>NW_027100078.1:600000-900000 GCF_031753505.1 Anomalospiza imberbis
TCAGGGTGACACAGCTGTCCCCAGTGCCCGGCTCTGGGCAATGCTGTCAGTGCAGCCAGGGAAGGAGCTGCATCTCCCTTCATCCAGTGCCATCAGAAGGACACTTGGAAGTCTCCCTGCGATTTCAGTCCAAGCTGGGAGCTCCAATCCAGGATGCAAACCTGTCCCAGAGCATCTCTGAGTTACAAGACTGATGGGGAAAGGCAGAGGTGTTCTGACACTGAAAATGCTGCTGGGTTGGTGAAATGAGCAACGTGAGACCTTGGCTACAAATAAGGAGCTGGGCTGGGGTGGATCCATCTTTCTCAGTAGCACCATAGAGTTTTTAAAATAAACAGGAGAGTGTGAACATCCTTCATTTGAAAAAGTGGAAGCCCAGAGGAACTCCAAAGGGAATGAAGTGACAGACCATCTCCCCTCAGTCTCCACTCATAATGTTCCCTCAGGGAACTCTGTTTTACCAGAGGGAGGCAGAAATGTTGAGTGTTTCTGATATCCAAGAATACCAGGAGAGACATGGAGGGAGCTTAAAACAAAAACCTCGAAACTCTTAAACACAGAAGTGCATCCATGTGTGTTACAGAGGAGGGTGCATGGGAAATGGCTTTGGTTTTGGTTACAGGTATCTCCTCTAACTCTTGTCTGTCCTTTCTGCCTGAACAGGTCCCCATGTGCAGCCACAGCCAATGTCCAACAGCAGCTCCATCAGCCACTTCCTCCTGCTGGCACTGGCAGACACGCGGCAGCTGCAGCTCCTGCACTTCTGCCTCTTCCTGGGCATCTCCCTGGCTGCCCTCCTGGGCAACGGCCTCATCATCAGCTCCATCGCCTGCGGCCACCACCTGCACATGCCCATGTTCTTCTTCCTGCTCAACCTGGCCCTCAGCGACCTGGGCTCCATCTGCACCATTGTCCCCAAAGCCATGCACAATTCCCTCTGGGACACCAGCACCATCTCCTACACAGGATGTGCTGCACAGCTCTTTCTGATTTTCTTCTTCCTTGGAACAGAGCTTTCCCTCCTGACCATCATGTGCTACGACCGCTACGTGTCCATCTGCAAACCCCTGCACTACGGGACCCTCCTGGGCAGCAGAGCTTGTGCCCTCATGGCAGCAGCTGCCTGGGCCAGTGCCTTTCTCAATGCTCTGCTGCACACGGCCAATACATTTTCCCTGCCCCTGTGCCATGGCAATGCCCTGAGCCAGTTCTTCTGTGAAATGCCCCAGATCCTCAAACTCTCCTGCTCCAAATCCTACCTCAGGGAACTTGGGCTCATTGTTGTTAGTGCCTGTTTAGGACTTGGCTGTTTTGTGTTCATTGTTTTCTCCTATGTGCAGATCTTCAGGGCCGTGCTGAGGATCCCCTCTGAGCAGGGACGGCACAAAGCCTTTTCCACCTGCCTCCCTCACCTGGCCGTGGTCTCCCTGTTCCTCAGCACTATTATGTTTGCTCACCTGAAGCCCCCCTCCATGTCCTCCCCATCCCTGGATCTGGCCCTGTCAATTCTGTACTCGGTGGTGCCTCCAGCCCTGAACCCCCTCATCTACAGCCTGAGGAACCAGGAGCTCAAGGCTGCAGTGTGGACACTGATGACTGGATGGTTTCAGAAACATTAAACTCCGGGCCAATTTCTGCAAATCACTTGTAATAAAAGTCATCTTTGATACTTCTTGTTGGTTTCGTTTTGGAGGTTCATTTTCTTTGCTTTTTTTTTAATATATTGTCCACAAAGAAATGTCATTGTTTGTGCCATTTCTCATTTTGTTTCCCTCCACCTTCCCTGTGGCCACAGACTGTGTCAATGAGGGGTTGCGATCTCAGGGGCTTTAAAGGAACTAAAGGATGTTCCAGCAAAGTTTTCTGCAGAGATGCCCTTTTGTTGCCTTCCCTGGAGCTGCAGCAGCAATGTCAGTGTGCAGAGCTGGGGGCAGATCAGTGCTGGCACAGCAGCTGTGCCCAGCAGCAGCAGCACTTGGTGTTGCCAGTGCTGCTCCCGTGGCCCTGCCCCGCTGCCCTGGTGGCCCTGGTGTTGCTGCAGGGCCTGAGTGCTCTCGGGGCCGGGCACAGTCCTGGGGGTGGCAGTGCCGGGGCTGCAGCAGGGACAGCCCATGGGCACTGCTGGGACAGCGCTGACGCCTCAGGCCAGGGCCTGGGGGCTCCAGGCTCCTTGCCCAGGCTCTCTCAAGAACACGGCCAGGCCAAGGCTCAGCACAGAAAACCCCCGTGAGCAGCCCCAGGCTGGCCGTGGGCAGGCTGGGGGCAAACAGCATGGCTGGTGCTCTGCAAGGGCCCTGGGGGAGACGGGAAGGAGCAGCAGAGCAGGGGCTGATCCATCCCCAGTGCGCTGGACAGCCCAGGGCAGCGTCCCAGAGCGTCCTGATGGAGCTGCCAACAACATCCCCCCTCTGCAGCCCTGGCCTCTCCCCCAGCTCACACAGGTGCCGCATCCTTGCAGGCACAGCCACGGCAGCACTGGCTCAGGAGCCCCTGTTTGCATTGCACACAGCAGGCGGGAGCACCCCCATGCTGCTGCTGTGGGGACATGAACCTGAGGGAGCACAAATGCCATCAGCCCCTGGGGCCAGGAAGGGCTGGGGGACGCCAGGGAAACCACTCAGCTTTGTCCTGGCCTCTGCAGTCAGCCAGAAAGTTTGGGAATGTCCGCTGGGGAGCAGGATCATCCCACAAGTGCTGCAGGAATTGTCTGCAGGCTCCTGCAGTGCCTCGTGCTGCTCCCTTGCCAGAGGCAGCCCAGGCCAGGGGGGCACATCTGGGCTGCTGTGTCTGGCTGTGGGGCTGCCTGTTCTGGGCAGTGAGGAGGGGCTGCAGAGGCTCTGCAGGACTGACAGGATGGGCTTTGGGGCTGTGAGGAGAAGCTGAGGAACCTGGGCTGCTGGAGCTTCTGAAGAGGAGGTCCAGGGCTCCTCCTGCAGCTGCTCCAAGGGTGGTTTCAGAGAATCCCAGAATCAGCAAGGCTGGAAAAGACCTTGGAGATCATCAAGTCCAACCTGTGCCCTGACACCGCCTTCTCTCCCCTGAGCCTCCTCTTCTCCAGGATCAACAACCCCAGCTCCCTCAGCCGCTCCTCACAGGACTTGTGCTCCAGACCCCTCACCAGCCTTGTTGCCCTTCTCTGGACACGCTCCAGCCCCTCCATGTCCTTCCTAAATTGGTGGGCCCAGAACTGGACACAGCACTCGAGGTGCTGCCCAACCAGTGCTGAGCACAGGGGAAGAATCACTGCCCTGCTCCGTCTGGCCACACCGTTCCTGATCCAGGCCAGGAGCCATTGGCCTTCTTGGCCACCTGGGCACACTGCTGGCTCATGTCCAGCCTGCTGTCCATCAGTCCCTGCAGGTCCCTTTCTGCCTGGCTGCTGTCCAGCCACTCCTTCCCCAGCCTGTAGCGCTGCAGGGGTTGTTATTTCCAAAGTGCAGGATCCAGCACTTGGACTTGTTAAACCTCACCTTGTTGGATTTGGTTCCTGGATCCAGCCTGTACAGGGCCCTGTGCAGATTTCTACTTCCCTCCAGCAGATCCACACTCCCAGACAACTTGGTGTCACCATGGTTCCATGAGGCCCCAGAGTGTCCCAATGGTCTCCATGATTCCATGAGGCCTCCCAGTGTCACAATGTCCCTCTCGTGTCACAAAGTCCCTTGGATCCTTGGGCCCTGCAGTGTCACAATGGCACCGTGGTGCCCAGGGCCCTGCAGTGTCCCAATGGATCCTTGGTTCCATGAGGTCTGGCAGGGCAGCAATGCTCTCCTTGGTTCCCGCTGTCTCCCACACCTCCCACTGTCAGGCTATAGAAGGACACCTAGCTGATGAAGAGGAGTGGGAGTGGGTGCCTACTCGAGGAGGTAATAATAAAAATCCCTCCCAACCCCCTCTCCCAAGCCAGGTGCCCCTTCAGATTCGGTATGATCCCCTGGATCTGGAGAGTCAGCCAGATGGTTTAGAAGAAAATTATCTGCCCAGTGAACCTCCAAATTATGATTCATCTGTGAGACAGATCAGCACCTCTAACATCAAAAAGGAAAGAAGGGTAATCGTGGTGGGTGAGTCCCTCCTGAGGGGAAGAGAGGGCCCCATATGTCGACCAGACCCACCTCACAGAGAGGTCTGCTGCCTCCCTGGGGCCCGGGTACGGGATATCACTGACACACTGCCTGGGCTGATTCAGCCCTCTGATTATTACCCACTACTGATACCCCAGGCTGGCAGTGATGAGATTGAAAAGAGGAGTGTCAGGGCAATTAAAAGGGACTTTAGGGCATTGGGTCAGGTGGTTAATAGGACAGGGGCACAGACAGTCTTTTCCTCAGTCCCTTTGGAGTCGGAGAAAAAACGCTGAAAGCAATAGGAGAGCTCACATTATCAACGAGTGGCTCAAGGGTTGGTGTCATTGACAAAATTTTGGATTCTTTAATCATGGGGCAACTTTTACAGCACCTGGCCTCCTTGGACCAGATGGGCTCCATCTTTCTGTGAAGGGCAGAAGAATTTTAGCTCATGAACTGGCAGAACTTGTTGAGAGGGCTTTAAACTAGGTCTGAAGGGGAAGGGGATGCAGGTGGTTTGTCTGGAAGCAGGCTCGTGGGTGGTAAGCCTGAGTTAGGGGTGAAATCAGCAGCCCAGCTGAGGTGCATGTACACCAATGCACACAGCATGGGTGACAAACAAGAAGAGCTGGAGGCCATGGTGCAGCAGCAGAGCTATGATGTAATTGTCATCACAGAAACAGGGTGGGACAACTCACATGGCTGGAGCGCTGCACTGGATGGCTGCAAGCTCTTCAGGAGAGACAGGAGAGGGAGAAGAGGTGGAGGGGTGGCCCTTTACATTTGGGAGGCTTTTGATGCTGTGGGTGTTGAAACTAATGATGATGAGTCAAATGTCTATGGGTGAGACTTAAGGGGAAGGCCAACAAAGCTGACATCCTACTGTGAGTCTGTTATCAGCCACCCAGCCTGGAAGAAGAGGTGGACAACTCATTCTAAAAGCAGCTAAAGAATGTTTCAGGATCATCAGCCCTTGTTCTTGTAGGTGACTTCAATCTGCTGGACATCTGCTGGAGACTCAATACAGCTGAAAAGAGGCAGTCCAGGAAATTTTTAGAGTTTGTGGAGGACAATTTTTTGCCATAGCTGCTGAGTGAGCCCACCAGTAGAGGGACTATGTTAGATCTGTTGTTTGTAAATAGAGATGAGCTGGTGGGAGATGTGGTGGTTGGAGGTCACTTGGGGCACAGTGATCATGAAATTATAGAGTTCTCAATATTTTGTGAAGTCAGGAGGAACACTAATGAGACTTTTACATTGGACTTCGGAGGGCAGACTTTGGCCTACTTAGGAGACTTATTCCGAGAATTCCTTGGGGAGCAGCCCTTAAAAACAAGGGACTTCAGGATGGTGGTCATGCTTCAAAACAGAGATCTTGAGGGCACAGGAACAGACTGTCCCTGTGTGCCAAAAGACGAGTCGACAAGACAAACATCTAGCCTGGATGGGCAACAAGGATTTGAAGGAACTTAGGAATAAAAAGAGGATGTATCATCTTTGGAAGGAGGGTCAGGTCTTTCAGGAAGTATTTAAGGGTCTTGCTAGGGCATGAAGGGAAGAAATTAGGGAGGCTAAAGCTCAGTTTGAACTTAAAATGGCAGCTTCAGTTAAGGGTAAAAAAAAAGTTTTACAAATATATCACTGGTTAAAGGAAGGGTAAGACCAACCTTTGTTCTTTATTAGATGTGGACGGGAATTTAATAACTGCAGATGAGGAGAAGGCAGAGGTGCTTAACATCATTTTTTGCCGCAGTTTTTAGTGAGAAGATGTTTTGCCATCAGGACAACTCTCTTGGGCTGGTAGATGGTGTCAGGGAGCAGAGTGGACCACTGTTATCCAAGAGGAGGCAGACAGAGACCTGCTGAGCTGCTTGGATGTTCATAAATCCATAGGACCAGATGGGATCCACCCCAGGGTGATAGGGAGCTGGCAGATGAGCTTGCCAAGCCGCTCTCCACCATTTACCAGCAGCCCTGACTCACTGGTGAGGTTCCAGATGACTGGAAGCTGCCCAATGTGACACCCATTCACAGCAAGGGTGGGAAGGAGGATCCTGGTAACTACAGGCCAGTCAGTCTGACCTCAGTACGTGGTAAGGTCATGGAACAGTTCACACTGAGTGCCATCACACAGCACTTCCAGGATGGCCAGGGTGTCAGACCCAGCCAGCAGGGGTTTAGGAGGGCTAGGTCGTGTCTGACCAGCCTGGTCTCCTTCTATGACCAGGTGACCCTCCTGGTGGATGCAGGAAAAGCTGTGGATGTGTCTATTTGGACTCCATCCAGGCCTTTGGCACTGTCTCCCACAGCACACTCCTGGAAAAGCTGCAGCCCACGGCTGGGACAGGAGCACTTGGTGCTGAGTTCAGAACTGGCTGGATGGCCGGCCCAGAGAGTGGTGGTGAGCGGTGCTGCATCCAGCTGGGGACAGTCACCAGTGCTGTCCCTCAGGGCTCTGTGCTGGGCCAGCTCTGTTCAATATTTTTATTGACCACATGGATGAGGGGATTGAGGCTTTCATTAGTAAATCTGCAGATGACACTAAGCTGGGAGTGTGTGTCCATCTATTGGAATGCAGGACGGCTCTGCAGGGACACCTGGAATGGTTGGATGGATGGGCAGAGTCCGATAAGATGAAGTTAAACCAGGCCAAGTGCCCAGTCCTGCATTTTGGCCACAACAACCCCCTGCACTTCTCTAGGCTGGGGACGGTGTGCCTGGACAGTGCCCAGGCAGAAAGGGACCTGGGGGCACTGGTCGACAGCAGGCTGGACATGAGCCAGCAGTGTGCCCAGGTGGCCAAGGAGGCCACTGGCTCCTGTGCTGGATCAGGAATGGTGTGACCAGCAGGAGCAGGGAGGTCATTCTTCCCCCATACTTGGCACTGGTGTACTTGGCATTCTTCCCCTGTACTGGCACTGTTCCTCGAGTACTGTGTCCAGTTCTGGGCCCTCCAATTTAAGAAGGAGATGGAGGGGCTGGAGCGTGTCCAGAGAAGGGCAACAAGGCTGGTGAGGGTCTTGGAACAGAGGTCCTGTGAGGAACGACTGAGGGAGCTGGGGTTGTTTCGCTTGGAGAAGACTCAGAGGTGACCTTATCACTCTACAGCTTCCTGAAAGGTGGTTGCAGTCAGGTGGGGGTCGGTCTCTTTCTCCTCACAGCAACTGACAGGACCAGAGGACAGTGTCTTAAGTTGCACCGAGGGATATTTAGGTCGGATATTAGGAAAAATGTTTTTTTATGGAAAGGGTGATAAAGTACTGGAACTGTCTGTCCAGGGAGGTGGTGGAGTCACCATCATGGGATGTGTTTAAAAAAAGACTGGATGTGGCACTCAGTGCCATGGTTTATCTGAGGTGGTGTTAGGGCATGGGCTGGACTTGATGACCTTAAAGGTCTCTTCCAACCCAGCAATTCTGTGATTCTGTGATTGTGTGACATCACAGACCAGGTTGTGACATCACAGAGCAGGCTGTGACATCACAGAGGAGGTTGTGATGTCACAAAATTGGCTGTGACATTACAGGCTGGCTGTGTGACATCACAGAATGGGCTGTGAGGTCACAGAGTAGACTCTGCCATCATAGAAAAGGGCTCTGTGACATCACAGAACAGCTGTGTGATGTCACAGAGAAGGCTGAGACAATACAGAGTGGGTTGTGACATCACAGAGCTGACTGTGACATCACAGAGCAGGCTGTGACATCACAGCAAGGCTGCATAACATCACAAAGTCGGCTGTGACATCATAGAGCTGGCTGTGACATCACAGGGTATCTGTGACATCACAGGCTGGGTTGTGACATCACAGGGAAGATTTTGTGACATCACAGAGCACACTGGGACCTCAAAGAGCAGACTGTGACATCACAGGACACCTGTATGAAATCACAGGTGGCCTGTTACCTCTCAGAGTGGGCTGTGTGACATCACAGGGGTGTGTGACATCACAGGGGTGTGTGACATCACTGGGACTGTGTGAGGTCACTGGGGAGGTCACTCCACCCCAGACCCCCCTGCCAATTCCCCCCAGAGAAGTCCAATGCTGCTCGTGCACAGCGGGGTCCCCTGTCCCCCTGGGTCCCCCCGCCCCCGGCGCCGCAGCCTCCCCCAGAGGATGTTCCACGAGATCGACCCCAGAGCCTGACACGGGGACGGGGACTGGGGCTGTTGGGGGTGGGACAGGGGGACAGGGACCCCCTGGCAGCGTCCCCGTGTCCCCCAGGGCCAGAGCCTGGGCCAGGGCTCCTTCACCCTGTTACCAACGAGGGCTTGAGAGCGCTGAAAAAATCCCCAGCAAGGGATCAGCAAAAACCAGATTTAATATTAAGCGACAGCACCACAAAGTTCCTTGGCAAGAGTCACTCTGCTCCTGGAGCCGTTGTGATGGTTGGTCACGATGGAAACCTGCCCTGGCCCCTTGCTCAGGGCTGCTGTCACTGCCCAGAGCCAGAGGGGATCCCTTGCTGGGGGCTTGTGCCACGGCCACCTGCCCTGTGCCGCGCTGGCCGGTCAGGCGCCGCGGAACCAGCAGCAAACGCCAGGGCCAGGGCCAAAGGCCAGGTCAGCCCGACAGAAAGGGGCAGTGCTGGGCACTGTTTCCATGGCAGCCCTCACTGGGGGTGACACCTGGGTCACCTGTCCTGGCAGTTGCCATGGAAACCCGGCTCATTGGGAATACAAGGGTGGACAAAGGTTTTAGTAGGGCCTGTCACAACGGGACAAAGGGGGGTGGTTTTAAACTAAAGGAAGGGAGGTTCAGATAAGAACAGATAAGGAGGAAATGTTTGGATGATGAGGGTGGTGATACACCAGGACAGGTTCCCAGGGAGGTGGTCAGTGCCCCATTCCTAGAAACATTCAAGTCCAGCTGGGACAGGGCTCTGAACAACCTGATCTGGTGAAAGATGTCCCTGCTCATGGCGGGGTTTGGATGAGATGAGCACTGCAGAGCTCTTCCCATCCAAACCATTCCAGGACTGCATGGGCAGAAGGGGCTGCTCAGTGCACTCCATCCACTGCCTCGACTCCTCATGGTCTCTGCTGGACCCCACATCCCACAGCCAAACCCAGCCCCTTCTCTGCCTTTCCTCCCCCTGCCCCAGGGGCTGGCACAGCCAGGGGGGCACAGGTGACCTTTGGGCTTTGCAGGGCTCAGGCACAAGGGCCGTGGCAGAGTCAGGGCTGAGGTCACACTCTGTGGGCTGGGGCAGAGCCCAGCCAGAAATGAGCCCTGAGGCAGCAGCTCTGCAGTGCTGGCCACCAGGCCGGCTTGCCAAGGGAGGCTTCTGGCCATGCCCTGCAAGCAGCTGCTGCTGCCAAGGCGCCTTTGGTGCCTCAGGCTCTCCCTGGCACAGCTCCCAGCACGGCACTCTGCCCTTGTGCCCGAGGCCTTCCCTGTGCTGGGGCTGGCCTGGGGCTTTTCCTGCAGCGGGACCTGCCCTGCTCCTGGCACAGGAAAGGCAGTTCCTGCTGGAGCAGGAGGCTCTGCCTGCAATGGGCTCAAACCACTCCCGCAAGGCCCTGTTTGCAAAGCCCCAGTGGGAAATGAAGGAGGGGGGTCATGCTGCTGTTGGGGTGAATAATGCTGAAACCAGCCTGACTCCTCCATCCCAAAGTTCCACATCCTCAGAGGGAGCTGAAGCTGTGGCAGGGCTGGAAAAATCCCCAGAGAAAGGAACAACCAAGTGACACCACTGAGAGCTCCTGCAGAGCTGCTGAGCTGGCCCAGCCTGGGCACATCTGACTGACAGGGCAGCGCTTCAGACTAGAAAAGCCCCATCCCAAATTTTAATGGCAGTGACTTCTGACATTTCCATCCTTGGAGGCTGTGGAGATTCCTCCCTGCAGTGGGGACACCCCTCAAGGTCACTGCTCCAGGCTGAGCCAGAGATTTGCCCATGGTGGTTGGTCGGGGGCAGTGACATCAATCTCTGCTTAAGAACTGGTTTTTGTTTAATACAATTGCTTCAAAATTGCTTCCTGTTTCAGCCTGAGTGTCCCTGCAAGAACAGGGCATCTTTCAGGCAGTTCCAGAAGCTCAGGGATCTCATTTCATGAGGAATCTGGGATGCAAATGGCCTTGTAAGAAGGACAAAAGCAGAAGCAATGGACTAGAAATAATTAGAAAAAATTACCCTTCTTCCAGACAAAGTCCACCAAGTCATTCCCTGCATTTCTCCATTTCAAATTCTTTCTGTCACCTACTCTCAGAGGTCCAGCCTGTTCTGGTGCTTATCATGAACTGACTGTGCTCTTGATTTATACCAGCACAGGAGATGTAGAATCACCCAAACTGAACACAGAAACAAACTCCCTCTGTCCCATTTTCATGTTCTAGATCACTTTCCAGGTGTCCATGGAGATGTGGGAATGATTATCACACAACTCTCCATTTCTGGCTGCGGGCTCTGGAGATTCCTTCTCTGCATTCAGTCAGGCTTGTATTCCCTAACAAGTCCTGGTTCCACCTCCTGTTTCCCAAGGCTGGAACAGTCACAATGAAAACCTCACCAATGGCACAACTCCCCAGCTCGCCAGGAAAAGAAAGGACAAGCTGTCAAGTTCTCCAAACCTTTGTCCTGCTCTGCTGCAAGAGTCCTGCTGCACACCCGCTGTGGAAAGCCAAGAGAAGCTGCAGGTGGTGGCACATCTTGTGTCAGGAGCTCAACCTGGTTCTCCAGGAAAGGTTCTTGAGAAGAGCAAACAGGACTGTGGAGAAGATTCCTGGAAAACTGAAACAGCTTTCCAGAAGTGAAATGAAAATTGAAAGAAACAGTCCAAGATGTTTTCCTCTATTTATTTCTCTGCTCCCTTTCTCCATCTTGCACTACTTCTCCATCCCATTAATTCCAAATGCATCTCACCTCTAAGATCAGTGACTTAGCGAGTTCTAGACACTCTAAAGTACCATGACCTAAACAGTTTGCCTTCCAGTATTCACTGGAAAGCAACGCTGGAGCCATAAGTGCAGGGCCAGGACCAGGGAATCCTCCAGCCAGGGAATGTGCCCCGATAGGGCTTCATCCTCAGCAGGGACCTCTGAGATACTTCTGACCTCGTGCAGGAGTCCAGACTCTGGATCTGGGCTGAACAGGGCAAAATTCCCGTGTTTGGACAGGCTCGGGGCTGCCCCCGGGGAGCGGGGGGCTGGGCGCAGGGGCAAGCGGGCAACGGACAAACGGACATGGGGACAAACGGCCCCGGAGCTTCAGTTGCAGCGGCGGCAGCAACGGCAGCAGCAGTGAAAGAAGCGACTTTATTTACTTTCTATTGCTTCTCCTCTCCCTCTCCCGCTGTCCCACACCCTCTCCCGCCCTCTCTTTCCCTGTGCCCCCTCCTCTTCCAGTCTCCCTCTCCCCTGCCGGGCTGGGCCATGCCCCCGGCCCGCCCCCGGCCCCGGGCGGGACTGCCCCGCCCCCGTCCCAGCCCCCGTTCCTGTCCCTGTCCCCGCCCCCGGCCGTCCCGCCGGAGTCTCGCCTCCGCCCGGCTCTGGCCGTGCTGGCGGTGGCGCTTCTGGGCGGGCATCGGTGCCTGGGGCTGGGGCGGCATCGCCTCCCTCTGGCTCCGCCTGGCCCGAGCCCGGCCCCGGCCCCGGCTCCTCCCGGGCCCCGCGGAGGACACACGCGGCGCGGCCGCTGCCGCCGCCTCCGCTGCGGCTTCCCCGGCCCGAGCTCCGCCGCTCGGCAGCGCGGCCGCCGCCCCCGAGCCGCCGCTGTCCCGTTGCCGGGAGCGAACGCCTGGGGAGGGCCGGCCCGGGGCGGTCGGGGGGCGCTCGGGGGCCGCTCCTGGCCCCGGGCCGAGCGCTGACAGCCGCGTCCCGCCCGCAGGGAAGGCGCAGCAGGGCCTGCAGGAGCGGTACCGGCTGGGTTCGCTGCTGGGCAGCGGCGGCTTCGGCAGCGTCTTCGCGGCCACGCGGCTCTCGGACGGCGCCCCGGTGAGCGGCGGGGCCGGCGGCGGGCGCAGGAGGAGGAGGAGGGGGAGGAGGAGGAGGAGGGGGAGGAGGAGGAGGAGGAGGGGAAGGAGGGGGAGGAGTAGAGGGAGGGTGAGGAGGAGGGGAAGAAGGAGGAGGAGGAGGATGGGGCTGGGTCTGCGGCTGGGGCTGGGGCTGCGCAGGGCGGGCGGCAAACTAAGCCCGCTGCTGCTCTTGGCTTGCAGGTGGCCATCAAAAGGGTGCCAAGGAACCGCGTCCTGCACTGGGGCGAGCTGGTGAGTGAGCGGGGCCAGCGGCAGAAGCCGGGCCATGCCGGCGGGGATGAGCCGAGGCCCGGCAGGGTGGAAGCCACCAGGACACCTCGAGGGAGAGCAGGCGTGGGGCCAGCGCAGGGCACAGAGCATCCCGTGCTGGGTGAGGGGTTCCCGACCCCTGGCACAGCATCAGCCCCACTGACGGAATTGCGTTCCTCCCGCAGCCCGACGGCACCAGCGCACCCCTGGAGATCGTGCTGCTGGCCAAGGTCTCCACTGGCTTCCCCGGTGTCATCCAGCTGCTGGAGTGGCTTGAGCTCCCCAACGACATCTTGATCGTGCTGGAACGCCCAAAGCGGTCTCAGGACCTGCACAATTTCATTCGGGCACGGGGGTTCCTGTCTGAGGAGGTGGCGCGGGATCTGTTCCGCCAGGTGCTGGAGGCCGTGCAGCACTGCACCAGCTGTGGGGTCCTGCACAGGGACATCAAACCAGGGAACATCCTGGTTGACCTGGCCACTGGGCAGGCCAAATTGATTGACTTTGGCTGTGGCACCTACCTGCAAGACACAGCCTACACTCGCTTTGCAGGTGAGCCCACGCAGGGGTGTGCTCTCGGT
The DNA here is from genome assembly GCF_031753505.1 of Anomalospiza imberbis. NCBI lineage: Eukaryota > Metazoa > Chordata > Aves > Passeriformes > Viduidae > Anomalospiza > Anomalospiza imberbis. The sequence continues at coordinate 612,875 of NW_027100078.1, forward strand.
CCTGGCATCTCATGGCCCAACATCTCACAGCCCAAGCTGGCTGTGGCAGCAGGGATTCTCCCTTTTGCTGCCCTTCATGGCACTGAGATTTCAGCTGAGTTGCGTTTGAGCCGGGCTGGGTGGGGAGCCAGCTTCCAGCCCTGCTGGCAGCCTTTGCCCACCACTCTGCCCAGGACTGAGGCTGGGGCTGGGGCAGCCAGCCCAACAAAAACACGGGTGGGTGGGGGTAGCAGAGAGGGGGGCCGTAACCTGTGTCCCAGCCGGTTTGGTGTGCAGGTTAGAAAGGGCTTGGACTGCTCCACTCACCTGGTTTGTTTTGGATTCATGATGTTTTTGGGCAGTGCAGGCGGGGAGGATGAAGGCATGGTTTTCCCAAGCACTGGGTGGGTTTTTCCTCCTCATGGTCGGGCCTTGCCAGAACTTCTGCTGCCCTCTTCCAACCCCAGTGGCTTCTTTTCCAACCCCGAGTCTGTACACAAGTCCCAGGTGCTGGCGAGAGGGCAGCGGGTCACCCCGTGTGCCACTGGGGCAGCCCCCACACGCCCAGGGATGCTGGGGCCAGGCTCTGGGAGCAGCAGCATCCCCCTGATGAACCCCATCTGTATTCCATAGGAACACGGTCCTACAGCCCCCCAGAATGGACCCAGTTTGGCTGGTACTACGGCAAGCCAGCTACCATCTGGTCCCTGGGCATCCTGCTGCACCAGATGGTCTGCGGGGAGCACCCTTTCAGGAGGAGCCAGAACATCAGCTGGGACCATCAGCTCTCACTGCCACGTCGGCTCTCTCAAGGTGGATCCTCATCTCTGGCCACGGGGGCAATGCCAGTGCTGGGAGACAGCAGCAGCTCGTGAGCATCCCGCCCTGGCAGCTGCTGAGGAGGTGGCACATGTCCTGCTCTCCTGCTCTCCTCCAAAACAGGGAATTGATGGGGGAGTTTAGGCCCAGCTCTGAGCACATCCAGCATGGCCTGGGCACGGGAATAGTGGGGCAAAGCCAACAGGAGCCTTCTCCAGCTGACCGGAGGGTTCTGGTTTCTCTGCCCAGAGTGCCAAGATCTGATCAGGCGGTGTTTATCCATGCTGCACTCGGACAGGCCCTCGTTAGAAGAGCTGTTCTGTGATCCCTGGCTGCAGGATATTGATCGGCCCTAGAAGAAGGGAGAGAGCCACAGGCACACTTTGATGCAAGGCCCTGGTAAGTTGCAGCTCCACACATGCCTTGGCAATCAGAAGCAAAGGAACCCAGACATTTTGTCCTGCCTGTGTCACTGCCCAGGGGTCATCAGATGGGGACATGCAGCCCTTGTGCTGGAGCTGAGCTGCTCTGCCCAGCACTGGTGGCCACCATCTGACCTGGTTTTGCTTGTCCTGGTTCCCTGACAGCTGGGGCCCTGGGCAGAACCCTGACAGCCTGGGTTCACCTCCGGGAAGGAGAAGGAGCCCCTGGAGGAGCTGTACCAGGTGGGGCTGCTGCTGCTGGGGACAGCGAGGACGACTTCAAGGATGACAACCTCTTCCTCCACCTGGCCACCGGCAGCTGAGGATGATGGACTTTGATTCTGGCACCTTCTCCAAAGCCAGGCTCCACAGGGAATTTGCAGGTGAGTCCACACGCAGGGGGATGCTCCCAGATTTGGGCATTGCACAGCCTGGCCAGGAACCAAAGGTTCCCCCCTTGCTGGGGCGGGTGCAGCTGATCCTTCAGTCGGCTGCCAGGCTGCTTTTGGCAGGGCTGGGGGATGGGCTGGGGTGGTGATGAAATGGGAGTGGGCTCCTGGGGCTGGGGCAGCCAGCCCGACACAAACAAACCCCCATGGTGGGAGCAGAGGTGGGACTCCAGAACCTGTGCAGGGGCTGCTTTGCTTTGCAGGCAAGGAAGGGCTTGGGCTGCTCCACTGCCCCTGTTTGCTTTGGGGTCACCATTATTTTGGGGGGCAGTGCAGGGGGGAAGGGAGAAAGCCTGGGCTTCCCTCACCTGTGGGTGGGTTTTTCCCTGGTATGCAGGGGTTGGGCCTTCCTCAAGTCCCTGACAGTAATATGATTTTTGACCTTTTTTCTTGTTTCCCCTTTTTGTCTGTAATCTATTTTCAATAATTTGTTGTGTGTTTTTCTAGAGGAAGTGTTCCAGGTGGGGTCCAGTCTGGATGGGGAAGTGCTTGGGAGCAGCTGTGGTGTGGATGGGCCGTGCCCTTGGAGAAGGCTGAGGACATCGTTTGGGACCAGCTTTTCTTCCAGCGGGGGATGGCGTCAGGTGGGTCCCGTCTGCTTGGCATGGTGGGATCAGAGCTTTGGGGAGATGGCAGCGAGCACAGGAGCATCCTGCTCTGGGCAGCTGCTGAGGGCTGGATGTGCCGTGGCTGGCTGCAGGCTGGGCACATGTCCTGCCCTCCTGCTCTGCTCCCAAAGGCAGCAGGGATGGGCAGCTCTGGGCACAGCTCTGGGCACGGCCAGCATGGCCTGGGCACCGCGGGCGGCTGGGACAAGGGGACAGGAGCCTTCAGCTGACGGGCGCTTTCTGGTTTCTCTCCTTGCAGCCGGGCTCTGCGGGTGCTGAGGCTGCTCCGGGCTCTGCCAGGGCTCTGCTGGAGCTCAGCACTGGGCCACAATCAGCCAAAGAAGAAATGGGGTGACCTGCAGCACAGACCTGCTGGAGCATTTCAGCAACACAGCTCAAGTGTGCAGAGTGTACACCTCCCAGGGAAAACATGACACCACCCCAAAAATAAACTTGTTCAATAGCTTCTGAAATGAAATCAATCTGGGATGATCCCAAATGACATTTTGCAGCTTGCTCAAGCTGTAGCTCAGCCCTTCTCTGAACTGTTCTCTCCACCACCTGCCTTGTACTTCCCAACTGCTCCCTCTTTTCCCCCAGTGAGTTCCCAGCCCATGGCAGTCTCCATCACACTGTTGCTTTCCTTGGTGCCGCTCACCACAAGGAAGGCTGAGCCCCAGGCTTAGGGACTCATCCTGTCACTGGCTGAGGAGCAGCAATGTCTCAGAGGTCCAGTGGGATTTTAGTGTCATTCAGAGCTGCTCTCCAGCCCTCAGCTCTCCTCACTGCTGAGTTCCCACTCCCTTTTCCTCGTCCTTGCAGCAGGATGAGCTCTGTGAATCCCCTTGAGCCTCCCCACTCTTCCCAGCCCACGCACCCACCTCAGTTAGGCTGAAGCTGCAGCTTCTCTGTCTCCTCTGGCACACCAGTGCAGTCCCCTGTGCGGGGAGCCCCAGCCCCAGAGCACAGCACTCAGCAGTGCACTCCGGGCTGGAGCAGCTCCCTCCCAGCCCCAGCCCAGGGAGCCCTCCAGCCCCTGGGCTTGGGGCCCTGTCAGCACCCGCTGCTCCAGCCACCGCTTCTGCTGGCCCTGACAGCAACACCCAAACTGGGGCTGATCCCAAGGGAGCAGTAGCAGGGCCTGGATCTGATCCCTGACTCTGGGGCAGGCCTGGACAAATGACCCCCCAGCAGCAGCAGCACGTGGAGCTGACTTTCAGCACAGCCCCTGCCACTCTTCCCTCCCGTGTGCAGCGGTGTCACAGCAGCCTGAGGCACCTGGGAGCCCCCAGGGCCAGCAGGGACTTGGGATGGCAGCCCTGGGCTCCTGGACCTTGTGCAAGGAACAGAGCTGGGGACTCCCTGTCCATGGGGAGCTTCCAGATGGAAAAGGCTGCTGTGCCCAGGCAGCTCCAAGGGCAGAGAAAGGAGGGTCTCGACCACGGGATCTGTGCCAGTCCCACAGTCCTGGGCAGCAGCCACCGAGCCCTGGGGGAGCAGAGGGCACAGCAAGAGGGACAAAAGCAGGCAAGGTCAGGGACTGGAGAGAGCCAGACCCGGCAGCAGGAACAGCTGCTCCATTACACTCTTGGAGAAAGCTCTTGGCTGGTTCAAAGCGCTGAAAGGCGTGCAGGGCAGAGAGGAGGCCACACCAAACACTGCTCCTGTTTCCACAGCCTCCCCTCTCTGTGTCCCAGAAGGAACTGGATGGACTGCGTTCTTCTCCCCGAGTCGTCCGGTTCAGCACCAGCAGCTGAGCACCAGGAGCTGAAGGAGCTGAAGCCTCAGGCCTCAAGAGCTGGGCCTGAGGAGACTTTGTGAGCAAATGAATGCTGCTAACATGGACCTGGCTGAATGCAGCAGATGGAATCATGGAATCACAGAATCCTTTCTGTTGGAAAAGACCTCTGAGCTCATCCAGTCCAGCCGGTCACCCAGCAGTGTCGAGCCCAGCACTAAACCACGTCCCTGAAGTGCCAAGGCCTGGACAACAGCCCTGAGTGAGGCCCTGAGCCAAAGGTGGCCTCTGGATGAACCTTCCAACCAAAGGTTATCTTTGTATCTGCTCACTAATGAAATATGCATGGTCATTAGCGCTGTGATAGATGTATCCACTCATTAGTGAAACATCGATTGACCTTTCTGTGTTTAGAAGCCAAACAAGGCCATGAAATCTGACATCTGGCCTTGTCTGGGGCTGAATGGGCAAAGTCACCTCCCTTGGTTCCTCTTGGGCCCTGGCCAGGCTTTGGGAGGAACCCAGGAGGAGGATGAAACCAGATGTTCCCGCACCAGCAGCGCTGTCAGTTTGTTCATTCAGCACTGTCAGAGCTGGGCCCTCTCCCAGAGAGGCTGGAGCCCCACCTGTGGCTGGAGGCACCTGCAGGAATTCCCAGTGTCCAGGAGTGGCTCTGCAGCCCTTGGCTGTGACAGCTTCCCCAGCTGCTGTGTGGATCTGGGGCATGGTAAAGCCTGAGGGTAACTGCTGCTGGATCTTTCTTAATCACTGCTGCAATCTCTGGTGCTGATGGCTGGGTGCATTGCTGAGCTGCTCCTTTTGGGATTCTTTGCTGCTTTGAGCTACAGTCAATGACACTGAGTCCTTCAGTTGGTGTCTGTGTCTTTGGTGCTGACCCTGCCCACTGGGGAAACAAAACTGGCACAGTCTGGCCAGATCACAACAAAATGTCACTTTTTAAATGTAAATGTGAGGAATCAGTCCCATCAGAAATTCCCAGATGGGAAGCCCTTCCCTGGAGTTCCCTGGCTCTGGAGTGGGCTGAGGTCAGAGCACTGGTGTCAGCAGAGGTGTCTGTTAAAAGAGGCTGAACCCCTGGATGTCTTCAAATGCATCCAAAAATTGCATGTGGAAGAAGGCAAAGAATTGTGGGTTTGGGAATATGTGGGTGAAGTTTGTAAATGGCACATTGGAAACAGCACCAACAGAAGGAAGAATTGCTTTTGGAATGCTCCCACATGGAGGGACAGAGGAAGGTTAAAACTTGAGCTCAGGTTCATTTGTGCAAGTGAAAAATAATATTATTATTATCATCATTAATAACAGTTATATAAAAATAGAACATGATTATACATTTTTTTCAGATAGAATTAAATTTGATTGTGAAAAATGCATATTTTATGATTGGCTTTTTGCAAATATTAAATTGAATACTATATGTATTATGTTATATTGATTAGAAGTGCTGTATTAACATTTTAATAGTATGGTAAATGTAGTTTTGTAGTTAAAATAGAGCCTATGTATGCGGGGTTTTTTTTTACTAGCTCAAGCAAGAGATGAGATAATGAAGAAACTCTTCACACAGAGATGACAATGATGGGGGCCCATAAAGAATTACTGCCTCCTTATCGGAAAAGACAAACATTCTTCCACCTTCTCTCTGTCTTTATGGAACCACCAGGATTAAGGGGAAGAAGTTGACAAAAAACAGAAAAGTTCTTAATTTGCAAGGAATTTATGCATCATGTATGAGATGTATGAATATGCAACAGGCTAGTGATTTTAAAGATTATTCCTTTGTTCACAAGGCATGCTTATTGGGCTTAAGTGCCCGAGAGCATCCGGACGTCTGTAATTCTTTGCTTTTTATTGTCTTGTAATTGTCCTAAATTTTCATTACTCTAATTGTATTACTATTTTTATAACCATTTTATTATTATTAAACTTTTAAAATTTTGAAAACCAAGTGATTGGCGTTTATAACATTGATAATGTGAAATAAGGCTGACAATGCTAATATGTCACCTTTGGCTGCTCTCTGTGACACTGAATACCCTACAGAAAAGGACTGGCCAAGACCCAAATGTCACAATAGAACTTTGTGAATTTTGCAAAATGAATAAAGGAGGAAGGGATGATGTGGAAACCCAGGACACCGGGAGTATTTCTCTGTCTGCTGTTGGGTGTCCTGACCCCCAGGGGAGCACTGACTTTGACCCTCATTCATGGAGAAAACTTCCAAAGCCTCAAGGTAAACTAGAAACCACAAAAGTGTGAAATAGATTGTAGAGATTGTAGAGAGGCGTTTAGTATGTCACATGGGTAAGAAATTTAAGCTTTAGGATTTTTAGTATGTTATAGATGGATTCAAGATTGTTATAAATGAATGCTCTAATTTATTAATTAAAGAAAATTTATTAAATTGTCCAAATATAAATTTAGAGAATAACAACGAAAAGCCACTATCAAAAAAAGGTCAGTGCCGAGCCCGGGATCGGCGCTGGGTGAGACACAGGTTTGACCACTACAGCATAGGGTCCCCTATGTTCACCCCGACTGTCCTGTCCAAGTGATTTATATATGGTTTTTCTTGCCTGAGGCAAAGTCTCTTTCTTCTTTTCTGGGCTGCACCTATTCATGTGGAGTTCCTTCACTGTGGCAAGTTGAACAGAACCTGTCTGATCGATCGTGCTCCTGGAGTTCGGTATTCAGATGTATCTCCCTGATGGTTCTGGTTATCTCACTCTCAACTACTTACAGCGTGTTTCTCGTTGGGCGTTCCAAACATGTACATGTCACTTAGGGCCTGTAAGTGGTGCCATTGTGTTCACCTGGATAAGATAAACAGAAGTTTATTACATACAACAACTTGCAGAGTAAAATCTCGGACACTTTGGTATATATGGGATTTGACGCAGAAAAAGGGAATTAGAGAAAGGGAATTGGCTCATAAAATGAGAAAAAGACGAGAATGGAGATGCGTGAGGGAAAGAGAATGAAGAGAGAAACAAAAAGATTAGCATATAGAATAGCATGGTAGGTTAGTGAACACATTTTGGAATAGCAACAGCAAACCGTTTTACCAGCTCAAATGTGCAGCTACCAATAAAACAAAAGCAGCCAGCAAAGCAGTTCAGTAATGTTGTACTTTCTAAATGTCCAGAGGGATTCAGCAAATCAGTACAAACATTCTGAAATACCTTGGCTAATGCTGGAGAATAGGAGGGGAACAGAAGCCCGGTGTTTTAAAAATTCTGCACTGGGACATTGAGCAGTCACTGTGGTGGTGAGATTGTTTCTCCTTGAAGCTGATGAGGGACAAAGCAAACCTCCAGCCAGCCACCCTGCTGAGAGCTTGGCAGTAAAGAGCCTGCAGCCAAGTAGGTGCTTTTCATCAGAAGAATTCAAAATAGTGTGCCAATATCCAAACCTGACCACTGATTGGTTTGACCCAACTTCCTGAAAAAATTAACTTCCATGTCAAACCACGACAAATATGTAAAATGTAACATAAGACACTTGAAAAATGATGAATGCCAAAGGATCTGAGTATTAGATCTTTCCTCAAAGAGAATCCTTTTTGCTAACATCTACATGCCAGGAGCTGCAGTGTAGCACCAGGGAGACAAAGGAACCCACCAGTGCTGAAAAGCACCCATCTCCGAGCCGGCCACGTCCATTCGTTTGCAAATTAGGTCCTTTTCTCCCTGCTGCCAGCTGCGGGTTTGAAATACTGTGAAGCAACCTTCCCGTCCTTGGTGGGGTGCTTAAAAAAATTTACAGAATATTTCTTACCAATATAATATATTTCATACATCTATTTCTCACAAGCACGAATTATCTAAAATACACATAACAATTCCATGATTCCATCTGCTGCATTCAGCCAGGTCCATGTTAGCAGCATTCATTTGCTCACAAAGTCTCCTCAGGCCCAGCTCTTGTGGCCTGAGGCTTCAGCTCCTTCAGCTCCTGGTGCTCAGCTGCTCGTGCTGAACGGGACGACTCGGGGAGAAGAACGCAGTCCATTCAATTCCTTCTGGGACACGGAGAGGGGAGGCTGTGGAAACAGGAGCAGTGTTTGGTGTGGCCTCCTCTCTGCCCTGCACGCCTTTCAGCACTTTGAACCAGCCAGGAGCTTTCTCCAAGAGTGCAATGGAGCAGCTGTTCCTGCTGCCGGGTCTGGCTCTCTCCAATCTCTGACCTTGCCTGCTTTTGTCCCTCTTGCTGTGCCCTCTGCTCCCCCAGGGCTCGGCGGCTGCTGCCCAGGACTGTGGGACTGGCACGGATCCAGGGGTCGAGACCCTCCTTTCTCTGCCCTTGGAGCTGCCTGGGCACAGCAGCCTTTTCCATCTGGAAGCTCCCCATGGACAGGGAGTCCCCAGCTCTGTTCCTTGCACAACCTCCAGGAGCCCAGGGCTGCCATCTCAAGTCCCTGCTGGCCCTGGGGGCTCCCAGGTGGGCACAAGTGGGGCAGCAGAGCCAGCAGGGAGCCTGCGAGTCTCTTCCAGCCCTGTCTGCTCTGAGTTTGGGCCTTGGAGCCTCAGGTGGCCAAAGGCAGCTGCTGCTGGTCCCTCTGTGTGCCCCCGTGTCCAGCAGTGCTGCTCCATCAGTCTGTGCCCAGCCACGGGGAAAAGCCTCAGCCCTGCAGGGCCAGGAGCTGCCGGGCTCTGCCTGAGCAGCTCAGCCAGAGGGAAGGGAGCTGCTCCCCACGGGAACCAGGAGCCAAGGGCTGGAGCACCTCGTTCTGGGGCAGAGCCCAAATTCTGTGAGGGAGTAACAGAGTTATTCACGTGCACTGGTGTGTCAGCTCTGCAGGTGCTGTGCCTGCAAACACATGGCTCGAGGTGTGCAAAAGAATTCTGCAACTCTTGGCTGGAGCAGGATGTCAGCAGTGCTGAACTCCAGCTTAGTCCAAAGCAAACACTTGACACCTCTGCTCATATCTGCTAGATTTTTTACATCAGGGTATCCAGAGAAAAGCAAACAGAGGAGTAAATATTTTCATTGTTTATGAGAAATGTTTCTCATTTTGCTGAACATCTCTTTTTCAGGATGTGTTATCTTCTTAAAGAAAAAGGAAAAGAAAAATGAGAAAAATATGAAAAACAAGAAAAAAATTTGTAGTGAAAATCTTCTTGAACTTTGGATTAAGAGGTAACTGATCTTTTTAAAAGGAGAACTCATTTGCTTTGTGCATGTTCTGATGGTCTGGATCCATCTTACGGACTGACCTCAGCATCCTTTTTTTAAAGACTTTGGGTTTTGTGTCCAATATTAAGATTTTTTTTTTTAATTGGAGTTGAAGCAATAGGAGGATGAGAGATGGATTGTGCACGACTGTGTCTTGAGTACAAAAAAAATTGCAATTTGAAACCTGGACCTAAAGTATTGAAAATGAAACTTACAAATCCCAGTGCATTGTGTGACAGCAGCTTTTCCTATAGGATGTGCAGCATCACAAAGACTTCATCAGTGGGGTTGGGAGGGCTTGGAGCTTTGTCCTGTGCCACTCTGGGATGTCATGAACCAGGACTTCACCTGCCACCATCCCAGGTCACCCTCTGCCACCGCAGCTCCTTGGGCCTTGTGTCCCCAAAGCAGACACAAAGTGTTTCTGCTGCTCCCCCTTTGCACAAACCCACAGAGAGCTGGGATTTTTCCAAGGCTCGTGTCTCCATTGGGCCATATTCCCAAAGAACCAGCAGCACATCCTGATGAATACGGCGAGTTACGTGGATGGTTGTCAGCTCCACTTCCTGCCTAGAAATCCTGAAATTGCTTCTAAATGCTGCTCCTTCAGCTCCTGGACACCTTCTCACACAGAGCTGGGAAAAAAAATCCCCTGGCCACTGGCTAAAAGGTGAGTTATGCCAAAGTTAGAGCCCTGGGGGAAATCTCTGTCCCTCCCTGACGTTTTAATGTATCTGTACATGGGGGTGTGCATGGATGCGTTTTGTATACAAAGGAAGGAGCGTGCAAGCAACGGGACTGACACTTTCAGGGCCCATGCTATTCCATACCCATGGGCACAGAGACATTATGGAAACCCTGGCACAGACAGGGCCTTCTGTCCATGGGTACAGAGACATCCAAGAGCCCCTGGCACACACAGAGCCTTCTGTCCATGGGTACAGAGACATCCAAGAGCCCCTGGCACACACAGAGTCTTCTGTCCATGGGTACAGAGACATCCAAGAGCCCCTGGCACACACAGGCCTGGCACACACAGGCCTGGCAGCACAGGTGGCTTTCCCCACAGGCTGCAGGAGATGAGAAAACAACATTTGCCAACACTGACTGCAAGCCACAGCTCTGGGTGCTCCCCATGAACCTCAGCTCTGGGACCACTGTCTGCCCCAAGCTCCAGAGACTGCAGTGGGAGCCCGGCTGGGCTCTGCCCTGGGGCCATCCTGCAGGGACAGCTGCAAACAGGGAGCATTCCCTTGCCACAAACAGCCAAGCCAGGGCTGCAGGGCAACTGCTCCAGCCCGGAGTGCACTGCTGAGTGCTGTGCTCTGGGGCTGGGGCTCCCCGCACAGGGGACTGCACTGGTGTGCCAGAGGAGACAGAGAAGCTGCAGCTTCAGCCTAACTGAGGTGGGTGCGTGGGCTGGGAAGAGTGGGGAGGCTCAAGGGGATTCACAGAGCTCCTCCTGCTACAAGGACGAGGACAAGGGAGTGGGAACTGAGCAGTGAGGAGAGCTGAGGGCTGGAGAGCAGCTCTGAATGACACTAAAATCCCACTGGACCTCTGAGACATTGCTGCTCCTCAGCCCGTGACAGGATGAGTCCCTAAGCCTGGGGCTCAGCCTTCCTCGTGGTGAGGGGCACCAAGGAAGGCAACAGTGTGATGGAGACTGCCATGGGCTGGGAACTCACTGGGGGAAAAGAGGGAGCAGTTGGGAAGTTCAAGGCAGGTGGGGGACAGAACTGTTCAGAGAAGGGCTGAGCTACAGCTTGAGCAAGCTGCAAAATGTCATTTGGGGTCATCCCAGATTGATTTCATTTCAGAAGCTATTGAACAAGTTTATTTTGGGGTGGTGGCATGTTTTCCCTGGGAGGTGTACACTGCACACTTGAGCTGTGTTGCTGAAGTGCTCCAGCAGGTCTGTACTGCAGGTCACCCCATTTCTTCTTTGGCTGATTGCGGCCCGGTGCTGAGCTCCAGCAGAGCCCTGGCAGAGCCCAGAGCAGCCTCAGCACCTGCAGAGCCCGGCTGCAAGGAGAGAAACCAGAAAGCGCCCGTCAGCTGAAGGCTCCTGTCCCCTTGTCCCAGCCGCCCGCGGTGCCCAGGCCATGCTGGCCGTGCCCAGAGCTGTGCCCAGAGCTGCCCATCCCTGCTGCCTTTGGGAGCAGAGCAGGAGGGCAGGACATGTGCCCAGCCTGCAGCCAGCCATGGCACATCCAGCCCTCAGCAGCTGCCCAGAGCAGGATGCTCCTGTGCTCACTGCCATCTCCCCAAAGCTCTGATCCCACCATGCCAAGCAGATGGGACCCACCTGACGCCATCCCCCGCTGGAAGAAAAGCTGGTCCCAAACCATCTCCTCAGCCTTCTCCAAGGGCACGGCCCATCCATGCCACAGCTGCTCCCAAGCACTTCCTGATCCAGACTGGACCCCAGCTAGAATGCTTCCTCTAGAAAAACACACAACAAATTATTGAAAATAGATTACAGACAAAAAGGGGAACAAGAAAAAAGGTCAAAAATCATATTACTGTCAGGGACTTGAGGAAGGCCCAACCCCTGCATGCCAGGGAAAAACCCACCCACAGGTGAGGGAAGCCCAGGCTTTCTCCCTTCCCCCCTGCACTGCCCCCCAAAATAACGGTGACCCCAAAGCAAACAGGGGCAGTGGAGCAGCCCAAGCCCTTCCTTGCCTGCAGAGCAAAGCAGCCCCTGCACAGGTTCTGGAGTCCCACCTCTGCTCCCACCATGGGGGTTTGTTTGTGTCGGGCTGGCTGCCCCAGCCCCAGCCCCAGCCCGGGGCACGGTGGATGCTGGGGCTGTTGGCAGGGCCAGGAGCCCACTCCCATTTCATCACCACCCCAGCCCATCCCCCCAGCCCTGCCAAAAGCAGCCTGGCAGCCGACTGAAGGATCAGCTGCATCCGCCCCAGCAAAGGGGGAACCTTTGGTTCCTGGCCAGGCTGTGCAATGCCCAAATCTGGGAGCATCCCCCTGCGTGTGGACTCACCTGCAAATTCCCTGTGGAGCCTGGCTTTGGAGAAGGTGCCAGAATCGAAGTCCATCATCCTCAGCTGCCGGTGACCAGGTGGAGGAAGAGGTTGTCATCCTTGATGTCGTCCTCGCTGTCCCCAGCAGCAGCAGCCCCACCTGGTACAGCTCCTCCAGGGACTCCTTCTCCTTCCCTGGGGGTGAGCCCAGGCTGTCTGGGTTCTGCCCAGGGCCCAGAGCTGTCAGGGAACCAGGACAAGCAAAACCAGCTCAGATGGCAGCCACCAGTGCTGGGCAGAGCAGCTCAGCTCCAGCACAAGGGCTGCGTGTTCCCATCTGATGACCCCTGGGCAGTGACACAGGCAGGACAAAATGTCTGGGTTCCATTGCTTCTGATTGCCAAGGCATGTGTGGAACTGTAACTTACTAGGGCCTTGCATCAAAGTGTGCCTGTGGCTCTCTCCCTTCTTCTAGGGCAGATGAATATCTTGCAGCCAGGGATCACATAACAGCTCTTCTAACGAGGGCCTGTCCGAGTGCAGCATGGATAAACACCGCCTGATCAGATCTTGACACTCTGGGCAGAGAAACCAGAACCCGCCGGTCAGCTGGAGAAGGCTCCTGTTGGCTTTGCCCCACTATTCCCGTGCCCAGGCCATGCTGGATGTGCTCAGAGCTGGGCCTAAACTCCCCCATCAATTCCCTGTTTTGGAGGAGAGCAGGAGAGCGGGACATGTGCCACCTCCTCAGCAGCTGCCAGAGCGGGATGCTCACGAGCTGCTGCTGTCTCCCAGCACTGGCATTGCCCCCGTGGCCAGAGATGAGGATCCACCTTGAGAGAGCCGTTGTGGCAGTGAGAGCTGATGGTCCCAGCTGATGTTCTGGCTCCTCCTGAAAGGGTGCTCCCCACAGACCATCTGGTGCAGCAGGATGCCCAGGGACCAGATGGTAGCTGGCTTGCCGTAGTAAAATCGAAAGTGGGTCCATTCTGGGGGCCTGTATGACCGTGTTCCTGTGGAATACAGATGGGGTTCATCAGGGGGATGCTGCTGCTCCCAGAGCCTGGCCCCAGCATCCCTGGGCGTGTGGGGGCTGCCCCAGTGGCACACGGGGTGACCCGATGCCCTCTCGCCAGCACCTGGGACTTGTGTACAGACTCGGGGTAGGAAAAGAAGCCACTGGGGTTTGAAGAGGGCAGCAGAAGTCCTGGCAAGGCCCAACCATGAGGAGGAAAAACCCACCCAGTGCTTGGGAAAACCATGCCTTCATCCTCCCTGCCTGCACTGCCCAAAAACATCATGAATCCAAAACAAACCAGGTGAGTGGAGCAGTCCAAGCCCTTTCGCACCTGCACACCAAACCAGCTGGGACACAGGTTACGGCCTCCCTCTCTGCTACCCCCACCCACCCGTGTTTTTGTTGGGCTGACTGCCCCAGCCCCAGCCCCAGTCTTGGGCAGAGTGGTGGGCAAAGGCTGCCAGCAGGGCTGGAAGCTGGCTCCCCACCCAGCCCTGCTCAAACGCAACTCAGCTGAAATCTCAGTGCCACGAAGGGCAGCAAAAGGGAGAATCCCCGCTGCCACAGCCAGCTTGGGCTGTGAGATGTTTGGCCATGAGATGCCAGGACCGAGAGCACACCCCTGCATGGCCTCACCTGCAAAGCGAGTGTAGGCTGTGTCTTGCAGGTAGGTGCCACAGCCAAAGTCGATCAATTTGGCCTGCCCAGTGGCCAGGTCAACCAGGATGTTCCCTGGTTTGATGTCCCTGTGCAGGACCCCACAGCTGGTGCAGTGCTGCACGGCCTCCAGCACCTGGCGGAACAGATCCCGCGCCACCTCCTCGGACAGGAACCCCCGTGCCCGAATGAAATGGTGCAGATCCTGAGAGCACTCTGGGCGTTCCAGCACGATCAAGATGTATTTGGGGAGCTCAAGCCACTCCAGCAGCTGGACGACACCGGGGAAGCCAGTGGAGACCTTCTCCAGCAGCACGATCTCCAGGGGTGCGCTGGTGCCGTCGGGCTGCGGGAGGAGCACGATGCCATCAGTGGGGCTGATGCCGTGCCGGGGGTCAGGAACTCCTCACCCAGCCCGGGATGCTCTTCGCCCTGCGCTGGCCCCACGCCCGCTCTCCCTGGAGGCGTCCTGGTGGCTCCCACCCTGTCGGGCCTCGGCTCATCCCCGCCCGGCACGGCCCGGCTTCTGCCGCTGGCCCCGCTCACTCACCAGCTCGCCCCAGTGCCGGACGCGGTTCCTTGGCACCCTTTTGATGGCCACCTGCAAGCCAAGAGCAGCAGCGGGCTGAGATCGCCGCCCACCATGCCCAGCCTCAGCCCCAGCCCCAGCTCCAGCCCCATCCTCCCCCTCCTCCTCCTCCTCCTCCCCCCTCTCCCCCTCTCCCTTCTCCTTTTCCTTCTATCCCTCCTCCTCCCCCTCCTCTCCCTCCTCCTCCTCCTCCTCCTCCTCCGCCCGCCGCCGGCCCCGCCGCTCACCGGGGCGCCGTCCGAGAGCCGCGTGGCCGCGAAGACGCTGCCGAAGCCGCCGCTGCCCAGCAGCGAACCCAGCCGGTACCGCTCCTTCAGGCCCTGCTGCGCCTTCCCTGCGGGCGGGACGCGGCTGTCAGCGCTCGGCCCGGGGCCAGGAGCGGCCCCCGAGCGCCCCCCGACCGCCCCGGGCCGGCCCTTCCCAGGCGTTCGCTCCCGGCAACGGGACAGCGGCGGCTCGGGGGCGGCGGCCGCGCTGCCGAGCGGCGGAGCTCGGGCCGGGGAAGCCGCAGCGGAGGCGGCGGCAGCGGCCGCGCCGCGTGTGTCCTCCGCGGGGCCCGGGAGGAGCCGGGGCCGGGGCCAGGCTCGGGCCAGGCGGAGCCAGAGGGAGGCGATGCCGCCCCAGCCCCAGGCACCGATGCCCGCCCAGAAGCGCCACCGCCAGCACGGCCAGAGCCGGGCGGAGGCGAGACCCCGGCGGGACGGCCGGGGGCGGGGATGGGGCAGCCCCGCCCGGAGCCGGGGGCGGGCCGGGGGCATGGCCCGGCCGGGAATGGGGAGAGAGAGACTGGGAGAGGAGGGGACAGCGGGAAAGGGAGAGCGGGAGACGGTGCGGGACAGCGGGAGAGGGAGAGGAGAATCAAGAGGGAGTCTCTGCTTTAGCTGCTGCTGCCGCTGCTGCTGCCGCCGCTGCTGCTGCTGCTGCAACTGAAGCTCCGGGGCCGTTTGTCCCCGTGTCCGTTTTTCCGTTGCCCGCTCACCCCCACGCCCAGCCCCACACTCCCTGCGGGCAGCCCCTGAGCCCGTCCAAAGACGGGAACTTTGCCCTGTTCAGCCCAGACCCAGAGTCTGGACTCCTGCACGGGGGCAGAGGTATCTCCTCGGTCGCTGCCGTGCATTGTCCAAGCTGAGGATCAAACCCTATCGGGGCACATTCCTTGGCTGAAGGATTCCCTGGTCCTGGTCCTGCACTTATGGCTCCAGCGTTGCTTTCCAGTGAATACTGGAAGGCAAACTGTTTAGGTCATGGTACTTTAGAGTGTCTAGAACTCGCTAAGTCACTGATCTTAGAGGTGAGATGCATTTGGAATTAATGGGATGGAGAAGTAGTGCAAGATGGAAAAAAGGGAGCAGAGAAATAAATAGAGGAAACCTCTTGGACTGTTTCTTTCAATTTTCATTTCACTTCTGGAAAGCTGTTTCAGTTTTCCAGGAATCTTTTCCACAGTCCTGTTTTCTCTTTTCAAGAACCTTTCCTGGGGAACCAGGTTGAGCTCCTGTCACAAGATGTGCCACCACCTGCAGCTTCTCTTGGCTTTCCACAGCGGGTGTGCAGCAGGAGTCTTGCAGCCAAGCAGGACAAAGGTTTGGAGAACTTGACAGCTTGTCCTTTCTTTTCCTGGTGAGCTGGGGAGTTGTGCCATTGGTGAGGTTTTCATTGTGACTGTTCCAGCCTTGGGAAACAGGAGGTGGAACCAGGACTTGTTAGGGAATACAAGCCTGACTGAATGCAGAGAAGGAATCTCCAGAGCCCGCAGCCAGAAATGGAGAGTTGTGTGATAATCATTCCCACATCTCCATGGACACCTGGAAAGTGATCTAGAACATGAAAATGGGACAGAGGGAGTTTGTTTCTGTGTTCAGTTTGGGTGATTCTACATCTCCAGAGCTGGTATAAATCAAGAGCACAGTCAGTTCATGATAAGCACCAGAACAGGCTGGACCTCTGAGAGTAGGTGATGGAAGGAATTTGAAAAGGAGAAATGCAGGGAATGACTTGGTGGAGTGTGCCAGGAGCAGGGCAGGTCCCGCTGCAGGAAAAGCCCCAGGCCAGCCCCAGCACAGGGAATGCCTCGGGCACAAGGGCAGAGTGCCGTGCTGGGAGCTGTGCCAGGGAGAGCCTGAGGCACCAAAGGCGCCTTGGCAGCAGCAGCTGCTTGCAGGGCATGGCCAGAAGCCTCCCTTGGCAAGCCGGCCTGGTGGCCAGCACTGCAGAGCTGCTGCCTCAGGGCTCATTTCTGGCTGGGCTCCGCCCCAGCCCACAGAGTGTGACCTCAGCCCTGACTCTGCCACGGCCCTTGTGCCTGAGCCCTGCAAAGCCCAAAGGTCACCTGTGCCCCCCTGGCTGTGCCAGCCCCTGGGGCAGGGGGAGGAAAGGCAGAGAAGGGGCTGGGTTTGGCTCTGGGATGTGGGGTCCAGCAGAGACCATGAGGAGTCGAGGCAGTGGATGGAGTGCACTGAGCAGCCCCTTCTGCCCGTGCAGTCCTGGAATGGTTTGGATGGGAAGAGCTCTGCAGTGCTCATCTCATCCAAACCCCGCCATGAGCAGGGACATCTTTCACCAGATCAGGTTGTTCAGAGCCCTGTCCCAGCTGGACTTGAATGTTTCTAGGAATGGGGCACTGACCACCTCCCTGGGAACCTGTCCTGGTGTATCACCACCCTCATCATCAAACATTTACTCCTTATCTGTTCTTATCTGAACCTCCCTTCCTTTAGTTTAAAACCACCCCCCTTTGTCCCGTTGTGACAGGCCCTACTAAAACCTTTGTCCACCCTTGTATTCCCAGTGAGCCGGGTTTCCATGGCAACTGCCAGGACAGGTGACCCAGGTGTCACCCCCAGTGAGGGCTGCCATGGAAACAGTGCCCAGCACTGCCCCTTTCTGTCGGGCTGACCTGGCCTTTGGCCCTGGCCCTGGCGTTTGCTGCTGGTTCCGCGGCGCCTGACCGGCCAGCGCGGCACAGGGCAGGTGGCCATGGCACAAGCCCCCAGCAAGGGATCCCCTCTGGCTCTGGGCAGTGACAGCAGCCCTGAGCAAGGGGCCAGGGCAGGTTTCCATGGCACCAACCATCACAACGGCTCCAGGAGCAGAGTGACTCTTGCCAAGGAACTCTGTGGTGCTGTTGCTTAATATTAAATCTGGTTTTTGCTGATCCCTTGCTGGGGATTTTTTCAGCGCTCTCAAGCCCTCGTTGGTAACAGGGTGAAGGAGCCCTGGCCCAGGCTCTGGCCCTCGGGGACACGGGGACGCTGCCGGGGGGTCCCTGTCCCCCTGTCCCAACCCCCACAGCCCCAGCTCCCATCCCCGTGTCAGGCTCTGGGGTCGATCTCGTGGTACATCCTCTGGGGGAGGCTGCGGCGCTGGGGGTGGGGGGACGCGGAGGGACAGGTGACCCCGCTGTGCACGAGCAGCGTTGGACTTCTCTGGGGGGAACTGGGAGGGGGGGCTGGGGTGGAGTGACCTCCCCAGTGACCTCACACAGCCCCTGTGATGTCACAGAACCCCTGTGATGTCACACAGCCCCTGTGATGTCACACAGCCCACTCTGAGAGGTAACAGGCCACCTGTGATTTCAT
Source organism: Anomalospiza imberbis (assembly GCF_031753505.1). Taxonomy (NCBI): domain Eukaryota; kingdom Metazoa; phylum Chordata; class Aves; order Passeriformes; family Viduidae; genus Anomalospiza; species Anomalospiza imberbis. The sequence goes on from NW_027100078.1 coordinate 630,912, forward strand.
ACAGGTGTCCTGTGAGGTCACAGCCTGCTCTTTGAGGTCCCAGTCTGCTCTGTGATATCACAAAATCTGCCCTGTGATGTCACAGCCCAGCCTGTGATGTCAGAGCCAGCTCTATGATGGCACAGCCACCTTTGTTATAGCATGCAGCCATGCTGTGATGTCACAGCCTGCTCTGTGATTTCTCAGTCAGCTCTGTGATGTCACAACCCACTCTGTATTGTCTCAGCCTTCTCTGTGACATCACACAGATGCTCTGTGATGTCACAGAGCCCTTTTCTATGATGGCAGAGTCTTCTCTGTGGCCTCACAGCCCGTTCTGTGATGTCACACAGCCAGCCTGTAATGTCACAGCTGTCTTTGGGACATCACAACCTCCTCTGTGATGTCACAGCCTGCTCTGTGATGTCACAGCCTGCTCTGTGGTGGCAGAACTCACTTAACATGTCACACAGCACCTCTGTGGGCTCACAGACCCACCCTGTGATGTCACAACACCTTCAGTGATGGAACACAGCCACCCTATAATGTCACAGCACACTCTTTGACCTCACAGCTTGCTCTGCTCTGTGATGTCATACAGGCATGCTCTGATGTCACAGCCTGCTCTGTGATGTCACATAATAAACCAGGGATGTCACAGCCAACTATATGATGTCACAACCTGGTCTGTGATGTCACACAATCACAGAATCACAGAATTACTGGGTTGGAAGAGACCTTTAAGATCATCAAGTCCAACCCATGCCCTGACACCACCTCAGCTAAACCATGGCACTGAGTGCCACATCCAGTCTTTTTTTAAACACATCCCATGATGGTGACTCAACCACCTCCCTGGACAGACAGTTCCAGTACTTTATCACCCTTTCCATAAAAAAACTTTTTTCCTAATATCCAACCTAAATTTCCCTTCGTACAGCTTAAGACACTGACCTCTGGTCCTGTCAGTTGCTGTGAGGAGAAAGAGACCGACCCCCACCTGACTGCAACCACCTTTCAGGGAGTGTGGAGAGTGATAAGGTCACCTCTGAGTCTTCTCCAAGCGAAACAAACCCAGCTCCCTCAGTCGTTCCTCACAGGACTTGTGCTCCAGACCCCTCACCAGCTTTGTTGTCCTTCTCTGGACACACTCCAGCCCCTCCATCTCCTTCCTAAATTGGGGAGCCCAGAACTGGACACAGCACTCGAGGAACGGTGCCAGTACAGGGGAAGAATGCCAAGTACACCAGTGCCAAGTCCAGGGGAAGAATGACCTCCCTGCTCCTGCTGGCCACACCATTCCTGATCCAGGCCAGGAGCCATTGGCCTTCTTGGCCACCTGGGCACACTGCTGGCTCACGTCCAGCCTGCTGTTGACCAGTGCCCCCAGGTCCCTTTCTGCCTGGGCACTGTTCAGCAGCGCCGTCCCCAGCCTGGAGCAGGGCAGGGGGTTGTTGTGGCCAAAATGCAGGACTGGGCACTTGGACTTAGTAAACTACATCTTACTGGACTCTGCCCATCTATCCAACCATTCCAGGTCTCCCTGCAGAGCACTCCTACATTCCAATAGATGGACACATGCTCCCAGCTTAGTGTCATCTGCAGATTTACTAATGAAAGCCTCGATCCCCTCATGCATGTGGTCAATAAAAATATTGAACAGAGCTGGCCCAGCACAGAGCCCTGAGGGACACCACAGGTGACTGTCCCCAGCTGGATGCAGCACCGCTCACCACCACTCTCTGGGCCGGCCATCCAGCCAGTTCTGAACCCAGCACAGAGTGCTCCTGTCCCAGCCGTGGGCTGCAGCTTTTCCAGGAGTGTGCTGTGGGAGACAGTGTCAAAGGCCTTGCTGGAGTCCAAATAGACACATCCACAGCCTTTCCTGCATCCACCAGGAGGGTCACCTGGTCATAGAAGGAGACCAGGTTGGTCAAACACGACCTAGCCCTCCTAAACCCCTGCTGGCTGGGTCTGACACCCTGGCCATCCTGGAAGTGCTGTGTGATGGCACTCAGTGTGAACTGTTCCATGACCTTACCGGGTACTGAGCTCAGGCTCACTGGCCTGGAATTACCAGGATCATCCTTCCCACCCTTGCTGTAAATGGGTGTCACATTGGGCAGCTTCCAGTCATCTGGGACCTCACCAGTGAGCCAGGACTGCTGGTAAATGATGGAGAGCGGCTTGACAAGCTCATCTGCCAGCTCCGTATCACTGTGGGGTGGATCCTATCAGGTCCCATGGATTTATGAACATCCAAGCAGCTCAGCAGGTCTCTGACTGCCTCCTCTTGGATAACAGTGGTCCACTCTGCTCCCTGACACCATCAACCAGCCCAGGAGGACAGTTTTCCCGAAGGCAAATCATCTTCTCACTAAAAACTGAGGCAAAAAATGGCATTAAGCACCTCTGCCTTCTCCTCATCTGCAGTTATTAAATTCCTCTCCACATCTAAAAAAGAACAAAGCTTGGTTTTACCCTTCCTTTTACCATTGATATATTTATAGAAATATTTTTTATTATCCTTTACAAAAGCTGCCATTTTAAGTTCAAACTGAGCTTTGGCCTCCCTAATTTCTTTCCTACATGCCCTAGCAAGCCCCTTAAATACTTCCTGACAGACCTGACCCTCCTTCCAAAGATCATACATCCTCTTTTTATTCCTAAGTTTCTCCAAAACCTCCTTGCCCATCCAGGCTGGGTATTTGCCTCGTCGACTCATCTTTCGGCACACAGGAACAGTCTTTTCCTGTGCCCTCGAGATGTCTGTTTTGAAGCTTGCCCACATTTCCTGAACGCCTTTGTTTTTAAGGGCTGCTTCCCAAGGAACTCTCTGAATAAGTCTCCTAAGTAGGCCAAAGTCTGCCCTCCAAAGTCCAGTGTAAAAGTCTTATTAGTGTTCCTCCTGACTTCACCAAATATTGAGAATTCTATAATTTCATGATCACTGTGCCCCAAGTGACCTCCAACCACCACATCTCCCACCAGCCCATCTCGATTTACAAACAACAGATCTAGCATAGTCCCTCTCCTGGTAGGCTCACCAGTTGCGAGAAAAAATTGTACTCCACAAACTCTAAAAATTTCCTGGACTGCCTCTTTTCAGCTGTATTGAGTTCCCAGCAGATGTCCAGCAGGTTGAGATCACCTACAAGAACAAGGGCTGATGATCCTGAAACATTCTCTAGCTGCTTATAGAATGAGTTGTCCACCTCTTCTTCCTGGCTGGGTGGCTGACAACTGACTCCCAGTAGGATGTCAGCCTTGTTGGCCTTCCCCCTAAGTCTCACCCATAGTCATTTGACTCCATCATCATTAGTTTCAACACCCACAGCATCAAAACCCTCCCTAATGTAAAGGGCCACCCCTCCACCTCTTCTCCCTTTCCTGTCTTTCCTGAAGAGCTTGCAGCCATCCAGTGCAGCGCTCCAGCCATGTGAGTCGTCCCACCCTGATTCTGTGATGGCAATGACATCACAGCTCTGCTGCTGCACCATGGCCTCCAGCTCTTCTTGTTTGTTACCCATGCTGTGTGCATTGGTGTACATGCACCTCAGCTGGGCTGCTGATTTCACCCCTCACTCAGGCTTACCACCCATGAGCCTGCTTCCAGACAAACCAGCTGCATCCCCTTCCCCTTCCCCCTTCCGACCTAGTTTAAAGCCCTCTCAACAAGTTCTGCCAGTTCATGAGCTAAAATTCTTCTGCCCTTCACAGAAAGATGGAGCCCGTCTGGTCCAAGCAGGCCAGGTGCTGTAAAAGTTGCCCCATGATTAAAGAATACCAAATTTTACCAATGACACCAACCCTTGAGCCACTCGTTGATAATGTGAGCTCTCCTATTGCTTCCAGACAAACCAGCTACATCTCCCTCCCCCTTCAGACCTAGTTTAAAGCCCTCTCAACAAGTTCTGACAGTTCATGAGCTAAAATTCTTCTGCCCTTCACAGAAAGATGGAGCCCGTCTGGTCCAAGGAGGCCAGGTGCTGTAAAAGTTGCCCCATGATTACAGAATCTGAAATTTTGATGATGACACCTACCCTTGAGCCATTCATTGATAATGTGAGCTCTCCTATTGCTTTCAGCGTTTTTCTCAGACTCCAAAGGGACTGAGGAAAAGACTGTCTGTGCCCCTGTCCTATTAAACACCTGACCCAATGCCCTAAAGTCCCTTTTAATTGCCCTGACACTCCTCTTCTCAATCTCATCACTGCCAGCCTGGGGTATCAGCAGTGGGTAATAATCAGAGGGCTGAATCAGCCCAGGCAGTGTGTCAGTGATATCCCGTACCCAGGCCCCAGGGAGGCAGCAGACCTCCCTGTGGGGTGGGTGTGATTGACATATGGGGCCCTCTGTTCCCCTCAGGAGGGAGTCACCCACTATGACTACTCTTCTTCTCTTTTTGGTGTTACAAGTAGTGATCTGTCTTAGAGGTGAGTCATAACTGGGAGGCAGATAATTTTCTTCTAAGTCTTCCTGACTCTCCTGATCCAGGAGCTCATACCTATTCTGAAGTGGCACCTGACTAAGGGATGGGGGCCGAGAGGAGTTTTTATTAATACTTCCCCAAGCAGGGACCCATTTCCAGTCCCCTTTATCCACCAAGCATTCTTCTATTGCCTGACAGTGGGAGGCATTGGAGTCATCTGACCCTTGGTGGGCCTCCCGTAAGGATGGAAGGGCTGAACTCCACCAATCTCTTTCCCTTTCACTTTCCCTGATAATCCTTAGTCTTTCAACTTCCTCTCTACGCTCAGCCACCAGTGTGAGGAGATCATTCACCTGTTCACACCGCAGGCAGATTTCCTCTGCACTGTCCCTGAAACCACTGCTAAGCTCAGTCTGCACAAGAATGAGTCTGTACAGACACATCCTGCCTGGCGGGTTCCATTTGGCTACACAGATTTGCACTAACTAGCGTTTTTGGTTGTGTGAAGCCCATTACTAACAGAAACCCTGAAACCAAACAACAAAAACACCGAAAGCAACACACAGCAAACCTTTCCAGAAGGGGCCACCTGGAAACCTGCAACCCTGCCTGCGCAAACTGTGTGCAAACTGCTACACAAACTGCCATGCCACGCGCTCAAAGCCATGCCATGCCCCTGCTTTCCTGCTCCGGGTCATCGCACTCCCCAGAGGCCTCTTTTAAAGCCCCTGCTTCACACCGCAGCCGAGAAAAACCCCGCCGTGCACCTGTGCAGATGAACGAGCACAACACAACGCACCTGCTAAGCGGCATTATGGAGGTGCATCCCCATCCTGCCCCAGGGAGGGCGGTTTAGGAGCTTAGAAATGCTCCTTGGGCCTCAGCATTGCAGGTAAATGAAGGCAAACCCATTCTTTCTTCACATGGCAAAGAGGAAAACGGTTCCCTGGATACCTGCAACATGGAGCGGAGAAAGATAACCCCAGGTGAATGACTTTGTTTCCCCACCTCCACAAGAACCACCGTGACTCCAGCGCAGAGAAGCGCAGGGTGACCAAGGACGGATGGGACACTGCTGGAGCCAAGAGTCGTGTGCTGTCCTCTGTTTGATCTCTTCCCCACCCCACTCCTGATCTTCCCCACACCCATGCACCCCCACTCTTTCCTTCCCCAACCCAACCTCCATCTACCTCCTCTTTCCTTCTCACTCTCCTGTTTCCTATCCTTTTCTATCTGTCTACTGCACATTTATTGTTAAATAAATTCCCTGTTGTTGACTTTTGTGGATGATCTCCTGGACTGCTGATCATTCTCAAAGGAGAACCCAAAATACACATAGACATAGCTTGACCCACACGCTGAAGACCCTCACTTCTTTATTTATGGCAATTGATTAGCATAAATCATAATAAATATAACTTTAGTTCAATTCTGCGCCATGCACCACATGTCTTCCACAGATGTGGTTGCAATCTGCTGTAATAACAATTAAAAGGGAAGGCAGTAACGGCACCTTGACCACTGATAAACTAAAGGTAATTTGAGATTATGACAGTCTCTTTCAAAGGGTTTCCAATCTTGGTGACATCTTGTTAATGACACTTATTATCCCATTGAGGGTAAAGCCACAGCTTTTCTTTTAACAATACTCTATGCCTTATACCCAGTTATAGTGCTGATTAAATCCCAATGGAACTGTCCTCTGTCTGTTAGAACATACCAGTGTGAGCCCCAAATGGGAGCACAAGCCCAGCTGTGGATGTTGATGCCTGACTGGACAGGAACAGCAAGGATTTCTTTGTGAAAATAATACTATTGACAACTCAGACATTTGCCTTGACCTTTAAGAAAATGTCAATATTGGGTTGAAACCCCAGCAACTGTGCTTGCATATGTTGGAAATGGATGTATCTGTATGAGAACTCTGTGTGATTCTATGTTTACAGAAAACACCACCTGAGAGACATCTGATCGCTCTAATAGCTGTATCTGTAGTTTTAGCAAAATGATGGGCTGCAGCTTTAACAATTCAGCTCCCTCACAACTCACCAATTGCTACAGTCCAACTGCACACCGTGTCAAGTTTCATTGCCTGTCACTGCTGGAGTGAATCTGGCATTGGCAAGAAACTGTTGCAATGGTCTGAGTCCATGCTGAAATGGACAACAGCACACCAGACAAGGAACCCGCATTACCACCCATCGTCAGGCAGAGAAGATACACCATGTCCTGGAAAGAGGGAAGAAAGATAGAGAACATTGCTGGTGGGAAACTATTTTTGGATGGCCACACAGAGCAACTGGAATTTTGAATTTAATGTTGTAGTTTTGTTTGTTTTGGCTTTATTCTGCTTACTGTTTATATTCATCCTGTATATCCTGTCAGAAGATAAACCAAATTATATCCATCCAACATGTAAACCACATACAATGAACTCAGTACATGAAATGCAATATAATTGCAGTATTTCTGAACCATAAATTAGAAAACTTATCAATTAACTGTACCCTTACCTCTAATCTGCAATTCGCCACATCTTTTTGACAAAGACGCAAGAGATAACTGAATTACTGTTCAAGGAGTTGGTAATTTGTATTAAATGTAGCCACAGGGTAAAGGGACTCAGAGCTGGGCACAGGATATGAGGTGTGGCCTCCCCAGTGCCCAGCAGAGAGGGACAATCAGAGCCCGGTCCTGCTGCCCACACTGTGGCTGGCACAGACAACCAGGATGCCCCTGGCATATTCCTGACCAGAATCCCTCCCTCCCCACCCAGCCCCCAATCCCTGCAATAGAGAATGGACATTTTCCTTGGCCCTACATTGTTATTAATATTTTTTAAAAACCACACTTTTTATAGTCTTTCACAGTAGCCATCAGAGTAATTTTAAATGGAGTTTTTGCCGTCCTGATGATCTTTCACCAGGAGGTTGGGACTGAGGGCTGGGACCCAGGGTGGACTAGGTGGGAAAAGCACTTTGGCACTTTGACAAAGGAATTCCTCGGGGATGCTTAGGGGAGGAATAAAGGTGGGACAAGAGGTCTCTGGGAGGAACGGTGGCCATGTCCACCAGGCCTTTGTGACCCACGGTGACATCGTGCCCAGAGGCCATTGTGACACGGGTGCATGTCCTGACCCCTGGGGCTGCCAGTCCCTGCAGTGGCCACTGCCAGGAGAGCAGCTCTCTGAGGAGGCAGCAGCTTCTCTGGAGGCAGCAGCTCCCCTGGGTGATTGTGGCCAGTGTTCACCAGAGCACTACCACAATGCTGAAGGAGGAGGAGGAGAATGCCTACGGCCAGCCCCGTGAGGGGCAGCCACTCAGATCCATGCAGCAAAAGGTGAGGGACAGGGATGGAGGCACAGCTTCCAGAGGGACAGCCCTGGGGCAGAGACAGCCAGGCCGGGCACCAGGCCATGCTCTGTGGAGGGGACAGTGCTGGGATGGGCCAGGCACAGCAATGCCCCAGAGGCAGCGAGCCCAGCTGGGAACCCGGCCCAGCCTGGCTGCTGTGGCCAGCACCTGCCCTGGGGCCAGGCCTGGGCGTGCTGGCACATGGGGGACACTGTGCCCACACAGCCACCTCCATCCCGTGCCTCCTCCTGCTTCCCACAGGTGACCCACAGGCAGCCACAGGCGGCACCTCAGGTCACCTGGACGAACAACACGCCTCACAGCAGTGTCACAGGGCCACAGAGACTGTCCGTGTCGGACTTGCTGTCTCTCCGTGGCCCTCAGCTGCCACTGGTACCTCCCTGCCAGCTCAGCCCTGAAATGCAAAGAGCAGCCTCTGCGAGGGTCAAGCTGCCCCATCTGCCAGCACCAGCAGCAGGAGCAGCCCCTGGGTTTTCTCCCGGAGGCACAGCACGTGCTGTGGGCCCCATGGCCAGAGGCCAGCCAGAGATGGTACCACCTTCACCAAGGGGCACTCTGGCTGCTGGTGGGGCCTGGGAAACGCCTTCCCTGGCAAGGAGAACAGAAGGGCTCTGGTGTGGCTCAGCAGCAAGGCAGGGCCATCACCTGCCACCGGTGCAACCCGCACACGGCCTGCAGATCCACACTGGGACCCAGGCGGCTTGGAAGCACCTGGGGCGCTCTGAGATAGAGGAGCTTGTCAAGGTGCAGGAAGGGCATGGGGGCAACACTTGCAGTGACCTGTTGAGAGGCCTGGGCCCATACCTGTATGAGAACAGGTCCGTCAGGTCCACCTTGAGAACCCCCAAGTGGTTAAGTGCCCGCCAAGAGGCAGAGGGAATTTGTCAGCCAGCCGAGGAAACTGCGCGGCTCAAGCGGCTGTGCCCAGAGGATGAGGAGGCTTTGATGCAGCATCTGCGGAAAAAGAGGGAGGAGCTGGAGGAGGTGGAAGACAAAGTCCATGAAGAGATGTTTAGAGCCATCTTCTCCTCCTTGGATATTGCAGAAAGCCCCATGAGGTCCAAGTGCATCCTCAAGGATGCATCAAGCCTCACCCTGGAGCCAGCTGCAGGCCCCTGGGTCCCACTCAGCACTTGCAGTGTGATCGATGATGCCACAGGAGAGACACAAACCTCCTCAGAACTTGTGTCTCTTGACCAGTTGCTGGCTGAGCTGTGCCCTGTCTGGGACAACTCGCTGTCATGTGATGCTCTCCTCAAGGACTCCACAGGAGAGACAGAAAACAACTCAGGGATTGCACATCCTGACCTGTTGGCAGGCCTGTGCCCTGTCTCTGGTGACTCCCCATCCTGCGCCTTTCTAGACGAGCTTCTGGAAATGTGGGAGGAAGAAGAGTTCCAAGACAGAGCAGTGGCAGGAGGGAGTGACAGCGAGCCAGAGAGCCCGTTGTCTCTCCCACTGCAAGAGAAGGAAGCAGAACCACCAGCTTCTCCCATGGACAGCAATCCCTGCATCGAGCTGCACAGCGAGCCCCTCCCCACGGCCTCACTCGAAGACCCAAATATGTCTGTGGGTTGTGCCTTGCCTGCTGGCCCTGCAGACAAGACCGAGGAAGCTGGCATGGAGGCTGGCCGTGCCCAGCCTGCCCCTCCCCAGGAAAAGCCCTGTGGGGATGAGCTGCCGGCAGGAGCTTGCCCGGTGCCTGCCCAGCCCCTGGCACGCAGTGTTCCTGCCTGCCCTGCTGGCAGCGCAGCCGTCCCGCAGCCCCCGGTCCCACGGCGATGGCGCTCCATGGCCAAGACAGCCCGGCGGGCTCTGTGCCGGCTTTTCTCCTTCGGCTGCCTCCGGGGCAGCTGGAGGAGTGAGCCCGGGGCCAGCACCAGGATGATGCCCAGAGACGCTGGCTCACGCTGAGGACACCCAGCTCCCAGGGACAGCAGCAGCTCCCAGAGCTAACGGCAGCAGGGAGAGAAAAACCCGGGGTACACACCGATGGGTGGGTGGGTGGCACCCAAGGCAGGGTGACAAGGACCAACGTGACACTGCTGGTGACAAGCGTCCGGACCCGTCCTTTGTTTGATCATTTCCCCACCACACCACAGCCTTGCTTTTCCCCCTCTTTCCTTCTCACTCTTCTGTTTCCAGTCCGTTTCAATCTCTCTACCCCACATTTATTGTAAAATAAAATCCCTGTATTTGCCTTTGGTAGATGATCTCCTTGGCACCTTAATTCACACAGAGGCATTCTCACACTAATCAAATCTTAATGGGGGCACACTTGTGCACACAGCACTCGAGGTGTGACCACACCAGTGCCCAGCAGAGAGGCACAATCAGAGCCCCGGTCCTGCTGGCCACACTATGGCTGACACAGAATACAAGGATGCCCCTGGCATATCCCTGACCAGTATTCCACCCTCCCCCGCCCTCCCCATATGAAATATAAAATGGACATTTTCCTTGGCCCTACTTTGTTATTAACCTTTTTAAAAAACACACTTTTTATAGTTTTCCACTGTAGCCACCAGATTAAGTCCAAATGGAGCTTTTGCCTTCCTGGTGATCTTTCTCCAGGAAGTTGGGGCCGAGTGCTGGGACCCAGGGTGGGCTGGGTGGGAAAAGCACTTTGGCACTTTTGCACAGAGCTTCCTTGGGGATGTTTAGGGGAAGAACAAAGGTGGGACAAGAGAGAGCTGCAGATCATTGAGAGAGGAACAAGAGTAGGCAAAGTCAAGGGGCAAAGGCATTAAGAAGGCCTTTGTGTCCAGGGGCATCTGCATGGAAACCACCAGGCCTCTGGCAGAAAGGCGGCCATGCCCACCAGGCCTTTGTGACCCGCGGTGACATCGTGCCCCGAGGCCATTGTGACGCATGCGCATGTCATGACCCTGCTGCCCCACCACCCATGCCAACAGCAAGGCAGTCTGGTCAGGGAGAGCGGGCTGAGGAAGGATGACAGCGTTGCCTTTTGGTCTGCACAGATGTTGACTTCAGGTGTGGGCTGCTTTCACAGCATCACAGAATGACTGGGTTGGAAGAGACCTTCAAGATCATCAAGTCTAACCCATGCCCTAAACACCTTAACTGACCCATGGCACCACGTGCCATATCCAGTCTTTTTGTGAACATTCCCAGAGATGGTGACTCCCCCACCTCCGCAGGCAGGCCATTCCAATATTTTATCAGTCTTTCTGTGAAAAACTTCCTCCTAGTATCCAACCTATATTTCCCCTGACACAGCTTGAGACTGTGTCCTCATGTTCTGACATTTGTTGCCTGGAGAAAGAAACCAACCCCACCTGACTACAACCACCTTTCAGGAGGTTGTAGAGAGCGATAAGGTCACCTCTGAGTCTCCTTTTCTCCAGGCTAAGCAACCCCAGCTCCCTCAGTTGTTCCTCACAGGATTTGTGTTCCAAGCCCCTCACCAGTCTTGTCGCTCTTCTCTCGAGCATCTCAACGTCCTTCCAAAACTGAGGGGCCAGAACTGGACACAGCACTTGAGGAATGGTGCCACTACAGGGGAAGAATGCCAAGTACACCAGTGCCAAGTACAGGGGAAGAATGACCTCCCTGCTCCTGCTGGCCACACCATTCCTGATCCAGGCCAGGAGCCATTGGCCTTCTTGGCCACCTGGGCACACTGCTGGCTCATGTCCAGCCTGCTGTCGACCAGTGCACCCAGGTCCCTTTCTTCCTGGGCACTGTCCAGCTACACTGTCCCCAGCCTAGAGCATTGCAGGGGTTTTTTGTGGCCAAAATGCAGGATTTGGCGAGTGATTTTATTAAACTCCATCCCAGTGGAATCCGCCCATCCATCCAACTGTTCAGGTCTCCCTGCAGAGCCCTTCTGCCTTCCAACAGATGGTAGAAGTAGGTAACTAAGCTTCCAGCTTAGTGTCATCTGCAGGTTTACTAATGAAAGCTTCAATCCCCTCATCCATGTGGTCAATAAAAATATTGAACAGAGCTGGCCCAGCACAGAGCCCTGAGGGACACCACAGGTGACTGTCCCCAGCTGGATGCAGCACCGCTCACCACCACTCTCTGGGCCGGCCATCCAGCCAGTTCTGAACCCAGCACAGAGTGCTCCTGGCCCAGCCGTGGGCTGCAGCTTTTCCAGGAGTGTGCTGTGGGAGACAGTGCCAAAGGCCTTGCTGGAGTCCAAATAGACACATCCACAGCCTGTCCTGCATCCACCAGGAGGGTCACCTGGTCATAGAAGGAGACCAGGCTGGTCAAACACGACCTAGCCCTCCTAAACCCCTGCTGGCTGGGTCTGACACCCTGGCCATCCTGGAAGTGCTGTGTGATGGCACTCAGTGTGAACTGTCCCATGACCTTACCACGTACTGAGGTCAGGATGACTGGGCTGGAATTACCAGGATCCTCCTTCCCACCCTTGCTGTGAATGGGTGTCACATTGGGCAGCTTCCAGTCATCTGGGACCTCACCAGTGAGCCAGGACTGTGGGTAAATGATGAAGAGTGGCTTGGCAAGCTCATCTGACAGCTCCCTCATCACCCTGAGTGGATCCCATCTGGTCCCATGGATTTATGAACATCCAAGCAGCTCAGCAGGTCTCTGACTGCCTCCTCTTGGATAACAGTGGCCCACTCTGCTCCCTGACACCATCTACCAGCCCAGGAGGACAGTTGTCCTGAAGGCAAATCATTTTCTCACAAAAAACTGAGGCAAAAAATGGCGTTAAGCACCTCTGCCTTCTCCTCATCTGCAGTTATTAAATTCCCTTCCACATCTAATAAAGAACAAAGGTTGGTCTTACCCTTCCTTTTACCATTGATATATTTATAAATATAGTTTTTATTATCCTTTAAAGAAGCTGCCATTTTAAGTTCAAACTGAGCTTTAGCCTCCCTAATGTCTTTCCTACATGCCCTAGCAAGGCCCTTAAATACTTCCTGAGAGACCTGACCCTCCTTCCAAAGATGATACATCCTCCTTTTATTCCTAAGTTCCTTCAAAACCTCCTTGCCCATCCAGGCTAGATGTTTCCCTAGTCGACTCATCTTTTGGCACACAGGGACAGTCTGTTCCTGTGCCCTTGAGATCTCTGTTTTGAAGCTTGCCCACCTTTCCTGAACTCCTTTGTTTTTAAGGGCTGCTTCCCAAGGAACTCTCTGAATAAGTCTCCTAAGCAGGCCAAAGTCTGCCCTCCGAATTGCAATGTAAAAGTCTCATTAGTGTTCCTCCTGACTTCACCAAATATCGAGAATTCTATAATTTCAGGATCACTGTGCCCCAAGTGACCTCTAACCACCACATCTCCCACCAGCCCATCTCTATTTACAAACAACAGATCCAACATAGTCCCTCTCCTGGTGGGCTCACTCACCAGCTGCGACAAAAAAATTGTCCTCCACAAACCCTAAAAAATTCCTGGACTGCCTCTTTTCTGCTGTATTGAGTTCCCAGCAGATGTCCGGCAGGTTGAAGTCGCCTACAAGAACAAGGGCTGATGATCTAGAAACATTCCCTAGCTGCTTATAGAATGAGTTGTCCACCACTTCTTCCTGGCTGGGTGGACAATAACAGACTCCCAGTAGGATGTCAGCCTTGTTGGCCTTCCCCCTAAGTCTCACCCACAGACATTCAATTCCATCTTCATAAGTTTCAATACTTATGGTGTCAAAAGCCTCCCTAATGTAAAGGGCCACCCCTCCACCTCTTCTCCCTTTCCTGTCTCTCCTGAAGAGTTTGCAGCCATCCAGTGCAGCGCTCCAGCCATGTGAGTTGTCCCACCCTGTTTCTGTGATGGCAATGACATCACAGCTCTGCTGCTGCACCATGGCCTCCAGCTCTTCTTGTTTGTTACCCATGCTGTGTGCATTGGTGTACATGCACCTCAGCTGGGCTGCTGATTTCACCCCTAACTCAGTCTTACCACCCACAAGCCTGCTTCCAGACAAACCAGCTGCATCCCCTTCCCCTTCAGACCTAGTTTAAAGCCCTCTCAACAAGTTCTGCCAGTTCATGAGCTAAAATTCTTCTGCCCTTCACAGAAAGATGGAGCCCGTCTGGCCCAAGCAGGCCAGCTGCTGTAAAAGTTGCCCCATGATTAAAGAATCCAAAATTTTGTCGATGACACCAACCCTTGAGCCACTCGTTGATAATGTGAGCTCTCCTATTGCTTTCACCATTTTTCTCAGACTCCAAAGGGACTGAGGAAAAGACTGTCTGTGCCCCTGTCCTATTAACCACCTGACCCAATGCCCTAAAGTCCCTTTTAATTGCCCTGACACTCCTGTTTTCAATCTCATCACTGCCAGCCTGGGGTATCAGCAGTGGGTAATAATCAGAGGGCTGAATCAGCCCAGGCAGTGTGTCAGTGATATCCCGTACCTGGGCCCCAGGGAGGCAGCAGACCTCTCTGTGGGGTGGCTGTGGTCGACATATGGGGCCCTCTGTTCTCCTCAAGTGGGAGTCACCCACCACGATTACCCTTCTTTCCTTTTTGATGTTAGAGGTGCTGATCTGTCTCACAGATGAATCATAATTGGGAGGCTCACTGGGCAGATAATTTTCTTCTAAACCATCTGGCTGACTCTCCAGATCCAGGGGATCATACCGAATCTGAAGGGGCACCTGGCTTGGGAGAGGGGGTTGGGAGGGATTTTTATTATTACCTCCTCCCACTCCCCTTCATCGGCCAGGTGTCCTTCTATAGCCTGACATTGGGAGGTGTGGGAGACAGCGGGAACCAAGGAGAGCATTGCTGCCCTGCCAGGACCTCATGGAACCAAGGATCCATTGTGACACTGCAGGGCCCTGGGGCACCACGGTGCCATTGTGACACTGCAGGGCCCAAGGATCCAAGGGACTTGGTGACACCAGAGGGACATTGTGACACTGGGAGGCCTCATGGAATCATGGAGAGCATTGGGACACTCTGGGGCCTCATGGAACCGTGGTGACACCAAGCTGGGTGTGAGTGTTGATCTGCTGGAAGGCAGGAGGGCTCTGCAGAGGGACCTGGACAGGCTGGATCCAGGAACCAAATCCAACAAGGGGAGGTTACCAAGTCCAAGTGCCGGGTCCTGCACTTTGGCCACAACAACCCCTGCAGCACTACAGGCTGGGGACAGAGTGGCTGGACAGCAGCCAGGCAGAAAGGGACCTGCAGGGACTGATGGACAGCAGGCTGGACATGAGCCAGCAGTGTGCCCAGGTGGCCAAGAAGGCAAATGGCTCCTGGCCTGGATCAGGAATGGTGTGGCCAGCAGGAGCAGGGCAGTGATTCTTCCCCTGTGCTCGGCACTGGTTTGGCAGCACCTCGAGTGCTGTGTCCAGTTCTGGGACCTGCAATTTAGGAAGGACCTGGAGGGGCTGGAGTGTGTCCAGAGAAGGGCAACAAGGCTGGTGAGGGGTCTGGAGCACAAGTGCTGTGAGGAGTGGCTGAGGGAGCTGGGGTTGTTTATCCTGGAGAAGAGGAGGCTCAGGGCGACAAGGCGGTGTCAGGGCACAGGTTGGACCTGATGATCTCCAAGGTCTTTTCCAGCCTTGCTGATTCTGGGATTCTCTGAAACCACCCTTGAAGCAGTTGCAGGAGGAGCCCTGGGCCTCCTCTTCAGAAGCTCCAGCAGCCCAGGTCCCTCAGCTTCTCCTCACAGCCCCAAAGCCCATCCTGCCAGTCCTGCAGAGCTTCTGCAGCCCCTCCTCACTGCCCAGAACAGGCAGCCCCACAGCCAGACACAGCAGCCCAGATGTGCCCCCCTGGCCTGGGCTGCCTCTGGCAAGGGAGCAGCACGAGGCACTGCAGGAGCCTGCAGACAATTCCTGCAGCACTTGTGAGATGATCCTGCTCCCCAAGGGCTGTTCCCTTGGTGCCAAATCAGGAACTGGAATGGGGAGTGGGGCCAGAGAGGAAAGGGCAAATAGGGATGGGCTGTTTGCAGGGGAGGGAACGGGGATGGGCAATAGGAAGAAATAGTAGCAAGAAGATTAAAAAAAAACAAAGGTGAAGCCAAGGAAATGCTCAGGGCAGTTTGAGGGTGGCTGCCAGGCAGCCCTGGCTCTGAGCAACAGCGTCTGCAGTGGGACAGGAAACTCCCAGCTGATGGGAACAAACTTTCTGGCTGACTGCAGAGGCCAGGACAAAGCTGAGTGGTTTCCCTGGCGTCCCCCAGCCCTTCCTGGCCCCAGGGGCTGATGGCATTTGTGCTCCCTCAGTTTCATGTCCCCACAGCAGCAGCATGGGGGTGCTCCCGCCTGCTGTGTGCAATGCAAACAGGGGCTCCTGAGCCAGCGCTGCCGTGGCTGTGCCTGCAAGGATGCGGCACCTGTGTGAGCTGGGGGAGAGACCAGGGCTGCAGAGGGGGGATGTTGTTGGCAGCTCCATGAGGACGCTCTGGGATGCTGCCCTGGGCTGTCCAGCGCACTGGGGAGGGATCAGCCCCTGCTCTGCTGTTCCTTCCCCTCACCCCCAGGGCCCTTGCAGAGCACCAGCCATGCTGTCTGCCCCCAGCCTGCCCACGGCCAGCCTGGGGCTGCTCACGGGGGTTTTCTGTGCTGAGCATTGGCCTGGCCGTGTTCTTGAGAGAGCCTGGGCAAGGAGCCTGGAGCCCCCAGGCCCTGGCCTGAGGCGTCAGCGCTGCCCCAGCAGTGCCCATGGGCTGTCCCTGCTGCAGCCCCGGCACTGCCACCCCCAGGACTGTGCCCGGCCCCGAGAGCACTCAGGCCCTGCAGCAACACCAGGGCCACCAGGGCAGCGGGGCAGGGCCACGGGAGCAGCAATGGCAACACCAAGTGCTGCTGCTGCTGGGCACAGCTGCTGTGCCAGCACTGATCTGCCCCAGCTCTGCACACAGACATTGCTGCTGCAGCCCCAGAGAAGGCAACAAAAGGGCATCTCTGCAGAAAACTTTGCTGGGAGTTCCTTGAGTTCCTTTAAAGCCATCGAGAGCGCAGCCCCTCATTGACACAGTCTGTGGCAAGAGGGAATATGGAGAGAAACAAAACGAGGTATGGCACAAACGATGGCATTTCTTTGTGGATAATATTGAAAAAGTAAAAGAAATCCCATAACCAAACCAACAAGAAGTATCAAAGATGACTTTTATTACAAGTGATTTGCAGAAATTGGCCAGCAGTTTAATGTTTCCGAAACCATCCAGTCATCAGTGTCCACACTGCAGCCTTGAGCTCCTGGTTCCTCAGGCTGTAGATGAGGGGGTTCAGGGCTGGAGGCACCACTGAGTACAGAACTGACAGGGCCAGATCCAGGGATGGGGAGGACATAGAGGGGGGCTTCAGGTAGGCAAACAAAGCAGTGCTGATAAACAGAGAGACCACGGCCAGGTGAGGGAGGCAGGTGGAAAAGGCTTTGTGCCGTCCCTGCTCAGAGGGGATCCTCAGCACGGCCCTGAAGATCTGCACATAGGAGAAAACAATGAACACAAAACAACCAAATGCCAAACACACACTAACAGCAAGAAGTCCAAGTTCCCTGAGGTGAGATTTGGAGCAGGAGAGCTTGAGGATCTGGGGCACCTCACAGAAGAACTGGCCCAGGGCATTGCCCCGGCACAGGGGCAGGGAAAATGTATTGGCCGTGTGCAGCAGAGCATTGAGAAAGGCACTGGCCCAGGCAGCTGCTGCCATGTGGGCACAAGCTCTGCTGCCCAGGAGGGTCCCGTAGTGCAGGGGTTTGCAGATGGACACGTAGCGGTCGTAGCACATGATGGTCAGGAGGGAAAGCTCTGCTGAGATGAAAAAGACAAAAAAAAAGACCTGAGCAGCACATCCTGTGTAGGAGATGGTGGTGGTGTCCCAGAGGGAATTGTGCATGGCTTTGGGGACAGTGGTGCAGATGGAGCCCAGGTCGCTGAGGGCCAGGTTGAGCAGGAAGAAGAACATGGGCGTGTGCAGGTGGTGGCCACAGGCTACGGCGCTGATGATGAGGCCGTTGCCCAGGAGGGCAGCCAGGGAGATGCCCAGGAAGAGGCAGAAGTGCAGGAGCTGCAGCTGCCGCGTGTCTGCCAGTGCCAGCAGGAGGAAGTGGCTGATGGAGCTGCTGTTGGACATTGGCTGTGGCTGCACATGGGGACCTGTTCAGGCAGAAAGGACAGTGACGAGTCAGGAGAGGCTGCTTGGAGCCAAACCTGGGCCATTCCCTGCAGACTGTCCTGCTGGGACTCGCACACCCTTGTTCCTGATCTGGGAAAACCTTCAGCCAGGTCCCTGCCTGAGCTCTAGTTGTGCTGGTTGTGTGTGCCAGGAGCAGCCAGGGCTGTTCATGGGAGCTCTTGCAGAGCCATTCCTGCTCCACTGCCCTAGGTTTGTGGCCATGTGGCAGAGGGACAAGGCCGGATATGCAGGATTTTTCAGGCCAATCACTCCTACTGCAGAAAGGGTTGGTAGCATCTGCACTCACACTTCTAAAGGAATTTCACTCTATTTCTTAAGGAAATAGATAGCACGAGTTGATTTTTGGAATTGTTTTCCTACCCACACATCATTCCTGGCTCTCTGAGGTCAGAAATCACCAGCATTCCTGCTGCACTCAGAGTTTGCCACTGAGAGATGTGAGAGGCAAAGGATTCCCTGTGGCTGAGGGCAGGTGAGGGGCTGGATGGGCTTGTTCCCAACTGCCCTGGCTTTGCACCTTTGGCTGGAATCAGAGCACAATCACACTCCCGGGTCACCCTGGGATAAACCAGACCCTGCCCAGAGCAGAGGGATCCCTGAATGTCTCACCCTCTCCAAAGGTCTCTGGGCAAGCTCTCAGCACCCCCTTGTGCCAAGGACACTCACGGCTCCCTTGGCCAGCCCAGCAGCATTTCCTCAGCTGTGGCAGCTCTGCACTTCCCCGTGGGACATTCAGGGAACTCCCAGAGGCTCTGGCACAGCTCTGCACCCAGGAGGGCAGCTCAGAGCTGGGAAGGGCACAGCAAGGAGATCCCCGGCTGTGCCCATGATGGGATCTCAGGGAGGGGCCCAGCTCATTCCCCTTTCCCATGGACTGCTTTGCCCACAGCCCCACAGGTCCCAGGGAAGCTTGGACACCCCATTCCCATGGACAGCCCTGCCTGGCAGGAATGCCAAGGGCAGTGCCTGACTCAGCTGCTGCAAATGCCAGAGCCTCCCTGAGAGCACCAGAAAACACTGACAATATCAGGGGAGTGCAGAAACAGGAGAAGATGTTGTGGTGCTGTGCCTGAGAGGGCAGGGCAGAGACAGCCGGGCACTCAGGACAGTGTTCCCATGCCCAGCTGTGCCCGGCACCTCCCACACACCAACAGTGCTCTCCTGCCCCAGCACTGCTCTGTTCAGCCCCCTCTGCTTCCCTGAGCATCTCCCTGGGCCTGGACATTCCCTCCTGAGAGGTGCCTTGTCCCTGCCAGCGCTCACAGAGCCCATCCCACCCTGTGTGCCCTCGACCCAGCCCTACAGAAACCTGCCTGTGTGCAGGGCCCTGGCTGGGGCAGGGTCTGTGTGCAGCTGGGCGAGGGCAGCTCAGGAGAGCCCTGCTGGGCCCTGCAAAGGTGATGCTGCTGCTGTCCAGGGCTGAGGAGTGGCTGAAGGCCCTTTGGGAGGCTGCCAGCAGAGAGACTGACCACCCAAAGTCACAGTTCTGGAGTCTCTGTAAATGTTCAAACATTCCTTTGATGATCCTGTGTGTCCCTTTCAACTCAGAATGTTCTGTCATTCTGGGATTACAATTTCTGTTCTGCTTCTTTCATCCCCCTGTTGTTTATAGTCAAAAGAGAAAAAAAAAATCCTTGTAATAGTGTTAGACCAGTAAAGTAAAAACCAGATCTTTATTGGAAGTTTCCAGGTGTCCCAGTGGAGATGGGACACACCTGGCCCCTGATTTCAACAATTTATTAAGGTTAATTAATTAGGATATTTAACAGGAACATCCAATAGGAGATTGATTTGCCCCAGTTACACACCCCTGGCTCAACCCATTGGAGTAGGTCCAAGGGCTTCTTTGCCTTCACTTTTTGTTGTGACTGCTCACATTCTGGTCAAAAACCAAAATGTTCTTCTTGTAGGTCCTCTTCATGATAATAAGACTATACAGTGTTTCAGGAATGTATTTAGACATTCAGCTTATTGTTCCAAAATCTAAGAGAAAGGTTAGGAAATGTACTAGAGTTAATTAAGGATTATAATTATATTAAGTTTATAATAGTAGTTAAATAGAGTTAATTAAGAGTTAGGTAAGGGTGTGGTAGCACATTTCTCCCACTCTCAGGATTTTTCATAGAGGTGCACAGAGAGAGAGAGAAAACAATTTCTATTTCTACTCCTTGTTTTTCCTATGTAGAATGTGTTTAGAGAATTGTTTACCTGGGGTGATTGCTTGATTAGATTCTAGTGAGGATTGCTTGAGCCTGATGGCCAATCCAATCCACCTGTGTCTAGACTCTCAAGAACAGGATCACAGGTTATTACTAGTGAGATATAGTAGTTAAAGAAAGTAAGTATGTAGTCTTAGTATCTTTTTTATATAGTATATTAATGTATTATAGCATAGTTATAATAAAGAAATCATTCAGCCTTCTAAACTGATGTTAGACATCATCATTTCTTCCCATTAAGTTTACCTACATTTACAATATAAGGGTTATATTTTTATAAGTATATAATAGTAATTTACAGAGATACGACTGTATGAAAAATGTATAAAAGCAAAAATCATTTTGTCATCACCCCAGCTTTCCCACCCAAGCAGGAAATTGAAAACACTCTCAGGAAAGCTCCTGATCTTTACAGCAATTCCAGGTTTACCTTCTTTGGGAAGTGTCCTGCGGAGCTGTGCCCAGGCTGGTCTGGAGCTGGGAGCAGCCCTGCCCCAGCCAGCAGCTCTCAGCAGCAGCACCTGCCCTGCTCAGGGTGGCTCCTTCCCCCCACAGCTTCTCTCCAGCGCTGGGAGCAGCTCCCCGGGCCGGCTGAGAGCTGTCCCTGGCAGGCAGCAGAGTCCCTGGCCCAGCACAGCGCCCTGGGCTGCAGGACCCTGCTCTGCAGGACAGCCCTGGGCACCCCTGGCTGCTCTGCACAAGAGATGATCAGAGAATGTACTCACAGGGTCTGTGGGCATTGGGATGTTCCAGCTGTAGGAGATCACTCCAGGAGCTGCAGCTGCATTGTCCTGCAGCCAGAGGTTCCTGTGCCAAGGGCTGCCAGTGATTCTGCCCCAGGCACTTCTCAGCACCTTCCCAGCCCTGACTGATGGAAGCTCTCTGTGCCTCTGTGCTGTGCCCGGGCTGGCTGCAGGCAGTGCCCCAGCCCTGCTGGGCTGGGAGAAGAGCTGCTCATCCAAAGAAATGTGCTTTTGAAGCTCTCCTTGGTTACCAGGATCACCCTCTGTGCCAGGAGCCCAGCCCAGCTCAGCAGCACAGACACAGCACAAGGACTTTAATGACCCTCTGGGGCTTTGTGCTCAGGCCCTGAACATCAGGCCCTGAGAGAGAGCTGCAGAAACCTCTCCAGAACTCCAAGTCAGAATCCAACTTCAAAGTTTCTTTGACTTTTAATGGGTCCCACTGAGGGACACGACTGAGAAAGTTTCCCTAGGCCCCAGGCAGAGCAGAGAACTGGAGGCACTGATGACAGGTGGGGACAAAGAGAAGCCAAGTCCTGGTGCCCTGGGGCCCAGCAGGGTCTGTGCCACCAAGGGCTGTCAGGAGACACCTTGTCCTGAGGCACTGGGGCCTCCTGGCACAGCCCCAGCCAGGCTGGGCACTGTCAGCCCCTTGTCCTGCCCTCAGCATCCCCCCCTAGCCCACATCCCAGTGGCCTCAAGGATCTGCTGGAAGGAGTCCCTGGGGAGCCTTGCTCAGGAATGGCCCTGGGGGCTCCTTCATGCTCCCAGGGACTGCAGGTTTTTCAAAGCACTTTGGCTTTGGCTTTTGCCTTGGAGTCTCTGAGAGCTTTGTGCAATCCTGGCCTCCAATTATCTGCTGTAATTAGTCCCTGGAGAGGCTTTGTCAGGAACAACACTCAGTGGGGCTCATTAATGCTTCAAGGTACTTCAGTTCTTTTAAGGTACTTGCTGTTTCCCTTTTGATCCAGACTCTGTGAGAAAGATTGTGCAGTCACAGCCTGAAATTATCTGCTTTAATTAGCCCCCTGAGAGCTTTGTACTGACACTCAGTGGGGCTCATTGGTGCTTTGAGATACGCAAGGAGTTTAAGGTACTTTGGATTGTCCTTTTCACTCTGAGTCTCTGAGAGGTTTTTGTGCCATCCTATCCTCCAATTCTCTCCTCCAAGAAGTCCATGAGGAGCCTGCATTGGGGATGGTTCTCAGTGGCACCCATTAATGCCTCGAGAAACTTTGGGTTTTTACTCTGGCTTTGACTCCTGGACAGGTTTGTGCAATCTCCTCTCAGGCCCTGAGGTTTCAGGGCTGAGCTCCAAATGCACCACGGGGCTCATTAGGATCAAGCAAGTCCTGAGAAGCGATGGCTGTGCTTTGATTTCTCTCTGCTCTAGTGCAGTTCATCTGGAAGGTTTCCTTTTACTGTTATGGAGAAATATTTCAAAGAGCTTCTAAGAAATATGTATTCCTATTTTAAAGAGTGTCTTTTATTGCTGTTCTCTTCTGAGAAGAGCTGATTGCTGCATTCTATGATTGATATTGATGTAGGGCCGCTCTTAAGGAGGTCTGGCCAGGTCAGAGAAGTTTTACCTTGAGGTCTGACCCAGTGTGGACAACCTTGCCCCACATTCCTCAACCCCATGTGAGAAACAATTTTCACTTTCAAAAATGTATATGGTTTTATTAAAACCTTATCAAAATAAAACAGAAGAGTTAATAAAGTAAAGAATACAGCACCAGGAGCAAAGGATTCAGTCACCATGTGCTCATCTACAAAATGGATGTTCTGTCTTTTATAGCTCCAGCCCCTCCCAAAGTCTTGTCAATCCACTCCTCCTTCGCTGTCCAGTGGTGGAGATCACTTTCTTACAGCTTGACTGGAGCTCAGGCGCTGCCATAGTAACAAGCCGACCCTCCCAAATGCCCTGACTACTGAGGGCATCCCATGATAACAATGCAAGGGGGAAGGGAAAGATAACTATACACCTACACAACTTCTCTTAACATATACTTAATATTCACCCCTTAACTGTGAGAGTCAACCATAGGATTACTCATCTGTAACAAACCCCCATGTTCTTTTTCTATAAGTCATTTTGCTTGAACATTTAAGTAAAAATTTTCTCTCTCTTGAAAGAGTCATACTAGCATCTGTTGATGTGGGCAAGGACAGTGGGAAAAGGAGAAAAATCTCAGGTTTTCCTTAGACACACTTATTTGGAATGGACAGAAGGGCCTAACAGAGGTCCAGGATGGCTTTGACTCCCATCTATCATGCCTATGTGGTTGCTACCCATAGTCAGTGTATCTTAGGGGTCCAGAGGCCAGCTCGGTCTCACCCTCCAGTCCCTGTTGTATTCAAAGACAGTTGGGGAATGACAGTGATCCGATATGACCTTTTGTCCCTACCTTACCATGCCTACGGGGTTGCTACCCACAGCAGGGCTATGCCATCTTCTTGGTAGCGAACAAAGGGGTCTTGCCCTCCTTCCTTTGTCTTATTTTCTTAAAGAAGCTGTCCCATTACCTCTTACAGTCCCTTGTGTACTTCCCCTCAACAGGTGCTGGTAATTCTCACCCATTAAAACAGGAAGACAGTTCTCAAAGTGGTTGGTGGAAGCTTGACTTTGGGCGTCTTGGTGTTTTTCTGGTGTCTTTCAGTCTCTGCCTGAGAGTCAATCTCATTTCACCTGGTCTGGATGTTATATGTAGTGCATTCTTTGTGTTTTTCCTGCTGGGCCTTTAACTATGTTGGCTTGAGTCCATCTGTTGGCATGAGTCCATCCCCACTCTGCAGTTCACACGGCTGATTCAGTGGTGAGCAGCTCCTGAACGGGATCTTCCCATTGAGGAGTTAAAGGCTGATCTCTCCATGACTTGATCATTCCCCAGTCCCCGGGATTAATATTATGGATTCTGAAATCCAGGGTGGCTGTTTGAGGAATTGCCCCTTTATGTCTTAGCCCTTCTCAGGTTTCTGCTATAGATATAACATACTTCTTGGTATTGGCTTCCCCTTCCTTATAGGTGGCAACCCTCTGGGGTGAGGTCAAAAAGGGTAACCCAAACGTCATTTCATAGGGTGACACCCCCAGATCTGACTTGGGATGAGTTGTAAGTCATAATACGGACAAAGGGAGACATTTCATCCATGACATTTGGGTTTCTGTCATCAGCTTAACTAGAGCTCTTTTAAGAGTTTGATTCATCCTCTCAATGTGACTAGAACTCTGTGGATGCCTTGGAGTGTGTAATTCCCATTTACTCCCAGGGTTTGAACAACATTTTGCAATATTTTAGAGGTGAAATGAGCTCCTTGGTGTCACGATCCGCTTGTGCGGGGTTTCGTGATGGTTCTTTTCACTGATCCCAAAAGTGCAAAAAGGCAAACAACAAGGGACTATTAGTTAATCACAACAAATGCACCTTTATTAGGGGCCAAAACAGTAAATGCAATAGTGGGGATCAGAAAGGAGATAAAAGGATAAAGAGAGAGAGAGAAAAGAAGGGGATGGGAATAGCTACCAACACAGGCGAGATCCTCACCGGTCCGGACGATGGGGATCCGTCTGGTCGTGTCGGGGAAGTCTTCGAAGTTCTGGTCAACTCAGGCGTCCAGTTATAGTCCATGGAGGAAAAAAGGGGGGAACATGCAGGACAATGAGAGTCTATTGTGATTGCTGCAGGGGAATAGGTGAGTCCACTGAAACCACCAAGGCAGGACAAACACAATGAAGAATAAGTCCATTGGAATTACTGAAGAAGAACAGGTCATGTCATTAGTGGTTTCCCCTCTCCCTGTGGTAGGGGTCTCAGTCTCAGACCTTAGGAGGAGGGTTTTCCATCTCTGTCCGTCTGTCACAGTGGTAACGGGGCAGATGAGAGGTCTTCAGTGAGAGACCGCTAGGGTCACCCCAAAGTTCATTCAGCTTCAAAAGGAGAGTGGGCAAATATGCATTAGGCCGTTCCTTGCTGGGTTCATGCCAGGTCCTTGCTGATTCCTTGCCAAGTCCGTGCCAATTCCTTGCCAAGTCCTTGCCAGGCCTTGTTCGGAACAGCTAACGTAACGGTGCAGCAACTGCACCTGCACTGCCGCTCTCTCCAAGCCAGAACTATAGTGGAGGAAGGGGGTTTCTCCTCGTGGCAATCGGTAGGCAAAAGTGGGGGCTTCAGAGGGCCTTACACTTGGCCTGAATCAATCCTGTTCAACATCCCCTATCAGGGAATGATTGATTTGAGAAGTGTTTTACTCACAACATTGGCATTGGCTTTAACCGTGGGTACCACCTCTACCCAATGAGTCAGGTCACCTACTATCACTAGTAAAAACTTCCACCGTTGTACCTGGGGAAGCACGGTAAAGTCCACTTGGATGTTTTGAAAGGGTCTTAAGGCTAGTTCTTGCCCTCCCCTGGTGTTTTCCTCATTACCTTCTCATTTACCTGTTGGCATATCTCACACCTTTCAATTACCTGGTTAGCTATCCCAAAAATTCCTATGCAGCCCCAGTCCCTTAGAAATTGATCACTTAGTGCTTGTGTACACCAGTGTGTTGTCCCATGTATGCCTTCGAGCATTTTCCTGGCAAGGGGTTTATTCAACATTTGCCTCCCATCTGCTAATCTCCACTTCCCTTTGTTATCTTTCTTGGCTCCTGTTTTGAGGAATTCTTTCTCATCCGTCTCACTGAATACAGGGACTTCTTCCATTTCTCTCATGGGGGTTAATGCTATCATTAATTTTTCTGTCCCTGATTCAGCTGAATTCTTAGCATCTAAATCTGCTAAATGGTTCCCTCGTGCTTCTTGAGTCACTCCTTTTTTATGTCCTTTAACATATACTGCTGCCACTTCTTCTGGTAATTGTAAGGTTTCTAACATTTCTAAAAGAAGTTTTTAGTTCCTTTCCCCTTGAATTTAATAGCCCACTCTCTTCCCAATTTTTTCCAAAGGAATGCACTACTCCAAAAGCATATTTTGAGTCTGTATATATTGTTTCTCTTTTCTGTGTGAATATTTCCAGAGCTCACTTTAGGGCATACAACTCACATGCTTGGGCTGACCAGTTGGAAAGTAACTTTCCTTTTTCTAGGGCCACTAACTCTTCATCTACTATAGCCCACCCCAATACCCTGTGCCCTGGATTACCCGTGAAAATCCATCGATGTACAATCGTTTTCCACCTTGGAGTGGTTGATCTGTTAGATCCTCTCTTACTTTAGTTTGATAGTTTATAACTTCTAGGCAATTATATATTAATTCCTCACCTGGTTTTCCATCTAAAACTGGGCAGGGTTGAGTTGGTTACTCACATCTAGCTCTAAACCATTATCTATTAAGATGGCTTCATATTTTAGTACTTGGGAATCAGTGAGCCATTTCTCAGCCTTTTGGCTCAGGATACTCCTTACTGAGTGTGGGGTATATATTTTCAATTTTCCCCCAAAGGTTAATTTTTTGCTTTCTTCTACGAGTGGGGCACTCGCTGCCACCGCCTGAATGCAGGTCGGCCACCCCCAGCTGACAGGGTCTTGCAGTTTTGATAAATAGGCCACTGGTTTCCTGGATCCTCCCTGGTCCTGGGCTAACTCTCCATGTGCTGCCCCTTTTTCTATATCCACAAACAGATAGAAGGGTTTGTCTAAGGCAGGAAGACTCAGTGCCGCTGCACTGACTAATGTTTGCTTTAAAGCTTCAAAATTTGCTTGTTGTCTTCTTCCCACCTAATCTCTTCTTCTACTAACTTTTCAAACAAGAACCTGATGGCCTGCGTGTATCCTTCAATCCATAGCCTGCAATATCCCAACAGGCCTAAAAACCTTCTGACTTCTCTCTTAGTTTTTGGTCATGGGAGTGAGGCTATCCCTGCAATTCTCTCAGGGTTCAGCCACCATCTCCCTTGACAAATCACACGTCCCAGGCATTTTACTTCCCTCTCTGCAAACTGGAGTTTCCCTTTTGATACTCAAAGTCCTTGATCCCCCAGAAAATTTAATAATGCTATGGTGGATTCTCAAACTTCATTTTCTTCCCGTCCTGAGAGAAGCAAATCATCTCCATACTGGATGAGCTTTATCTCAGGTTTGATGGAGAAGAGTTGTAGTACTTCTCCCAAGGCTTGACCAAATAGGTTTGGGGATTTGGAAAACCCTTGTGGTAACCTGGTCCACCAAAGCTGTTGCTTTCTCCCTGAACTAGGATCCTCCCATTCAAAGGCAAATATATCCCTACTTTCTCCTGCCAGTGGACATGCCCAAAAAGCATCTTTTAGGTCTATCACACTAAACCACTGCTGTGCTGGGGGGACATTACTCAGTAGTGTACAGGGCTTAGGCACTACTGGGTACCGATTCACTGTTCTTTGGTTTGCTCCTCTTAAATCTTGGACAAGCCTGTAAGTCCCATCTGACTTCTTTATTGGTAACATGGGTGTATTTTGGGGGACATACATGGCTCTAAGGTCCCCTCCTCAAGTAGGTCCTGGATCCCTGGCTGCAGTCCTTGTCTCCCTTCCAGGGAGAGTGGGTATTGTCATACCTGAACTGGATGGTTCTCATCAACTATTTTTATTACTACAGGTTTCATGTTCAATTTACCTCGATTTTTTGGTTTTGTCTACACCACATCATGAATTTTGTCCTCATTCTCTTCCGTTAATTTGAATAGCTTAACCACCATTTTTCCTTCCTCTGGGAGTACTCCAATGTCTAACTGCACCTGTAAATCCCACCCTAATAGATTGCACCCTGCTTCTGGAACTAATAGGACATCCCCTGTTTGGATTTTTTGCAGGACAATGGACACATTCAGCAGATGCACAATCCAGCCTTCTGGTAACAAAGGAACCAGTTCAAGAAACGGGGTCAGTGAATCCTTGACGACAGGAAAAGAAGAAGAAGTCAGAGGAGTCGGCAAAGTTGTCAGCAAAATAAAAAAGAGAACTCAGGGTGGGCCAGACAACCAAAGCAAGACGCGTCAAGAATCGGGTGATCCAATCGGCATTTAATTTTAGACACATAAACAGCTAGGATTAACCAATCATGTATTAGCTAGAGACTCGTGCACAGCAGAACTTATTATAAATACAGGCCTCTGTACAATAAAATTGGTTTCACTTGATCATATTGATCATGGCAAAATGTCCCATTTGTGATTCTCTGCACCGCAATTCCTATCTCAGACCCCAGGTCTAATGATGCATGGCAATGCATAGCATCCCTTAGACATTCTAGAAATTCAGATGGAGTCTCAGAAGGCCCCTGCTTAACAGAATACAGGACAGACCAATTTTTGGTCTTTGGGATAGCTCTCTCCACTCCCAGTGCTATCCAATCTTGATAATCTGCTAATTTCTGTAACTCTGCCAATATATTTGGATCCCATTTAGGGTCCCTTGGGAAAGGGAAAAATTCTTACATCCAATCACCAGCTTTTACAATTATCCTCTGCCAAAGCCCCTGCTGTTCTCAGGATCCGTTGCTTTTCTGTTTCAGTGAAAGTATCCAGTAATAACTGGATGTCTCTCCAATCTGCGTTGTGTTTTTTCATAACATCTCGTAAATGCTTCACAATAAGTATCAGGTCGCTGTGGTAATTTTTAGCAATCCTTTCCCATGCCTCTAGATCAGGGGTGGAGAATGGTACTTTAACCATCAGTCTCCCTCCTTCCGGTCCCACTGCCTCTCACAGAGCGGCCTGTAACACTGCTTGTCTCCTGGTTCTGGACTAAACCGGACTTCCAGGAGGGGAGTGGGTTTGAGCGGATGTCCCTTCCAAGCCTACGTCCTATTTTTTTGGAAAGTCCACCTCATCCTCATCCTCATCCTCCCGTCTCCTAGGAGGCACTTTCAGCAAGTGTATTGTATCTTCTTGAGCTGCAGCACGGTAGACCTTATCTGATTTGGTACATGGCTATCCTATGCTGCACACTGAGCAACATTGCTTAATTTGCCCTCTATTTCCTTTGTTTTCCTTCTCAAGGGCTAACACCAGTGGGTCTGAGGGAGTGCTGAGCCCACAGTCCCTCTCCCATTCCAGATGATTTCGTAAGGCGAGAAACATACCAGCAGAAGAGACCTCATCCTACTTCCGTTCCTGTCTTAAAAACAGCATTAACTGCAACAAGGTATTACAATCTAAAGTTCCTGCCGGTGGCCACTTGGCTCAGTCTTCCAGCCTGTATAATGGCCACTCCGCATGCAGCATTGTATTAAATCTTTCTTGTTCTCCAATCCCACCTTACTGGTGACTTCTTTCCAGTGGGTTCAGATACATCCCAAAGGGCTAGCTCGGGGAACTTCTTTGCTCTGGTGAGTTCCCATTATCTCCTTCTCCTTCTCACTTCCACCCAAAACTCCCTTCACAAAGCCTCACAGTCCTTTCCCAATTCTCCTCCCACATGCAACCCCAGGTTACAGGTACCAGATGTGATTTTCCACACACAAGCTTTAAAATCTGAGGTTCAAAATACGCTTGATTAGGAAACCTCTGTCCACACTCAGAGCATGTGCCCCGCCGCCTGCTGAACAGCGGTACCAACTCCTCTCACAAACTCCGCACTGCAATAGTGCCCATGGAGGGTGCCAGTCTCTCAAGGTGCCCAAGGCTCCCAAGAACTGCCCGCAAAGGCAGGCTATTCCACTTACTCCTTCGTGAATTTCTAAATTCTCCACAGCAGGCTGCTTCCCATCTAGAGAAACTACATTACCAGCTTGTCGCTGCTGAGGCGGTTGCAATACCAAGTAGAGGCATTAAGCAGTCTTAGATGGCAACTCTTTATTATCGAAGATGGTTGACTTTTTATACACTTCTAATTGTTTATACTTCTTCTACTTTAACTATTGACTACAGTAAATTAACATAACACTATGAGTGAAAAGTAACAGTGACTTTAATTGACTTATAAAAAATGCTTTGTTTAGTTACAAAGTTTCCTCTTTATCTTTCTTCAATTCCTCTCTTCTCTTAGTCTCCTCAATAACAACCTTAGAAAAACTCCTTATCAACTTCTTACTTCTCAACTTCTTTGCACTCCTTTAGCTAACAGACCCGCTGTTAGCCCCTTCCACACCAGCTGAGGTCCAGTAAAGCCCCTCTAAATAAACCCATTCATCCCCCTTATCTATCCAGTGATTTACTGGATTCGCAAACTCCCAGGGGTCAAGCCCAAACCACTGAGGCAGTGGAATCCTCTCAGTTCGTCGAGCCATGGCCCTGGCTGTGTAAGGCATGCTACGTGGACACGAGACAGCCGGTCCTGTCCCACTGGGTCCCAGCAGTGCCTCACAGCAGTCCTGCATCCACGTCAGGATGCTGGCCAAGAGAGGTCCTGGAAGCTGAGGCAGCTGATTTTAAGCTTGTGCAGGTGCCTACAGGTCAAGGCCAACGGTATTCCCTCAGGATATAGCAGTCCTGAGGGGTCTCCCTTGTGAAAAATGCATATTTTATGATTGGCTTTTCGCAAATATTAAATTGAATACTATATGTATTATGTTATATTGATTAGAAGTGCTGTGTTAACGTTTTAATAACATAGTAAATGTAGTTTTGTAATTGAAATTAAGCTTTAGTAGTTAAAATAGAAAATATGTGTGTGTGGTATTCTTTTTGCTCAAGAGAAGGAGAAGATAATCAAGAAATTCTTCACACAGAGATAACAATTACAGAAACCCTTAAATCTTCCAGAGGAGAGGAATTTATGGCTTTCCTTATCAACAAAAAAACCGAACTTCTCCAAACTCGACTTAGACTTCAAGGCGCCTGGGATTAACAGGAATTTCTCAACAAGTGCCGGACGAATTTCTTGTTTTAAATAAAAAATATGCATATTCATGAAGTGCTTTGTGTATGCAACAGGTTACCCCTCTTAAGGAGGGAATTCTCTTTTATCAGGGTCCTTCTCCTGGCTCACTTTTGTCCAGAAAGAGGTACCCAGCCCGGGCTGTAACTTTTTGCTGTCATTGTCTCTTTAATTGTCCTAACTCTAATTGTTTAATCTTTATTACTATACTTGTATTAATTTTTTCCATTTTATTTTTATTAAACTTTTATAAAATTTTAAAATAAGTGATTGGCGTTTATTACATCCGTCATTCAAACAAATCAGCAGACAAATGCATTGTCAGCCAAAAGCCCTTTTATTGACCTGGCAGGAGGGCAGGGGTCTGCACCCCACTAAAGTGTTCCTCTGCCACATATAAATTTCAGTGGGTTGATGTAGGAGTCGTATCAAAAACACCATCCATCTTTACACTGCTGAGGTGATTCCATAGGCAGGCGGTTGGAAATACATTGTGTCAGATTCCCATACTTGAAGCTGATGTCCAGGCCCTGGCCAGGAGCGGTCTCGATGCCCCAAAGCAGCACAAAGTCTTCCTCACGGCTTCCCTGCGCAGGGCTGATTCCACACTTGCCCTTAGTTCTTCTGGTAGACTGTGTCTAAAGCTTTTTGTCAGGTCACTCTCATCTCAAGTTAGGCCTGCCAGGTTTTTGTTATGCTAACTGGTGCGAGGTACTTAGGCATGTCTGTGCTAATTACTTGTTTACTCATGTGAATTGCTTGTGCTTACTTATGTCAAACCAAGGCCTTGTTCCATCCCCAAAGGTGCCTGAGGCCACCCGCTCCTTGTGGCACCAGTTGCTTTCCTGTGGAATGTTCTCCCTCCCCGAGGGTAAATGGGGAGCTGCAGAAAGAGCTTGCCAGGCTGCTCTCCATCCTTTCCCAGCACTCCTGGTGAAGTGGAGAAGTCCGAGCTGAGCGCAAAGGTGCAAATGGAACAGCCGTGCACAGGAAGGCTCGGTGGGAAGGGTGATCCAGGATCCATAGGCCTGGCAGCCTGAGCGTGCTCCAGGGGAAGGCCTTGGAGCAGATCCTCCTGAGTGCCATCCCACGGCACCTGCAGGGAACCAGGGCGTCTGCTGGAGGGTGGGAAAGCTCTGCGGAGGGACGGGGACAGCTGGGGCTCCTGGCGGGGTGTTGAGGGCTTCTGTGCGGGAGTTTGGGGGGCTTGGTGTTGGGGGGGTGTTGGAGAAGGAGTTGTCTGGAAGGTGAGAGGTCTAGGCTGGAATTTGAGTCAGTTTGAAGGCAGCATCTGTACTTTGGCACAGCTTTGGTTAGGGAGGGCAGAAGGAATATCTGTGACTTTTCCTCTTCATGGTCCTGATTGTCCTGCAGGGAACAAGAGGGGAGAGCTGTACTTTACTGGCCACTCAGATATCTGTACCAGGGGGAGGATTAGCCCTTTTGCCATCTACTCAATTCTTTGAGCTACTTTTCTAACACTGAGTGGACTTTGATTTCTTGAGAGCTTTTATTTCTTAAGAGAATGAGGATATTATCATCCGTTCATAGAAAACCAAAGAATGGCCCTTGTTTTTTTCCTTTTTTTGTGTAGTGTTATATTCTGTAAAGTGACCCTCAGTGGATGAGGTTAAGGCAAATGAGTTGCTGCTTTGAGATTGGAAGCAAAATTCCAACTCTTCACCTCCTCAGGCCATCCCAATTCATTTGGGAAGTTTGCAACTTTTTGGAACTACTTGAGTTGAGCAATGGGAAGTAAAGCTTTCCTGAATTGAGGATTCTTACATGCCAGATTCTTCTGTGCCTTGGCCGATAAGGTGTTTTTGTGCTGAAGGCAATAATTTCAATAAGAAAATAATTTCAGCATGGAGTAAGAGCTTCTGACAGAGAACAAGTGTTGCCAGCGTTGCTCCAGGTGCTCCTGCCAACAGCCCCTGCAGGCAGGAGCTCAGCCCCCAATGCACGTGGGCTTTGGCTCCCTCTGGCACAGGAGCCCCCCACGGGCACAGGTCTCTGGGGCAGGAGACGGGCACCGGTGCTGCCAGGGCTCGGGGGGTGGCAGGTCTGCTTGGGCAGGGACCCTGCCACACCTGCTGATGTCAGCGCTCCCCGGGCCCCAGGGGTCAGAGCAGCATTCCTGCCCTGGCCCACACGTTCCTTGTCTGTGCCACAGCCGCAGGTTTAGGATGGCCACAAGCCGGGACGTGTCCCAGGGAGGCCGTGCCAGTTTCTGTGAAGACCCCGTGCCCTTCCCAGCGCGGCTGCGTCGGCAGCCCTGGGGGCTCCTTCTGCTGCCCTGAGCCCGCAGAGCAGGGCAGCGTTTGCTGATAGTTTCAGCCATTCCCAAAGATCCTGTCGGGCTGTCTTAGACACATGGGGTGAGGGATTCCTTCCAACCTGATCCACTTTGGGTGGGCTGGGGGCGGCCCCAGGGCAGGGGGCAGTGTGTGCAGGGGCCCTTTGTGACACGGTGCAGCACGGTCACCGTGGCATGGAACGGGACAGCGTGTCCAAGGGCCCTTTGTGACACGGGGTGACATAGGAGCTGGCGGTGGCAAGACCATGCCACAGTGCTCGCAGCACGCGACGGGACAGGACGGGACAGAGCGGTGCCGTGAGGAGCCCCCGCACAGCGCACTCGTTCGTGTCTGACCCGGAGCTTTTCCGAGGCGTTATTCCTGCAGCTGACCTCGAGGCCTGACCACAGGACTTGGTGACCTGTGGCCTTCCCGAGGCTTCTCTTCTGCAGGTGTCCTTGAGGGCAGACTGTGGGACTTGGTGCCCCAGAGGCATCTCCCATCCCTGCCACCGGTGCCCTCGAGGCCAGACCACAATCCTCGACAGGAGTCTCCTGTCCTTGTGGCAGGAGCCCTCAAGACCAGAGTGCAGGACTTGCTGTCCTGTAGCCTTCCTGAGGCTTCTCTCTTGAAGGTGCCTTCCAGGCATGACTGCAGGCCTTGCTGACTCGGAGCTTTTCCGAGGCATCTCTCCTGCAAGTAGCCACAAATCCGATCACTGAAATGGAGCAGAGACCCACGAGAGTGCCCAAGCTGGCCTGGGTGGAGGAGAGGAAGAAGGCCCTGGAGCTGCCCCAGCACAGGAGACTGAAGAGGTGGTGCAGTTCAAGCCTCAGCAGGAGGGTGAGTGGCAGAGCTGGGCTGCTGGGCTGCTTGGCCACATCCCATCCCATGGCATCCCATGGCATCCCATGGCAGCCCATCCCATCCCATCCCATCCCATCCCATCCCATCCCATCCCATCCCATCCCATCCCATCCCCTGGGCACTTGCCCATGGACAGGACGGAATAGGGGCCAGGGCAGACACCCCACAGCCGTGCTCCATCCCCTGGGGCATTCCAGGGCTGTCCCTGCCTGGGGAGCGCAGGGCTGGGCTGTGTTCTCTGGCCTCTCCCGCAGCCCCTCAGCTCAGGCTGCGCTCGCTCTTTGCCAGGTGCAGCCGTGCAGCGCACACAAGAGCAGGAACGCACCCGTGGCCTCTTCCGCAGAACAGCGCAGGTGTTGCAGCAGATAGGCCTGCTAGGCCCCTCTGGAGATTAGCTGCCTAAGGGTAGAGAAAATGCATAGTCATGCTGACTAGCAAAAGAACCCCTTTTCCCGCGCCTCAGACCCTCTGTTATCTTCCTGTAAGACAATAGGTCAATTTGTACCCTGACCCACACCATTGGACCATTTCTCAAAACCCCTGTACCCTATAAAAACCCCTCAGTTTCCCTAGCTCGTTGGAAGAAAGCTGTCCCTGAACCCTTCACGGAAGATGAAATAAAGATCCTCCGGTGGAACCTCACACAGCGCTCCCCGTCTCTCTCTCCCTGCGTCTGCCCGAGGCACCCCAGCAAGCCTATGAGCTGAAATCACTTCTAAAAGAGCTGAACACTGCTTAAGAGCTGCATATCACTACAACAGCTTGCTGGGGCTAGCCTGTGCCTGGGAGCTCTGCCAAAGGTGCTTGGGCAGGAGGGTGTGCAGATACCCTTCTCACCCTAGAACACCAAGGCAGCCGGACCAACTGAGCCTGACCGGGAACAAAAACAATAATCTGGCCGCCCAACCGGGAAGATAAAACCCACCAGAGCAGCCTTCTTCGCGAAGAGTAACTGCCTTGGGTCCGGCCAGAATCCTTCTGAAGATAACTTCTCCGTTATAGAAGAAATTTTCTGCAGAAGGTGTCTGAATGACCCTCTTTGTCCAGCCCTGAGGAATCAGACAGTGGCAGACCACCCTCCAGCAGCCTCCGACCCACATTTGGCTGAGGAGTAAGTATATTACAGCCTTTTTTCGCGCGCTTTTTCATTTGGGTCCCTTTTTCTTTTTCTTTTGTTTTTTTTTTTTTTTCTCTTTTTACTGCTGGGAGGGGAAAGGGAATAATAATATTATGGGATCAAAAAATAGTAAATTAAAACAACCCCAGAACGAGAGAGACGTATATTTAAAACTCTTAGAAATTCTTTCCCTTAATAATTCTTCTTTCTCTAACCCTAAACTTTTGAAACCTAACTTAAAAAAGTTTATAAAATGGATAATTTCACAGTTTCCTGATACTAATACACACTCCATAACCTTGGATTCTTTTTGGGACTCTGTGGGCATACAAATATATACTTCCCAAATTAATGGGGATTTCTCAGTTACACGATTCTTACCTATTTTTCACAAAATTACCAAAGCGGTAGAAAAAAGAAATAGGACGGGTTCTGCGGCAGAAGCAGTTCCAGCCTTATCTCTCCCACCAGCTTGTTCCCTTTCAAGTGCTAATACCTTATCTACAAACCCGGACTCCAGGGAGGGCGGGCCCCAGCTCACCCCTGCCGCTTCTGCTCCGCTCCTGCCCTGCCCCCCCGGGATTACCGCGGCCCCCAGCACCCGCCCGCCTCCTCCACAAGCCCCCCCGTCCCCCTCCCCCGCGCGGCCCCCGTCCCCCTCCCCCGCGCGGTCCCCGCCCACCCAGCCCGCGCGTCCCCCGCCTTCCCCCTCCCTCGCGCGGCTACCAAACCCTTCCTGTGTGCCTGCTAAGCCTCCGGAGGTCTCTTGTCTCAAGTGTGGTCAACACCCCGCACCCACGATATCTCCGAATGCAACTGTATCTGTTCCTGCTGTTACCCACCCCACCCCCCCGCCGGTCCCTTCGCTCCAGACCCTACATGCCTCTCAAACCTGCCCCAGCTGTGCTGTCGATAGCCACGCCTTGCAGTCTTCTTCCCAGCACCCCACACCCCTGCAAAATGCCATTCCAAAACGCCAGAAAAAACACTCCTCATCTGAGGATAGTAGTGATAGTGAGTACAGTTCTGACACAGATGATTTGGATCCATGGGCTTCAATTAAGATGGAAGCCACCCGAGCAGGGGATTGGGAGTTGGCACAAAGAATTTCTGCCTTCCCTGTAACTTATTCTAAGGGAAAAAGAGGGGGTTCCTCCACTAAGATTACGTGGGAACCCAATACAAACAAAGAGCTCATTGAACTTCGAAAAGTAGCCAAAGAACATGGCAGAAACTCACATATTTTTAAAAATTTTCTGGAGGCAATCTTTTCAGCACACGTCTTAATACCACATGATGTTAAAAATATTGCTCATTGCCTCCTATCCCCAGCAGAATACATGTTATGGGAAAGGCATTGGAAAAAACAATTAAAAACATTATCAGACACATATGCAAGAGATCCTAATAGGCAAGATTTCTCAGTTGAACAGCTGGCTGGAGAAGGCAATTTGCAGAAACCTTCAGAGCAAGCTAAAACTTTGTCTGAGGCAGTAATACAAGACCTGGCTATCGCAGCAAAAACCTCCCTACTTCTCACCCCAGATGACTCTATCCCTACCCAACACTTCTCTAATATTAAACAAGGAATAGATGAAAGCTTTATTAAATTTGTGGACAGAATTAAAGATGCTCTGGATAAACAAATAGAGAGCACAGAGGCAAGAAAAGAACTGTTATGCAAACTTGCCATGAGCAATGCTAATGAGCAATGTAAAAACATTCTGAGAGCCTTACCCTTGGACACAGAACCTACCATAGAACAAATGGTGGAAAGTTGTACCCGACACCTTTCCACTGAAAATACAGTAGCACAAGCAGTTGCTAAGGGCATTGCAGAAGGAGTTTCCGGTGCATTTGCAGTAGTGACTTCCAAAGACCAGACCCGCTGCTTCCACTGTGGTAACTTTGGACATTTTATCAAAGACTGTCCAGAAAGGTCACCTATCCCAATTCCCCGTAATACCTACCAGAAACACCAAAACCGGCCACGCTTTCAGCAGCGTTCGGGAAACTACCAGCGGAGCGTGGTCGGGCTCCACG
The DNA here is from genome assembly GCF_031753505.1 of Anomalospiza imberbis. Lineage (NCBI taxonomy): Eukaryota > Metazoa > Chordata > Aves > Passeriformes > Viduidae > Anomalospiza > Anomalospiza imberbis. Next base: position 667,887 of record NW_027100078.1, read on the forward strand.
CCAAGACAACAAATCAAAAGCCATGCAGACCCAACCATGCATCATTCCAAGAGAAGCCACCTCACACGAAGGAGATCCAGCATACAGAGCAATACAGACGGGAACCCGACGTCAGCTGGTAACTGCTTTATCCATTGACTTAAAAAAGAGGGATGTTTATCGTGTCCCAACTGGCAAATATGGGCCAAAAGGAGGTCCTTTTGACATCTTAATTATAGGTGATACTGTTAATTGCCCAAATGAAATTTTTGTTTTTCCAGCAGTACAAACAGTGTACCCGGGTCAAGAAATATTGGTTCAGCTGTGCTGCACAGACTTACCATATTTTCTTTTAAAGGGAACTCCAATTGCACAAGCCTTTCTACTCCCCAGAAATCACAAGGAACAGCTTCCTCTCAACCCTATAGCAATGTGGGCACAGGTTTTGGGACCTAATAGGCCTACCATCGAGTGCGGCCTGTCCTGCAAAGGGGAGAAGACCCACCGACTAGGTCTCCTGGACTCGGGCGCTGACGTAAGTCTTGTGGCACGTTCAGAATGGCCAGCAAACTGGGAACTGGAACCCGTACTAGGTATGATTTCAGGGATTGGTGGTGCCACAGCTTCCATGCGAAGCAAGCACAACATCCTCGTCGAAGGACCTGAAGGCAAGCTGGCTACTGTCCGTCCATTTGTGGTAAGGGCCCCCGTCACCCTTTGGGGAAGGGATGTTCTATCCCAATGGGGAGCCTCTCTACAAATTCCCAGTCGGGATTTCTAATTGGGGCCACTGAGGAGCGCGTACTACCAGACACCCCTCAGATCACCTGGAAATGCCAGACCCCGATCTGGAAAGAACAGTGGCCCCTGCCTAAAGTAAAACTACGCGCACTACAAGCCCTCGTAGAGGAGCAGCTTGCCAAAGGTCACATCGTCGAGACCACCAGCCCTTGGAACACCCCCGTCTTTGTACTGCGAAAGCCTGGAACGGACAGGTGGAGGCTCCTCCAGGACCTGCGTAAAATCAATGAGGTAATTGAAGACATGGGCCCTCTTCAGCCTGGACTGCCTTCACCATCAATGTTGCCTCGAGACTGGTCACTTGCCATCATAGATATTAAGGACTGTTTCTTTAGCATCCCACTGCACCCCCAGGACGCTCCACGGTTTGCTTTTTCAGTCCCCTCTCTTAACAGAGAGGCTCCACTCAAAAGGTATCATTGGCTTTTTCTTCCCCAAGGTCTCAAGGTCTCGCCTACTATATGCCAATGGTATGTTTCTCGTGTTTTGTCTCCCGTTCGGAGCCTATTTCCAGAGGCAATTATTTACCACTATATGGACGATATCTTGATTTGTGCATCAGACAAAGCCTACCTGGACAAAGCAGTTACAAAGACTATTGAAATCATCGAAAAAGCAGGGTTCGAGATCCGGGAGGACAAAATACAGTACACCAACCCATGGACTTATCTTGGATTCCTGATCCGGGAGAGGACCATCGTACCCCAGCAGCTCGTCATCCGAGACGACCCAAAAACTCTGAGAGACTTACATAGCCTGTGTGGATCTATCAATTGGGTACGTCCTTTGCTAGGAATTACAACAGAGGACCTCGCTCCACTGTTCAACCTTCTCCGTGGCAGCAGAGACCTGGACTCTCCACGCACTCTGACAGCAGAAGCCCGAGATGCCATCACCAAAGTACAAGAAGCCCTATCTTCACACCAAGCCCATCGCTTCGAGCCCAGCCTGCCTTTCCAGCTCGTCATCCTGGGAAAAGCACCTCGGTTCCATGGACTGATTTTCCAGTGGGATACTCAGCTTCGAGACCCTTTGTTGATACTTGAGTGGATCTTTACAAATAACCAACTTACAAAGACAATTACCACCTTCCAAGAAATTATGGCACATTTAATAAAAAAGGCCAGAACTCACCTCCGTTCTCTCGCAGGGTGTGAGTTCACATGCATACACTTGCCACTAACCAGTGGAGACCTGGAGCATTTGCTTCAGAATAATGAAAATCTCCAGTATGCCCTAGATAGCTATACAGGCCAAATTTCTACCCATATCCCAAAACATAAGCTTTTTAATATAACCTTTAATCTGACCCCAAAATTAGTACAAAGTAGAACACCTCTCAAAGCTCTAACAGTCTTTACAGACGGCTCAGGGTCATCCCACAAGTCTGTAATGACATGGAGAGACCCTAAGACTCAAAAATGGGAATCTGATGTCCAAATTGTGGAAGGGTCTCCACAGATTGCAGAGTTAGCAGCCGTTGTCAGAGCCTTTGAGAAATTCAAAGATGAACCTTTTAATCTCATTACAGATTCCTCATATGTAGCAGGTATAGCTATGAGGGCAGAACAAGCCCTTCTAAAAGATGTTCCCAATCCAAAGTTACACCAATTGATTTCTGCATTAATACGCTTAATCTCCCACAGAAAACAACCTTACTATGTAATGCATGTGAGGTCACACACTGACCTCCCAGGTTTCATTGCAGAAGGGAACAGGAAAGCAGATGCATTGGCCATGGCAATAGGGACTGCCAACATCCCAGACATCTTTGCCCAGGCAAAGTTGTCACATGCATTTTATCACCAAAATGTGCCTGCCCTGATCAGAATGTTTAAGCTCTCAAAAGATCAGGCCAAAGCTATTGTTGCTACCTGCCCAAACTGCCAAAGCTACCAGATACCATCTGTGGGAACAGGAGTCAACCCCCGAGGACTCAACAGCTGCCAGCTGTGGCAAACAGATGTCACTCACTTCCCACCTTTTGGAAGGTCAAAGTATGTACACGTGTCAGTTGACACATTTTCTGGAGCAGTGTTTGCATCATCTCATCCAGGAGAAACTGCACAGCACGCCATAAAGCATTTCCTCCTTGCCTTTGCTACCCTGGGAGTACCAAAACAGATCAAAACAGATAATGGACCTGCTTATGCCTCTCGTAAGTTAAAGGACTTCTTCAGTGAGTGGGGAATAGAACACAAGAAAGGCATACCTGCAAATCCCACAGGACAATCCATCATAGAGAGGACACATCAAACCCTCAAAAGAGTCCTCAACCAGCAGCGAAGTGAAACAAAAATCATATCTCCAGTTGAAAGACTCTGCAAAGCTCTCTATGTCATCAACTTCCTAAATGGCACAACATCAGAACCTGATCCTCCAGTGCTTCGCCACTTTGCAAATACCACCCAAGCAAAGCTCGCTGAGAAACCACCGGTGCTAGTGAAGGACCCAGAGACTCATCAAATCTCAGGGCCTTTCCAGTTAATTACTTGGGGTAGAGGATATGCGTGTGTTTCACTACCATCAGGCCCAAGGTGGTACCCAGGAAAACACATAAAACCATACCTAGGCACTACAAACACTACTCAGTCAGACACGGACAAGAGTTCCTCTGAACCGGATACAGGACCGCCTCAAAACCAGACAAGTTCTGCCTGGAGACGAAGACGTCGCAGAATAACCACATACCTGAGAAAAAACCGACACATCACACGACAGCAGAAGAAACAGAAAAGATGAATAACATTCTGCTGCATTAATCAAGCTATAAGCCAGACATAGCTTAAACACAAAATCGTTCTCTAAATTACATGTTATTATCTGTTTTAAAAAATTTTCCCCTAAAAACCCCTATAATTCCCTTTCCCAACTCTTACTAAAAACCCTTAACCTCACACCTGCTTACCCATCCCTTGCTTACATTACAAAAAAGGGGGGGGAAGGAACAGAGAAAAGGAATGAGGGAAAAAACCCTAACCCCCTCCTCCCATCATAAAAGATAACAAATTTTGCTTATATTCCCTATCAGAAGTCTTATCCCTGTCCAGAAATGAAAACTGGTGCTCTCTTCACCTCTGCTTGGATGCTCTTCACCATACCATATGCCTGCAGCTGGATTAGCCCACAGCCTAGCCATAATGTTTGGGTAACCTTAGCAAAAACATTGAATCAGGATAACCTGTGCTTATCCATGGGCAGCGTTGATAACCCACTTTCCACATGCCTAGTAGGAATTCCTTTCGTAGCAGATGACTGGCCTGTCTATAACTCAGAGCTCCTCCGCACCACAGGTAAGAGACCCAACCCGGTAGATACTTGGGATGAATGGACAAAAATGTTACCTAATGCCCTAGATGAACCCCAAGAATTGGACTTGCTGGGGTCCACCAAAGCAACATACTGCGTCAAATTTTACTATAGACGCCCAAAAAATAATGGCCCAGGAATTAACCAGCCAAAAAACACATACAGAAAAGATATATCACCTATTGACAAAGCCTATAACTATCCTGATTGGTGCAATTACACCACTCGAGTGTTATCTGTGTCCTCTCTCCATCCCAAAGTACTACCCAAAGGAATGTTTCTCATCTGTGGTGACCGAGTATGGGCTGGGATCCCCTCACACCTTCAGGGAGGTCCCTGTAGCCTTGGGAAACTTTCTACCCTCACACCAAATATTACCTTGTTGCATAATTGGAAAAAAGAAAGGGAGGAAAATCGCCACAAAAGATCCTATACGGAATTTGATGAAAATTGTGATCCCAGATTATACAATTGGAATAAACCAAAAAGAATCGCTGTCTCCCTATTCTTACCATGGGTAGCTGCAGCTAAGGCCCTTGGTGAAATAAATCACCTAGGCTGCTGGCTTAGTAAGCAAGCCAACGCTACATCTGCCGCCCTGAGTGATCTTTTAAAGGATGAGGAAACCACAAGACATGCATCTCTCCAGAACCGCGCAGCGATTGACTTCTTGCTGCTCGCCCATGGACACGGATGCCAGGACTTCGAAGGGATGTGCTGCTTCAATCTCTCGTCACGCTCAGAATCCATCCATGCAAACATCCAAAAAATGAAAGAACTTGTGAAGGATGTGAAAATAGAAAAGAACCCAGACTGGGTCAATGACCTTTTTGGTAAATGGGGGTTAACTGGATGGATTGCATCCCTGGTTAAGGGAATTATTTTGATTTTCATTGTAATTGTCATTGTATTACTTATGTTCTCATGCCTTGTCCATTGTTTTAAAAGAACCATTAGGAATGCCTTTTTATTAAATACAGAAAGTGGAGTTGTTGCAGCAGATAGGCCTGCTAGGCCCCTCTGGAGATTAGCTGCCTAAGGGTAGAGAAAATGCATAGTCATGCTGACTAGCAAAAGAACCCCTTTTCCCGCGCCTCAGACCCTCTGTTATCTTCCTGTAAGACAATAGGTCAATTTGTACCCTGACCCACACCATTGGACCATTTCTCAAAACCCCTGTACCCTATAAAAACCCCTCAGTTTCCCTAGCTCGTTGGAAGAAAGCTGTCCCTGAACCCTTCACGGAAGATGAAATAAAGATCCTCCGGTGGAACCTCACACAGCGCTCCCCGTCTCTCTCTCCCTGCGTCTGCCCGAGGCACCCCAGCAAGCCTATGAGCTGAAATCACTTCTAAAAGAGCTGAACACTGCTTAAGAGCTGCATATCACTACAACAGCTTGCTGGGGCTAGCCTGTGCCTGGGAGCTCTGCCAAAGGTGCTTGGGCAGGAGGGTGTGCAGATACCCTTCTCACCCTAGAACACCAAGGCAGCCGGACCAACTGAGCCTGACCGGGAACAAAAACAATACGCAGGTACCTGCAGCCATCCCCAGCTGGGCTGGGCCTGCTGTCACCGCTCAGCCGAGCACCGCGCTTGGAGCATTCCGTGGAACATCCCTGGCTTCCTGCCCTTCTCCTACAACTGGTTTGCAAATTCATCAAGAGGATTCGGGAGGAAGAGACCAGCACCATGGGCACAGGGCTCAGAGCATATTGACACATCTTCAAAACCAAGACCTGTGCTGCCCTGCTGGATATGCGCGTAGGGGAGGGGTTTTCCAATCCAAAGGAAGTAAGCAGCCTGTGGCCAGGATTTCATCCTCCCAGGAATTGCTTGGCCTCCCAAGCCATGCCTGCTGGTCACTGGAAGCCTTTGAGGCCATGGCAGTGTGGTGGCAAGGGAAGCACTTCTCTGGGGAAGCTGGGGACATTCCTCCCTCTGGCAGCTTTCCAAGTCTCCCCGTGCCTTCGCCAGGTTCCTGCCATGGTGAGGTACATCCACCAGTGGCTCATGGCCAGTCAGTTTGCTGAGCACAGGCTGAACAGGGCCCTGCTGGATCTCACTGAAGAACAGCCTGCTGATGTAGTAATGTGTCCTGGTTTTGGGCAAATTTGGGAGAAAACCTCCAGAAGGAGCCCCCAGAAAGCAAACCCCCACAGCCCCTTGCTCACCTGGCTCGGGAAGAATTTCCTCAGAGAGTAGTGGAAACAACCTGTTTATTGAGCAGGCAAAGCATTCCCAAGCACAAAAAATGAACAACACCAGATGACAAATAGTCTTTCTACGCTCTAAAGAGGTGACAAATTCAGAAAGTCTCTCCTGGGAGGAGTTGCCCAGTTATCAGTCTCCGGTGCTGGGGATGGCTGCTGCAGGTCACAAAATGCTGGCTCTCGGTGTTTCTTGGTGTTTCCCAGGTCCCAATCCTGAGCAGGTTCAAATGGTATTCAGGAAAGGGAAAGAAAAAAAACAGTCCAGGGAAAAAACTGGATTGCCTAGCTAAACTAACTAATAAGCAAAAGCAAGGGCAAAAGCAAAAAGCAGGAGCAAGAGCAAAGTGAAAGCAAGCAAGCCAGCAAGCAAGCAAGAAAGCAAGCAAGCCCTAACCTCTCCTAGACACAGACTCTGGGGAGAGGTGAGCCGGCTGGTAACAAGACAAAACAAACCTTCACTTTTTGGAGCCAGTCCTGAAGGCACAGAACATAACATCAAGCATAAACAGAACACACGATTGGGGATACAAGCACCATAACGTCACCCTAGGACATTCCACCCCTTATCTCCATATCATCAACATACTACCAAACATCATGTAAAAACTTCATCAAGTTAAAACTTCCATCTTTCACTTACTCAGACACATTTCCTTCCATCTCACTTGCTCAAACCTTTGACACACATTTCCTTCTATATCACTTGCTCAAACCTTCAACACTTACACATTTCCTTCTGTCTCATGTCTGTGTGGTTTAATGTAAAGACAGTGGCAGTAACATCCAACTAACAGTGTTATTTGCAGATGAGATCTCCCTGAGGCACGCATCATGTTCTTCCATATTTCTGCATTATTCACCATGTACAACCTGGTCCCTGAGCAAAGACAATCCCACAAATGGGTTTGTCTGTACTCGAGGCAGAATTGATCCACACTGTCTTCCCTAACAAACCTCTGATATGTGCCACTGGGATTTTATCTACCTGGATCAGAACAGCATATAAAAAGGAGCAGTTCCAAACATATGGCACATTATGCCAATCAGCCTTCTGATGAGCCTGTGACATTTCTTACTCAACAGTGACATTGCAGTGGTGGCCACCAGGCCGGCTTGCCAAGGGAGGCTTCTGGCCATGCCCTGCAAGCAGCTGCTGCTGCCAAGGCACCTTTGGTGCCTCAGGCTCTCCCTGGCACAGCTCCCAGCACGGCACTCTGCCCTTGTGCCCGAGGCCTTCCCTGTGCTGGGGCTGGCCTGGGGCTTTTCCTGCAGCGGGACCTGCCCTGCTCCTGGCACAGGAAAGGCAGTTCCTGCTGGAGCAGGAGGCTCTGCCTGCGGTGGGCTCAAACCACTCCAGCAAGGCCCTGGTGATGTCAAAATTGCTTCCTAGAGCAGAATAGTCTATAATTGGTATAGCTCCTATATTGAGGAGTAAATAACTATATTTTAAATTTTATTCTGTGTTGTAAATAGACAGTTTTATCTAATAATGATCAGAATCAATCATAGCTGTATTTATACAGATTTATCTGGTATTCCATCGTTAATCTTTTGGGACAAATTGCATTAAGTTTCAATTCCACCTGTCCAATCTGCAGGGTCGGGATGGGATCCAGCCGCTGCCAGTCCCTTCTATTAGAAGGAATTCTAGAAATCTAGGGGTCCTGCAGGGGTTTGAGGATCTGTGTTGGCTGTTGGGGGACATTTCTCCACCTCATGACTCAGCAGGAGTTTCTCCAGTAAGGAAATAAAGCTTTTGCCTGAAGCTCCCACTCTGCCCATGACAGGAACCCCTGTGAGTGCCCGTGACATCCCGGCTCTTTGGCAGCCTGGGGACTCCTGGGATGTCACTGTGGAGCCCCTGTGAGTGCCTGTGACAGATCGGTGCCTTTGCAGCCCAAGGTCCCCTGGGATGTCACCATGGGATGGCTGTGACTGCCTCTGACCACACAGTTCTTTCCCATCCCTAGAAACCCCTGGGAGGTCTCCATGGAGCCCCTGTCTCTGTCTGTGACATTCCAGCTCTTGAACAGCCTGGAGACTCTTGGAAAGTCCCCATGGAACCCCTCTGAGGGCCTGTGACAAATCTGATCCTTAGCAGGCAATCATCACCAGGAGCCCCTGTTGCTGTGGTCAGTTTCCATGGCAACCATCACTAGCCCCCTGTTGCTATTGCCAGTCCTTTGGCAGCTCTGTGGAGACTCCATGTCAGGGGTGTTTGCCATGGACACCAGCCTCTGGGCAAAAACCTTTTCCTGAGATCCAACCTCAGCCTGCCCCGTCTCAGCTGCAGCCGTTCCCTCCACTCCTGTCCCTGGGCACCAGAGTGAAGAGGTTCCCACAGCCCCAGCCAGGGATCCACTCCCAAGGCTGTTGCCGTGGCCATCAGGGTGGGGACCAGCTGGGATGCTCGGTTTCCAAGGGCTGGGGTTCAGGAATGGGATTCCCCAATTTCCTACTCCTGCTAAAACCGCACTGCCCCTCGCTGCCCTCCCACCTCCCATCGAAAGCACAAAAGGCAAAGATCCTGGGCTGGGTTAAGAACAATTTACTGGGAACAGCAGCGAAATAAGGAACAAACAGGAACAGAAATAATACTGATAACAGAAGTGATAAGAAGAACTATTTACAGGGAAAACTCCAACACCGCTGACTGGCTCTTCCTGGCCATGTATTTCCGCCTTCCTGGAAAGGACACCCTTCTCCTCAGGGACAGAGAGAGAGAGAGAGAGTCCCTTTCGCCCCTGGCAATGTACCTGAGATGGGAGTGAATGTAATGACAGGGCCATGGCCAGACCCTCATGTTCTTCAATCCCACACCATGTCATTGGCAGGGGCAGGAAAAGGGAAAGATCTCTTCCCAGCATGGATCACAGTGAATGTGGATCACCAGGGCTCTTCCCAACATGGGTTCTCCCATGGGAGATGAAGCTGGAGCAGTGCACAAAGCTCCTCCTGCAGTTGGGGCCCTCGCAGGGCTTTCCTTACTGGTGCCTCCGTTGGTGTCTGGTCAAGTGAGAGCTCTGAGTGAAGCTCTTCCCACACTGGGGACACTTGTAGGGCCTCTCCCTGGTGTGGATGCGCCGGTGGGTGACGAGGTGGGAGTTGTGCTTGAAGCCCTTCCTGCAGTCAGGGCAGCGGAAGGGCCTCTCCTCTGTGTGAATCCGCTGGTGCAGGAGGAGATGTGAGCTGGTTGGAAACCTCTTCTTACACTCGGGACACTCATATGGCTTCTCCCCAGTGTGGATCATTTGGTGGACGATCAGATGGGGCTTCTGGCTGAACCCCTTCCCACATTCCCCACACTTGTATGGCCTTTCTCCAGTGTGGATCCTCTGGTGGCAGATCAAGTGGGACTTCTGGCTGAAGCTCTTTCCACATTCCCCACACTCATAGGGCCGTTCCCTGGTGTGGATCCTCTGGTGCTGTATCAGGCTGAAGCTCTGGCTGAAGCTCATCTCACATTCCCCACATTCGTAGGGCCTCTCTCTGGTGTGGATGCGACGGTGTCTGACAAGTGTGGAGTTGTGCTTGAAGCCCTTCCCGCAGTCGGGGCAGCGGAAGGGCCTCTCCTCAGTGTGAATCCGCTGATGTACAAGGAGACTGGAGCTGGTTGGAAACCTTTTCTGACACTTGGGACACTCGTAGGGTCTCTCCCCAGTGTGGATGCGTTGATGGATGATGAGGTTGGATCTGTAGCTGAAGCCCTTCCCACACTCCCCACACTCATACGGCCATTCTCCGGTGTGGATCATCTGGTGGCAGATCAGGTGGCAGCTCTGTCTGAAGTTCTTCCCACACTGCAAGCACTTGTAGGGCTTCTCCCCATGGTGAAGCTGCTCATGCACCACCAGCTCCGAGCTCTGGCTAAAGCTCTGTCCACCTTCCTGGCACAGGTTGGGTATTTATTCCTCAGAGCACCCTGGGCTGGGTTTGCAGCCCCTCCTCCTGTGGGATCTCCTGGGCTTTTCCTCCCCGTTGGATTCCTGCGCCATGGAGCCGGTCAAAACGGCCTCTGCCACGAGGTTCTGCTGTGGGGATTTGTCTTTCCTGGTCTCCATCCTCAGCTTTTTGTCTGGGGGAGGAAGGACAAGGAGAGGATGGGATTTGCCTTCGTGCCATAGGGAAGGGGAAGGAGATCCCCCCAGTGCGTCCCCGGCAGGACGGCATTGACAGAGAGGTTGTCCTGCAACCAGGGGCTGTGCTGGGCTGGGAGATGGAGCAGGAGAGAGGGGGAAAGGGGCAGTGACTTCCTCCTCACCTGCCTGGGTTTCCAGGGGCTCCTTCCCCTTCCTCGTAGCCTTCTCCTCCATCTGGCAAAGGTCTGGGAATGGGAAATTCTGTTTTGGGAGGAAAACAAGGGATGAGCACATTGAGTTTTGTACTGGTTTGAAGGCAAACCAGTGGAGACTCTTAGCCAGAATGACAATTGAATAAAAAAAAAATCAATATCAAGGCAATGAACAGAAACACTGGCTTAATCTGACAGAGTCAGGATATAAGCTGACACCCCGTTGGTCAGGGTGGTGGTAGCCGTCTGATGAAATGGAGGCTCCAGCCCTGTTGGAGTGATGAACGTGATTCTGTCAAAGCAGTGATCCTGCAGAAGGGATCACCTGATGGGTCTTGCTCTGAAGGTCCAGTGGTGGTTACGGAGCTCTTGTCCCCTGGGAATCCAGTAGGCAAGGTGGTCCTGGTGTTGCAAGGGTGAGATTATATCCAGGTAGGAATGCTTGGTTCCTCCCCCTGGGCGGAGCATCCCACAATGGGATGATGTAATTTTATCAGTCCTGCAGTGGCACTCAATGGCCCATTAACAGAAGATAGCCCCTGGAGGGCGTTATCAGGGCTGAGTCATGGAAGAGATAAAGAACACTGCCCCACCTGTTTATCACAGTTCATGAAGATGGTGACTGAAAACATACTTTGGGTTACATCTTACATTGCACCCTGAAACAGTGAGGCAATCCCTGCTCGGGGTGGGGGGTGAACACCACCCCCCTTTCCCAAACTGGCTTAGGTGTAAAACCCCCACCCTGGGAAGGCCCCACACACAGGGGACAATGTCACACTTGCCCCACCTCAGGGGAGGTCTCTGTCCCTGTCACTCCCTTGCTCTCCCCCCTCTTCTCTTTCTTTCCATCTCTCTCTCTACCTCACATTTACTGTTCAATAAAATCCACTTGGGATTTGGTCTCGTTAGCACCTTAATTGGGGCAGAGGCACCTCTCTAACAATTTTATTAACCAGATTGAGACATTATTTTGGCGCAGTGAGTTCAGGGCATTGATGTCTGACCCCAAGTGCCTTTGACAACAGCATGGTTCCCTCCTCTCAGGCGGTTCTGGCTCTTTCTGGAGGAACTCTTGGACACCTGGAGGCAGCTTCTTCTGTGTGACTTTTGGGAGAACATATAAGGAAAATGGCTGTTGTGGGTGGCCAGTGTAAAGAAAATATTTTGTTGTCCTTCCTAGAAATGTTTGTTAAAATCACTGGAGGAAAGGGAGCAAATGATACCAGCAAGACTGACAAGGGTCATTCACCCCAAGGTGAGGAACACAAGGCTGCCAAAAGTCCTAGTGATTTACTAAAGAAATATGGATATTGATCTAGTACCTATATCCAACTGTGACGGGCAAAAACTATCTAACCGTTTAAAGTTAGAAAGTGTATGTTTATTACAATGCCAGGCAGCGTGCAGAATAGCTCTCAAATACACACTGCACCTTTCAAATAATTACAGAGTCCTTTTATCCATACAAGTATTGAATACCCAAAATGCAAATACATATTCATAATTTTGGTACATCCCATTCCTTACTTCATATGCTAATCATTTCAAAAGCTATTAAACATGTGTAGTTTGTTCCTTGAAATGGGTCGGTGGTCCCTTTCATGGGGAGGGGTCCCAAAATGAGGACGTAAATGAAGTCTTCCTCATTCTGACCTTTCTACCTTTTCAATGCAAATATGACAAATGAACCTTGGTAGAGCTCCCATTCCCTGTCTTCAATTGGTTTCACAACAGAGGAGGCCCACAACTGTCTTATGTTCCTAAAAGCTATTTGTCAGTTTCTATATTCTTCATTATAAACCCAGCTAACTAAACATCGTGTTGACAAGCAATCAATTATTAGTTAACTACTAACTGTTAACTTTATCAAGGCCTACTCATTTGTTTTAATTAACTCTAGTAAGGCTTATCTCTAACTAAAATCTTAGCTCCTCTAAAATCTCTAAATCCCTTAAAGTTTATGTTTCACTAGAAGAAGCCCAGCTCAAGTAGTTAAATTCCCAAATAACTCCCAAATTCACAGGCTTGTGAGCTTTGCCAAATGTGAGAATCATTTTTTCTTCATCCCTGTCACCTTTGTGACAGCTACACAGAGCTTTCCCTTCCTTTTAATAATCTGTATTGGGCCAAATTTTCACTTTTATCAAAACCTGCCAGCAGCAGAGCTGAGGCTGTGCAGGAAACCATGAAATTTGGAATTGCCACATTATTGCTACTATTGTCAGTTTATTCATGTTTGGGATTTGTTTGCCTTTCCATCACAAGTGACATGTGGGAAGAGCAAATATTCCTCAAGGCATTTTATGCAGGGTGAAGTTTGATTTCTGCCGAGTTTGTTTTGTCCAGTGCCCAGGGGATGCTCGAGGGCAGTCTCTGTGCCTCTTGTCCTGGCAGATGCTTGGGAGGAGCTTGGGGGGTTGTCCCTGTCCCTGTCACCCCAGGCCATTCCCCAAGGGGTGTCCCTGTCCCTCTCACCCCAGGCCATTCCCCAGGGGGTCTCCATCTCTCCATCGTTCTCACCCCAGGGAATGCCTGGGAGGGTCTCCCTACCTCTCACCCCTGTGCCAGGGGAGTGCTCAAGGGAGTCTCTGTCCCTCTCAGCCCAGGGGGTGCTCGGGAGTTGAAACAGGGTATTTTATAGGGTAAATTTAACAGGGTAGAAATCCATGTGTATTTAGGTGAAATGTGCTGCCAGCCTAGGTAAAATACGCTGTTTAGTCTGCTAGCTCTGCTGCTGAAACGTGGATGAAAAATCGATCCCCACAAATCCCGTACGGAGCTGTAGAGACTGTGTGTTTATTGCAGCGCTGGACGCATGTGGGGATCGTTCCCCTTCAAAGGACATGCACTCCCCTGTGTAAGAGACGGTCCCAAGTTCCCCTCATTTTTGCCTCACGTTTGCCACAATGGCAGAGACTGAGATCCTGGAGACCCCGATCGGAGTTCTGGCTTGGAGAGATGGATAATTATTTTTGCAGGTGTATTTGCTGTATCACCATGGACCACCGCTTTGAGCAGTGCCTGGCAAGGAGCGGCTTGTTCTACCTGCTTACACCTGCTTCACAATACCTGCTCAACCCACGAATTTTCCCACCTCTTGGCCAAATGAACTTTCTGGGGTAACTCTGGTGATCTCCCACGGAAGACCCCTCATCTGCCTCATGACCACTGTGACGGACGGAGATTGAAGCCCCTCCCAAAGACTGAGACTCAGACCCCTACCACAGGGAGGAGGGCTGGCCTGATCAATGTGAGATGTTTGCCCAGGTGTGGTCGATGGACCAAGAAGACAATGGCTCTCGCTCACTGCTGATAACATGACCTGTTCCTCTTTGGTGGCTTCAATGGGCATTCATTGTCTTCTCCCCATCCCCCCCTTCCACAGAGGACTATAGAAGATCCCTGAGATAACCAAGATTTTGAGATTCTCCCTGATGTGACATGGCTCCTTGGGAGCCGCTGCAGGAGCAGCACCCTGGGAGCCTCGGGAATGCCCCTCTGGGATCCACGGCACACACTCCCAGGGGCTGGAATTCCAGTTCCCAGCCAGGAAAAGATGTTCCTGCCCTTGAAGGCAAAGCTCTTAACAAGGAGCCAGAAGCCAAGTGGAGCAAGATCCTACAGTGACATTTCACTGCCAGCCTTCATAACTTCACCCATAGTTCTTGTAGCTCATGGATTAGGAATGAAATCAGGGCAGGGCCTTTGGTGGGAGCTGTCCTGGATCAAGGGAGACACTGAGAGAGACACAGAGCAGGCAAAGAGAGGCAGGAGAGAAAAGAGGACACAAACACTGAGAAGGTGGCACTCTGAAAACAGAACTGCAACTGACTGAAAAGGAATGGGATGGAAAGAAATAATTTTGTAACTTGTATTTCCAATCAAAATACAATTTCCTCCCTTTCTCACAAACCTCCTCCCGCTCTCATTCAGCAGGGCTCTCAGAACGTTCTTCATTCTGAATGGATGTTCCACGCAGCAGTCACGAAGAAACAGGGAATAGGGACTTTCCTGCTCGTGGGGAGTTTGACATCCTCAGCTGAGGAGAGTAGAAGGCACCAGAAGGAAAGGACAGTTGGGCTTCACCCTTCCTCAGGAAAGAGGCAGGGGAAAAATCTCTCATCATGTCTGCAGCTGCTCCCACAGGGATGTGAAGGCTGATCCCAGAGCCCCAAGGGTCACATTCAGGGCTGCCCACAGGGAATGCTCGCCTGGTATTGAGGGGCAGTGTGGGAGCACCTGGATCTTGGAGAACCCAGCTGCCCCCCATGTTTGGAGGTGCCTGAGGAGGGCTGGGACGATTCCAGGGACATCCTGCAGTGACATCCCCCCTGTCCCGCTCTGCGTGCGCTCAGTCCCAAACCTGACCCTGATCCTGCTCTCAATCTCACTCCACATTTAGACACACTCACAGTTCTGTATTTAATCTCATCCCAGAGGCAGAATTATCTAGCCTCAGACCCAATCCCAACCCCAGCCCTAAAGCCAATCCCATGACTAGCCTTAACCCCAATCCCAGCTCTAATCCAAATCTCAGTCCCAACTCCAAACCCAGCCCCAATTCCACCCTCTTCCTAAATCCTCATCCCAAATCAAATCCCAGGTTCAGCCTTTCTGGGCGTTTGGGGATGTCTCTGTCCCTCTGACCCTGATGACATTTGGGCGGGGTCACACCAGGGCTGAGAGGGGCAGAGAAACCCCCACCTCCCCAGGGATGAGAATGTTGGAGAGCCCCCCCGCCCTGAGCACCCTCAGAGGTGAGAGGGACACAGAGCCCCTGGTCCCCAGCCCTGCACAAGCATTCCCTGAGGCCAGAGGGATGGAGACCCCCCGAGCATCCCCCAGGGCAAGGGGACAAAGACCCCCGAGCACTCCCAGGGCTGAGAGGGACAGAGACTGCCCCAAACAACTCCTGGCACAGGGTGAGAGGGAGGGAGACCCCCCAGGCATTCCATGGGGTGAGAACAATGGAAACCCCCTGGAGAATGGCCTGGGGTGACAGGGACAGGGACACCCCATGGGGAATGGTCTGAGGTGAGAGAGGGACACCCCCTGGGGAATGGCTTTGGATGACAGGGACAGACCCTGGGGAATGGCCTGGGGTAAAAGGGACAGGGACAACCCCCCCAAGCCCCTCCCAAGCATCCTCCAGGGCGAGAGGCACAGACTGCCCTGGAGCATCCCTTCGGCACCAGACAAAATAATCTCAGCAGAAATCAAACTTAACTCTGCATAAAATACTTTGATGAATATTTGATATTCCCACAAGTCACTTGTGATGGAAATGCAAACAAATCCCAAACATGAACAAACCGACAATAGAAGCAATTCTGTGGCAATTCCAAATTTCATTGGTTCCTGCACAGCTCCAGCTCAGCTACTGGCAGGTTCAGATAAAAGAAAAGTGGAACTTCGGCCCAATACAGATTAATAAAGGGAAGGGAAAGCTCAGTCTACCTGTCACAATGGTGACAGGGATGAAGAGAAAAATGATTCTCACATTTGGCTGTTGTAGATGCAGGTGAACCCAATAGGAAGAATGAAGATGTCTAACAGCAGTTCAGAAAGCTGAATGATTTCTTTATTATAATTATGCTATAATGCATTAATATACTATATAAAAGAGGATACTAAAAGTACATGCTACTTTCTCTAACTATCATATCTAACTAACTCATTTGGCAAAGCCCCCAAGCCTGTGAATTTGGGACTTATTGGGGAATTTAGACACTTGAGCTGGGCTTCTTGTACGACTTCGTGCAGCCTTGTGTTCCTCACCTTGTGCCGAATGATCCTTGTCAGTCTTGCTGGTATCATTTGCTCCCTTTCCTCCAGCGATTTTAACAAACTTTTCTAGGAAGGACAACAAAATATTTTCTTTACACTGGCCACCCACAGCAGCCATTTTCCTCATAAGTTCTCCCAAAAGTCACACTGAAGAACCTGAATTGAAATTTCCAAGAGTTCCTCCAGAAAGAGCCAGAACCTCCTGAGAGGAGGAAACCATGCTGTTGTCAAAGGCACTTGGGGTCAGACAACAGCGCCCTGAACTCACTGCACCAAAATAATGTCTCAATCTGGTTAATTAAATTGTTAGAGAGGTGCTTCTGCCACAATTAAGGTGCTAACGAGACCAAATCCCAAGTGGATTTTATTGAACAGTAAATGTGAGGTAGAGGGAGAGATGGAAGAAAGAGAAAAGGGGGGAGAGCAAGGGAGTGACAGGGACAGAGACCTCCCCTGAGGTGGGGCAAGTGTGACATTGTCCCCTGTGTGCGTGGCCTTCCCAGGGTGGGGGTTTTACACCTGAGCCAGTTTGGAAAGGGGGGTGGTGTTCACCCCCCACCCCGAGCAGGGATTGCCTCACTGTTTCAGGGTGCAATGTAAGATGTAACCCAAAGTATGTTTTCAGTCACCATCTTCATAAACTGTGATAAACAGGTGGGGCAGTGTTCTTTATCTCTTCCATGGCTCAGCCCTGATAACGCCCTCCAGGGGCTATCTTCTGTTAATGGGCCATTGAGTGCCACTGCAGGACTGATAAAATTACATCATCCCATTGTGGGATGCTCCGCCCAGGGGGAGGAACCAAACATTCCTACCTGGATATAATCTCACCCTTCCAACACCAGGACCACCTTGCCTACTGGATTCCCAGAGGACAAGAGCTCCGTAACCACCACTGGACCTTCAGAGGAAGACCAGACCCTTCCACAGGATCACCGCTTTGACAGAATCACGTTCATCACTCCAACAGGACTGCAGACACCATTTAATCAGACTGCTACCACCACCCTGACCAACGGGGTGTCAGGTTAAATCCTGACTCTGTCAGTCTAAGCCAGTGTTTCTGTTTCATTGTCTTGATCTTAATATTCTTACTAAATTGTAATTCTGGCTTAGACTCTCCCCCTGGTTTGCCTTCAAACCAGTATAAAACTCATTGTGCTCATCCCTTGTTTTTCTCCCAAAACAGAATTTCCTATCTCCAAACCTTCACCAGATGGAGGAGGTAGCTGCGAGGAAGAAGAAGGAGGCCTGGCACCCCCGGGCAGCTGAGGAGGAAGTCAGTGCCCCTTTCCCCCTCTCTCCTGCTCCATCTCCCAGCCCAGCGTGGCTCCCGGCTGCAGGACAACCCTGCTGTCGATGCCATCCTGCCAGGGACACACTGGGGGGATTCTCTTCCCCTTCCCTCTGGCATGGAGGCAAATCCCATCCTCTCCTTGTCCTTCCTCCCCCAGGGAAGGAGCTGAGGATGGAAACCAGGAAAGACAAATCCCCGCGGCAGAACCTTGTGGAAGAGGCTGTTTTGAGCAACTCCATGGCGCAGAAATCCAACAGGGAGGAAAAGCCCCGGAGATCCCGCAGGAGGAGGGGCTGCAAACCCAACCCAGGGTGCTCTGAGGAGGAAAGACCCACCCTGTGCCAGGAAGGTGGACAGAGCTTCAGCCAGAGCTCAGAGCTGGTGGTGCATGAGCAGGTTCATGATGGGGAGAAGCCCTACAAGTGCTTGGAGTGTGGGAAGAGCTTCAGGAGGAGTTTCAACCTGATCTGCCACCAGATGATCCACACCGAGGCATGGCCCTACAAGTGTGGGGAGTGTGGGAAGGGCTTCAGCTGCAGCTCTGCCCTCGTCATCCACCAACGCATCCACACGGGGGAGAGGCCCTACGAGTGTCCCGAGTGTCAGAAGAGTTTTCAGACCAGCTCCAGTCTCCTCCGTCACCAGCGGATCCACACCGGGGAGAGGCCCTATGAGTGTGGGGAATGTGGGATGACCTTCAGCCAGAGCTCCAGCCTGATCTGCCACCAGAGGATCCACACCAGGGAACGGCCCTATGAGTGTGGGGAATGTGGGAAGAGCTTCCGCCAGAAGTCCCACTTGATCAGCCACCAGAGGATCCACACCGGGGAGAGGCCCTATGAGTGTGGGGAATGTGGGATGACCTTCAGCCAGAGCTCCAGCCTGATCTGCCACCAGAGGATCCACACCAGGGAACGGCCCTATGAGTGTGGGGAATGTGGGAAGAGCTTCCGCCAGAAGTCCCACTTGATCAGCCACCAGAGGATCCACACTGGAGAAAGGCCATACAAGTGTGGGGAATGTGGCAAGGGCTTCAGCCAGAAGTCCCAACTGATCATCCATCAAATGATCCACACTGGAGAGAGGCCATACGAGTGTCCCGCGTGTGAGAAGAGGTTTCCAACCAGCTCCCAACTCCTCCTGCACCAGCGCATTCACACAGAGGACAGGCCCTTCCACTGCCCCGACTGCAGGAAGGGCTTCAAGCACAGCTCCACCCTTGTCAAGCACCGGCGCATCCACACCGGGGAGAGGCCCTACACGTGTCCCCAGTGTGGGAAGAGCTTCACCCAGAGCTCTCACTTGACCAGACACCAACGGAGGCACCAGTAAGGAAAGCTCTGTGAGTGCCCGGACTGCAGGAAGAGCTTTGTGCACTGCTCCAGCTTCATCCCCCATGGGAGAACCCATGTTGGGAAGAGCCCTGGTGATCCATGTTCCCTGTGATGCATGCTGGGAAGAGATCTCTTCCTGCCCTTGCCAATGACATGGTGTGGGATCAAAGAACATGAGGGTCTGGCCATGGCCCTGTCATTACATTCACTCCTACCTCAGGTCATTGCCAGGGGCAGCAAAGGGACTCTCTCTCTCTCTCTGTCCCCGAGGAGAAGGGTGTCCTTTCCAGGCAGGAGGAAATACATGGCCAGGAAGAGCCAGTCAGTTGTGATGTAGTCTTCCCTGTAAATAGTTTTTCTTATCCCTTCTGTTATCAGTATTTTTTCTGTTCCTGTTTGTTCCTTGTCTCGTTGCTGTTCACAGTAAATTTTTCTCCTCCCAGCCCAGGATCTTTGCCTTTTGTGCTTTCCATGGGAGGCGGGAGGGCAGTGAGCGGCAGCACGGTTTTTAGGGGGAGCAGGAAATTGGGGAATCCCATTCCTGAACCCCGGCCCTTGGAAACCGAGCATCCCAGCTGGTCCCAGCCCTGGTGGCCATGGCAACAGCCTTGGGAGCGGGTCCCTGGCTGGGGCTGTGGGAACCTCTTCACTCTGGTGCCCAGGGACAGGACTGGAGGGAGCGGCTGCAGCTGAGTCGGGGCAGGCTGAGGTTGGATCTCAGGAAAAGGTTTTTGCCCAGAGGCTGCTGGGGCACTGCCCAGGCGCCCCAGGGAAGGGTCACAGCTCCAGGGCTCTCTGAGCTCCAGCAGCGTTTGGACACCGCTGCCAGGCCCAGGCTGGCATTGTTGGGGTGTCCTGTGCAGGGCCAGCAGTTGGACTCGAGGATCCTGATGGGTCCCTCCCAGCTCAGCCAGTTCTGTGGTTCTGGGATCCCATGGCCCTGGGGATGGGACTGCCAATGGTTGCCATGGCAACGGGCTCTGGCTCCAGGCCTGAGCTGGTGTCCATGGCAACCACCCCTGGCATGGGGTCTCCATGGAGCTGCCCAGGGACTGACCATAGCAACAGGGGCTGGTGATGGTTGCCATGGAAACTGACCATAGCAACAGGGGCTGGTGATGGTTGCCATGGAAACTGACCACAGCAACAGGGAGTCCTGGTGATGGTTGCCTGCTAAGGATCAAATTTGTCACAGGCACTCAGAGGGGTTCCATGGGGACTTTCCAAGAGTCTCCAGGCTGTTCAAGAGCTGGAATGTCACAGGCAGAGACAGGGGCTCCATGGAGACCTCCCAGGGGTTTCTGGGGATGGTAAAGAGCCGTGTGGTCAGAGGCAGTCACAGCCATCCCATGGTGACATCCCAGGGGTCCTTTGGCAGCAAAGGCACCGATCTGTCACAGGCACTCATGGGGGCTCCACAGTGACATCCCAGGAGTCCCCAGGCTGCCAAAGAGCCGGGATGTCACAGACACTCCCAGGGGTTCCTGTCATGGGCAGAGTGGGAGCTTCAGGCAAAAGCTTTATTTCTTTATTGGAGAAACTCCTGCTGAGTCATGAGGTGGAGAAATGACACCCAACAGCCACCATGGATCCTCAAATCCCTGCAGGACCCCTAGACTTCTAGAATTCCTTCTAATAGAAGAGACTGGCAGCGGCTGGATCCCATCCCGACCCTGCAGATTGGACAGGTGGAATTGAACCTTAATGCAATTTGTCCCAAATATTAATGATGTAATACCAGATAAATCTGTATAAATACAGCTATGATTGATTCTGATCATTATTAAATAAAACGGTCTATTTACAACACAGAATAAAATTTAAAATATAGTTATTTACTCCTCAATATAGGAGCTATACCAATTATAGACTATTCTGCTCTATGAAGCAATTTTGACGTCACCAGGGCCTTGCTGGAGTGGTTTGAGCCCACCGCAGGCAGAGCCTCCTGCTCCAGCAGGAACTGCCTTTCCTGTGCCAGGAGCAGGGCAGGTCCCACTGCAGGAAAAGCCCCAGGCCAGCCCCAGCACAGGGAAGGCCTCGGGCACAAGGGCAGAGTGCCGTGCTGGGAGCTGTGCCAGGGAGAGCCTGAGGCACCAAAGGCACCTTGGCAGCAGCAGCTGCTTGCAGGGCATGGCCAGAAGCCTCCCTTGGCAAGCCGGCCTGGTGGCCACCACTGCAATGTCACTGTTGAGTAAGAAATGTCACAGGCTCATCAGAAGGCTGATTGGCATAATGTGCCATATGTTTGGAACTGCTCCTTTTTATATGCTGTTCCGATCCAGGTAGATAAAATCCCAGTGGCACATATCAGAGGTTTGTTAGGGAAGACAGTGTGGATCAATTCTGCCTCGAGTACAGACAAACCCATTTGTGGGATTGTCTTTGCTCAGGGACCAGGTTGTACACGGTGAATAATGCAGAAATATGGAAGAACACGATGTGTACCTCAGGGAGATCTCATATGCAAATATCACTGTTTGTTGGATGTTCCTGCCACTGTCTTTGCATTAAACCACACCAACATGAGACAGAAGGAAATGTGTAAGTGTCGAAGGTTTGTGCAAGTGATATAGAAGGAAATGTGTGTCAAAGGTTTGAGCAAGTGAGATGGAAGGAAATGTGTCTGAGTAAGTGAAAGATGGAAGTTTTTACCTGATGAAGTTTTTACATGACGTTTGGTAGTATGTTGATGATTTGGAGATAAGGGGTGGAATGTCCTAGGGTGACGTTATGGTGCTTGCATCCCCAATCATGTGTTCTGTTTATGCTTGATGTTATGTTCTGTGCCTTCAGGACTGGCTCCGAAAAGTGAAGGTTTGTTTTGTCTTGTTATCACCCGGCTCACCTCCCCTCACAGTCTGTGTCTAGGAGAGAGGCTAGGGCTTGCTGGCTTTCTTGCTTACTTGCTGGCTTGCTTGCTTTCGCTTTGCTCTTGCTCCTGCTTTTTGCTTTTGCCCTTGCTTTTGCTTATTAGTTAGTTTAGCTAGGCAATCCAATTTTTTCCCTGGACTGTTTTTTTTTTCTTTCCCTTTCCTGAATACCATTTGAACCTGCTCAGGACTGGGACATGGGAGACACCAAGACACACTGAGAGCCAGCATTTTGTGACGTGCAGCAGCCACCCCTAGTGCCGGAGACCGATAACTGGGCAACCACTCCCAGCAGAGACTTTCTGAATTTGTCACCTCTTCAGAGCGTAGAAAGAGTTTTTGTCATCTGGTGTTGTTCATTTTTTGTGCTGGGGAGTGCTTTGCCTGCTCAATAAACAGGTTGTTTCCACTACTCTCTGAGGAAATTCTTCCTGAGCCAGGTGAGCTCAGGTGAGGCTGTGTGGGTTTGCTTTCTGGGGGCTCCTTCTGAAGGTTTTCTCCCAAATTTGCCCAAAACCAGGACACATTACTGCATCAGCAGGCTGTTCTTCGGTGAGATGCAGCAGGGCCCTGTTCAGCCTGTGCTCAGCAAACTGACTGGCCATGAGCCACAGGTGGATGTACCTCACCATGGCAGGCACCTGGAGAAGGCACGGGGAGACTTGGAAAGCTGCCAGAGGGAGGAATGTCCCCAGCTTCCCCAGAGAAGTGCTTCCCTTGCCACCACACTGCCATGGCCTCAAAGGCTTCCAGTGACCAGTAGGCATGGCTTGGGAGGCCAAGCAATTCCTGGGAGGATGAAATCCTGGCCACAGGCTGCTTACTTGCTTTGGATTGGAAAACCCCTCCTCTACGAGCATATCCAGCAGGGCAGCACAGGTCTTGGTTTTGGAGATGTGTGAATATGCTCTGAGCCCTGTGCCCATGGTGCTGGTCTCTTCCTCCCGAATCCTCTTGATGAATTTGCAAACCAGCTGTAGGAGAAAGGCAGGAAGCCAGGGATGTTCCACGGAATGCTCCAAGCACGGTGCTCGGCTGAGCGGTGACAGCAGGCCCAGCCCAGCTGGGGATGGCTGCAGGTACCTGCGCTGTTCTGCGGAAGAGGCCACGGGCGGGGTCCTGCTCTTGTGTGCGCTGCATGGCTGCACCTGGAGAAGAGCGAGCACAGCCTGAGCTGAGGGGCTGTGGGAGAGGCCGGAGAACACAGCCCAGCCCTGCGCTCCCCAGGCAGGGACAGCCCTGGGATGCCCCAGGGGATGGAGCACGGCTGTGGGGTGTCTGCCCTGGCCCCTATTCCGTCCTGTCCATGGGCAAGTGCCCAGGGGATGGGATGGGATGGGATGGGATGGGATGGGATGGGATGGGATGGGATGGGGCCAAGCTGGCTGCAGGCACCAGCCCTGCAGCCCAGCTCTGGCACTCACCCTTCTGCAGTGGCTGGAACTGCACCACCTCTTCAGGCTGCTGTGCTGGGACAGTCCCAGGGCCTTCTTTCTCCTCCTTCCCCCAGGCCAGCTTGGGCACGCTCGCAGGCCTGTGCTCTACGTCACTGCCTGGATTCATGGCTGCTTGCAGGAGAAGGTGGCTTGGAAAAGGTCCGAGTCAGCAAGTGCTGCAGAGTGAAGTCTTGGCAAGGCTACAGGACAGCAAGTCCTGCACTCTGGTCTTGGGGGCTCCAGCCACAAGGACAGGAGACTCCTTGTCAAGGACCGTGCTAAGCAAATGCCACGGTCTGCCCTGGAGGGCACCTGCAGAAGAGAAGCCTCGGGAAGGCCAGAGGTCACCAAGCCCTCTGGTCTGGCCACGAGGTCAGCTGCAGGAGTAATGCCTCGGGAAAGCTCCGGATCAGACACGAACGAGTGCGCTGTGTGGGGGCTCCTCATGGCACCGCTCTGTCCCGTCCTGTCCCGTCGCGTGCTCCGAGCACTGTGGCATGGTCTTGTCACCGCCAGCTCCTATGTCACCCCGTGTCACAAAGGGCCCTTGGACACGCTGTCCCGTTCCATGCCACGGTGACCGTGCTGCACCGTGTCACAAAGGGCCCCTGCACACACTGCCCCCTGCCCTGGGGCCGCCCCCAGCCCACCCAAAGTGGCTCAGGTTGGAAGGAATCCCTCACCCCAAGTGTCTAAGACAGCCCAACAGGATCTTTAGGAACGGCTCAAACCCTCAGCAAACGCTGCCCTGCTTGCGGGCTCAGAGCAGCAGGAGCCCCTGCAGCTGCTGACACAGCCATGGCGGGAAGGGCACGGGGCCTTCACAGAAGCTGGCACGGCCTCCTCGGGACACGTCCCATGTGGTGGCCATCCTAAGCACAGCTGTGTGACACAGACGAGGAACGTGTGGGCCAGGGCACGAATGCTGCTCTGACCCCTGGGGCCCGGGAAGCACTGACATCAGCAGGTGTGGCACAGTCCCCACCAAAGCAGAGTTCCCCCAAGCCCTGGCAGCACCGGTGCCCATCTCCTGCCCCAGAAACCTGCGTCCCGAAAGGGCTTCTCTGCCAGAGGGCAGCCAAAGTCTGTGTGCACTGGGGGCTGTGCTCCGTCCTGCAGGGGCTGTTGGCAGGAGCACCTGGAGCAACTGCTGGCAACACTTGGTCTCTGTCAGAAGCTCTTACTCCGTGCTGAAATGATTTTCTCATTGAAGTCATTTCTTTCAGTGAAATAGAGATTTTTGTAGTTCACTTGAATTAACAAAATAAATTAAAACATTTAAATTTTAGTTTGTAGAATTATGTGTTGAATTTTAACCTTTTACTTGAGAAACCTCTGCTGTGGTACAAAGGGCATAAGAAAATGCAAATCTCTGAAGCTTCTTGCATAAAGGACAATGCCAGAAAAGACCAGGAGATGCAAAGAACCCAGATAACGGGGCTCCTCTGTCTCTAAGCTTATCAAGACTGACAGACCTACTCAGATAGGCACGAAAGGACCAAAAGCGCATGCACAGAGGAGAAAAGTTCAAGAGTTCAAATAGGAGGAAGACCACAATCTTCAGCCTCAGAGACCACCAGAGACCACCCGCGTGACCACCATAGCAAACCACGCATGCCCAGAAGGGCGTGGACCTATTTAGCATGAGAGGCAAGGACAGGCGGGTTGAATATGCATGCTAAAGTTGTGCAATGTATTGCATATGGAACACTTTTGTGAATAAAGTTGTGGGTCAGACTGAGTCTTGGGGCACAAGTTTTTGGAGAACTATCTCGCTTGCGCTGGGCGCTGGCATACATACCCACTTCATAACTACATCAAGTTGTGGAGTCTATTTATTTATTCTGCAAATCGCTTCATCAGCACAAAAACACCTTAGCTGCGAGGGCACAGAAGAATCTGAAATTTTAGAATCTTCTCATCAGGAAAGCTTTACTTCCCATTGCTCAACTCAAGTAGTTTCAAAAAGTTACAAACTTCCCAAATTAATTTGAATAACCTGAGAAGGTGAAGAGTTGGAATTTTGCTTCCCATCTCAATGCAGCAACTCATTTGCCTTAATGTCATCCACTGAGAGTCACTTTACAGAACAGAGCACTACACAGAGGCAAAAAAAGGGCCATTCTTTGGTTTACAAACGGTTTTCCATGAAGGAATGATAATATCCTTATTCTCTTAAGGAATAAAAGCTCTCAAGAAATGAGAGTCCACTCAGTGGTACAATAGTAGCCCAAAGAAATGAGTAGATGGCAAAAGGGCGAATCCTCCCCCTGGTACAGAGATCTGAGTGGCCAGTAAAGTACAGCTCTGCCCTCTTGTTCCCTGCAGGACAATCAGGACCATGAAGAGGAAAAGTCACAGATATTCCTTCTGGCCTCCCTAACCAAAGCTGTGCCAAAGCACAGATGCTGCCTTCAAACTGACTCAAATTCCAGCCTAGACCTCTCACCTTCCAGACAACTCCTTCTCCAGCACCCCACCAGCACCAAGCCCCCCAAACTCCCGCACAGAAGCCCTCAACACTCTGCCAGGAGCCCCAGCTGTCCCCGTCCCTCCGCAGAGCTTTCCCACCCTCCAGCAGACGCCCTGGTTCCCTGCAGGTGCCGTGGGATGGCACTCAGGAGGATCTGCTCCAAGGCCTTCCCCTGGAGCACGCTCAGGCTGCCAGGCCTATGGATCCTGGATCATCCTTCCCACCGAGCCTTCCTGTGCACGGCTGCTCCATTTGCACCTTTGCGCTCAGCTCGGACTTCTCCACTTCACCAGGAGTGCTGGGAAAGGATGGAGAGCAGCCTGGCAAGCTCTTTCTGCATCTCCCTCTTTACCCTCGGGGAGGGAGAACATTCCACAGGAAAGCAACTGGTGCCACAAGGAGCGGGTGGCCTCAGGCACCTTTGGGGATGGAACAAGGCCTTTGTTTGACATAAGTGAGCACAAGCAATTCACATGAGTAAACAAGTAATTAGCACAGACATGCCTAAGTACTTAGCACCAGTTAGCATAACAAAAACCTGGCAGGCCTAACTTGAGATGAGAGTGACCTGACAAAAAGCTTTAGACACAGTCTACCAGAAGAACTAAGGGCAAGTGTGGAATCAGCCCTTTGCAGGGAAGCCCTGAGGAAGACTTTGTGCTGCTTTGGGGCATGGAGACCGCCCCTGGCCAGGGCCTGGACATCAGCTTCAAGTATGGGAATCTGACACAATGTATTTCTAACCTCCTGCCTATGGAATCACCTCAGCAGTGTGAAGATGGATGGTGATTTTGATACAACTCCTACATCAACCCACTGAAATTTATATGTGGCAGAGAAACACTTTAGTGGGGTGCTGACCCCTGCCCTCCTGCCAGGTCAATAAAAGGGCTTTTGGCTGACAATGCATTTGTCTGCCGATTTGTTTGAATGAGGGAGACCCCTCAGGACTGCTGTATCCTGAGGGAACACCGTTGGCCTTGGCCTGCAGGCACCTGCACAAGCTTAAAATCAGCTGCCTCAGCTTCCAGGACCTCTCTTGGCCAGCATCCTGACGTGGATGCAGGACTGCTGTGAGGCACTGCTGGGACCCAGCGGGACAGGACCGGCTGTCTCGTGTCCACGTAGCACCCCTCACACAGCCAGGGCCATCCCGAAACCAGACAAACACTCACGTGTCAGCACAGGGGAGCATGGAGCACTGGGCTCCTCTCAGGGCATCTCAAAGTTCGAGAATCCACCACAGCACTGTTAAATTTTTGGGTGGACCAAGGACTTTGAGTATCAAAAGGGAAACTCCAATTTGTAGGGAGGGAAGTAAAATGCCTGGGACATGTGATTTGTCAAGGGAGCTGGCGGCTGAACCCTGAGAGAATTGCAGGGATAGCCTCACTCCCATGACCAAAAACTAAGAGGGAAGTCAGAAGGTTTTTAGGCCTGTTGGGATATTGCAGGCTATGGATTGAAGGATTCACACAGGCCATCAGGTTCTTGTATGAAAAGTTAGTAGAAGAAGAGATTAGGTGGGAAGATGACAAGCAAATTTTGAAGCTTTAAAGCAAAAATCAGTCAGTGCAACAGCACTGAGTCTTCCTGCCTTAGACAAACCCTTCTATCTGTTTGTGGATATAGAAAAAGGGGCAGCACATGGAGGGTTAGCCCAGGACCGGGGAGGATCCAGGAAACCAGTGGCCTATTTATCAAAACTGCAAGACCCTGTCAGCTGAGGACGGCCAACCTGCATTCAGGTGGTGGCAGCGAGCGCCCCACTTGTAAAAGAAAGCAAAAAATTAACCTTTGGGGGAAAATTGAAAATATATACTCACTCAGTAAAGAGTATCCTCGGCTAGAAGGCTGAGAAATGGTTCACTGATTCCCAAGTACTAAAATATGAAGCCATCTTAATAGATAATGGTTTAGAGCTAGTCGTGAGTAACCAACTCAACCCTGCCCAGTTTTAGATGGAAAACCAGGTGAGGAATTATTATATAATTGCCTAGAAGTTATAAACTATCAAACTAAAGTAAGAGAGGACAGATCAACCACTCCAAGGTGGAAAACGATTGTACATCGATGGATTTTCACGGGTAATCCAGGGCACAGGGTATTGGGGTAGGCTATAGCAGATGAAGAGTTAGTGGCCCTAGAAAAAGGAAAGTTACCTTCCAACTGGTCAGCCCAAGCATGTGAGTTGTATGCCCTAAAGTGAGCTCTGGAAATATTCACACAGAAAAGAGAAACAATATATACAGACTCAAAATATGCTTTTGGAGTAGTGCATACCTTTGGAAAAAAATTTGGGAAGAGAGTGGGCTATTAAATTCAAGGGGAAAGGAACTAAAAACTTGTTTTAGAAGTGTTAGAGACCTTACAATTACCAGAAGAAGTGGCAGCAGTATATGTTAAAGGACATAAAAAAGGAGTGACTCAAGAAGCACGAGGGAGCCATTTACAGATTTAGATGCTAAAAATTCAGCTGAATCAGGGACAGGAAAATTAATGATAGCATTAACCCCCATTAGAGAAATGCAAGAAGTCCCCGTATTCGGTAGGAAAGAAGAGAAAGAATTCCTTAAAACAGGAGCCAAGAAAGAAAACAAAGGGAAGTGGAGATTAGCAGATGGGAGGCAAATGTTGAATAAACCCCTTGCCAGGAAAATGCTCGAAGGCAAACATGGAACAACACACTGGGGTACACAAGAGCTAAGTGATCAATTTCTAAGGGACTGGGGCTGCATAGGAATTTTTGGGATAGCTAAACAGGTAATTGAAAGGTGTGTGATATGCCAACCAATAAATGAGAAGGTCATGAGGAAAACACCAGGGGAGGGCGAGAACTAGCCTTACAGCCCTTTCAAAACATCCAAGTAGACTTTACCGAGCTTCCCCAGGTACAACGGTGGAAGTTTTTACTTGTGATAGTAGGTGACCTGACTCATTGGGTAGAGGCGGTACCCACGGTTAAAGCCAATGCCAGTGTTGTGAGTAAAACACTTCTAGAATCAATCATTCCCCAATATGGGATGGTGAACAGGATTGATTCAGACCAAGTGTAAGGCCGTCTGAAGCCCCCACTTGTCGCCCTGATTTCTTAGGATTTTCTAAAGCCTTCTGAATTTACATTCTTGTAGAGAACTTTCTCACGCCACTTTCTGTAAACAACCTCTTGTTTTGCATTCTTTCTTAGAGGCGGAGAAATTTGATAGACTGGTAGTTTGTCCAGTGTCGTTGGAGAGGTGGCACGTTCACCTTCCAATCCACTTGCACCTTTTGAGAACTATAAATGATTGGAGTCAGAAAAAATAAATTCGTCTCTTCATGGTGACCAAAGCTGTGGTGCGTCGTTTTTCCTTGTGTCCTCTGGTGACACCCACTTTTGCCTACCGATTGCCACGAGGAGAAACCCCTTCCCCCCCTACAGTTCCGGCTTGGAGAGAGCAGCAGTGCAGGTGCAGTTGCTGCACCATTACGTTAGCTGTTCCGAACAAGGCCTGGCAAGAACTTGGCAAGGAATTGGCAAGGACTTGGCAAGGAATCGGCGAGGACATGGCATGAACCCCGCAAGGAACGGCCTACTGCATATTTGCCCACTCTCCTTTTGAAGCTGAATGAACTTTTGGGGTGACCCTAGTGGTCTCTCACTGAAGACCTCTCATCTGCCCCGTTACCACTGTGACAGACGGACAGAGATGGAAAACACATCTCCCAAGGACTGAGACTGAGAACCCTACCACAGGGAGGGGGAAAACCACTAATGACACGACCTGTTCTTCTTCAGTAATTTCAGTGGACTTATTCTTCATTGTGTTTGTCCTGCTTTGGTGGTTTCAGTGGACTCACCTATTCCCCTGCAGCAATCACAATAGACTCTCATTGTCCTGCATATTCCCCACTTTTTTCCTCCGTGGAGTATAACTGGACCCCTGAGTTGACCAGAATTTTGAAGACTTCCCCGACACAACCAGACGGATCCCCATCGTCCGGACCAGTGAGGATCTCGCCTGTGTTGGTAGCTATTCCCATCCCCCTCTTTTCTCTCTCTCTCTCTCTCTACTTTTATCTCCTTTCTGATCCCCACTATCGCATTTACTGCTTTGGCCCCTAATAAAGGTGCATTTGTTGGGATTAACTGATAGTCCCTTGTTGTTTGCCTTTTTGCACTTTTGGGATCAGTGAAAAGAACCATCACGACACCCCGCACAAGCGGATCGTGACACCAAGGAGCTCATTTCACCTCTAAAATATTACAAAAAGTTGTGCAAACCCTGGGAGTAAATGGGAATTACACACTCCATGGCATCCACAGAGTTCTGGTCACACAGAGAGGATGAATCAAACTCTTGAAAGAGCTCTAGATAAGCTGATGATTGAAACCCAAATGTCATGGATGAAATGTCTCCCTTTGTCCTTATGAAGACTTACAACTCATCCCAAGTCAGATCTGGGGGTGTCACCCTATGAAATGACGTTTGGGTTACCCTTTTTGACCTCACCCCAGAGGGTTGCCACCTATGAGGAAGGGGAAGCCAATGCCAAGAAATATGTTATGTCTATAGCAGAAACCTTCGAAGGGCTAAGACATAAAGGGGCAATTCCTCAAACTACGACCTCAGTTTCAGAATCCATAATATTAATCCCGGGGACTGGGGAATGATCAAGTCATGGAGAGATCAGCCTTTAACTCCTCAATGGGAAGGTCCCTTTCAGGTACTGCTCACCACCGAATCAGCCGTGTGAACTGCAGAGTGGGGATGGACTTATGCCAACAGAGTTAAAGGCCCAGCAGGAAAAACACAAAGAATCGACTACATATAACATCCAGACCAGGTGAAACAAGATTGAATCTCAAGCAGAGACTGAAAGACAACCAGAAAAACACCAAGACGCCCAAAGTCAAGCTTCCACCAACCAGTTTGAGAACTGTCTTCCTGTTTTAATGGGTGAGAATTACCAGCACCTGTTGAGGGGAAGTACACAAGGGACCGTAAGAGGTAATGGGACAGCTTCTTTAAGAAAATAAGACAAAGGAAAGAGGGCAAGACCCCTTTGTTCGCTACCAAGAAGACTCCATAGCCCTGCTGTGGGTAGCAACCCCGTAAGCATGGTAATGTAGGGACAAAAGGCCATATTGGACCACTGTCATTCCCCAGCTGTCTTTGAATACAACAGGGACTGGAGGGCGAGACCGAGGTGGCCTCTGGACCCCTAAGATACACTGACTATGGGTAGCAACCACATAGGCATGATAGATGGGAGTCAAAGCCATCCTGGACCTCTGTTAGGCCCTTTTGTCCATTCCAAATAAGTGTGTCTAAGGAAAACCTGAGATTTTCCTCCTGTTCCCACTGTCCTTGCCCACATCAACAGATGCTAGTATGACTCATTCAAGAGAGAGAGAAATTTTTTTACTTAATTTTTCCAGCAAAATGACTTGTAAAAACAGAAAACAGGGGGTTGTTACAGATGGGTAATCCTATGGTTGTCTCTCACAATTAAGGGGTGAGTATTAAGTAGATGTTAATAGAAGTTGTGTAGGTGGATAGTTATCTTTCCCTTCCCCTTTGCATTGTTATCGTGGGATGCCCTCAGTAGTCAGGGCATTTGGGAGGGTCGGCTTGTTACTATGGCAGCGCCTGAGCTCCAATCAAGCTGTAAGAAAGTGATCTCCACCACTGGACAGCGAAGGAGGAGTGGATTGACAAGACTTTGGGAGGGGCTGGAGGTATAAAAGACAGAACATCCATTTTGTAGATGAGCACATGGTGACTGAATCCTTTGCTCCTGGTGCTGTATTCTTTACTTTATTCACTCGTCTGTTGTATTTTGACAAGGTCTTAATAAAACTATTTAAATTATTGAAAGTGAAAATTGTTTCTCACATGGGGTTGGGGAATGTGGGGCAAGGTTGTCCACACTGGGTCAGACCTCAAGGTAAAACTTCTCTGACCTGGCCAGCCCTCCTTAGGAGTGGCCCTACATCAATATCAATCACAGAATGCTGCAATCACCTCTTCTCTAAAGAGAACAGTAATAAAGACACGCTTTAAAATGGGAATACATATTTCTTAGAAGCTCTTTGAAATGTTTCTCCATAACTGTAAAAGGAAACCTTCTTAATGAACTGCATTAGAGCAGAGGGAAATCAACACACAGCCATGGCTTCTCAGGACTTGCTTGATCCTAATGAGCCCCGTGGTGCATTTGGAGCTGAGCCCTTGAAACTCAGGGCCTCAGAGGAGATTGCACAAACCTTTGCAGGAGTCAAAGTAAGAAGAAAACCACAAAATGTCTCAAAGAATTAATGGGTGCCACTGAGGTCCATCCCCAACACAGGTTCCTCATGGACTCCTTGGAGGAGAGAACTGGAGGCCAGGATGGCACAAAAATCTCTCAGGGACTCAGTATGGAAAGGAAAATCCAAAGTACCTTAAACTCCTGGAGTATCTCAAAGCATCAAGGAGCCCCACTGAGTGTCAGTACAAAGCTCTCAAGGGACTCATTAAAACAGATAATTTCAGGCTGTGACTGCACAATCTTTCTCACAGAATCTGTATCAAAAGGGAAACACCAAGTACCTTAAAAGAACTGAAGCACCTTGAAGCATTCATGAGACCCACTGAGTGTTGTTCCTGACAAAGCCTCTCCAGGGACTAATTACAGCAGATAATTGGAGGCCATGACTGCACAAAGCTCTCAGAGACTCCAAGGCAAAAGCCAAAGCCAAAGTGCTTTGAAAAACCTGCAGTCCCTGGGAGCATGAAGGAGCCCCCAGGGCCATTCCTGAGCAAGGCTCCCCAGGGACTCCTTCCAGCAGATCCTTGAGGCCACTGGGATGTGGGCTAGGGGGGGATGCTGAGGGCAGGACAAGGGGCTGACAGTGCCCAGCCTGGCTGGGGCTGTGCCAGGAGGCCCCAGTGCCTCAGGACAAGGTGTCTCCTGACAGCCCTTGGTGGCACAGACCCTGTTGTGCCCCAGGGCACCAAGACTTGGCTTCTCTTTGTCCCCACCTGTCATCAGTGCCTCCAGTTCTCTGCTCTGCCTGGGGCCTGGGGACACTTTCTCAGTCGTGTCCCTCAGTGGGACCCATTAAAAGTCAAAGAAACTTTGGAGTTGGATTCTGACTTGGAGCTCTGGAGAGGTTTCTGCAGCTCCCTCTCAGGGCCTGATGTTCAGGGCCTGAGCACAAAGCCCCAGAGGGTCATTAAAGTCCTTGTGCTGTGTCTGTGCTGCTGAGCTGGGCCGGGCTCCTGGCACAGAGGGTGAGTCTGGTAACCAAGGAGAGCTTCAAAAGCACATTTCCCTGGATGAGCAGCTCTTCTCCCAGCCCAGCAGGGCTGGGGCACTGCCTGCAGCCAGCCCGGGCACAGCACAGAGGCACAGCGAGCTTCCATCAGTCAGGGCTGGGAAGGTGCTGAGAAGTGCCTGGGGCAGAATCCCTGGCAGCCCTTGGCACAGGAACCTCTGGCTGCAGGACAATGCAGCTGCAGCTCCTGGAGTGATCTCCTACAGCTGGAACATCCCAATGCCCACAGACCCTGTGAGTACAACTCTGAGTATTTCTGGTGCAGTGCAGGTGGAATGCTCATGAAGCTCTGATATGCTGAGGAGTTCTGATCAGTCATAGAATATTTCCAAGAAAAGGATTTTGATTAAAATGAGGAGATTTCCTAAGACTTTGTATTCTGTTTCCTACTATTGGAGAATGGCAGGGATGGAGGGATAAATATTAAAGGATGTTTATGAATTATTGATAAGAATTTTGACAAGTGCCTGAGACATCCAAACTGTTACTTTTAGTGATCAATAGGGTCACAGTAGATCCCTAATGTGCCTTCAGCCACTCTGTCCATGGACAGCACCAGCATCACCTCTGCTGGAGCCATCAGGCTCAGTCTGAGCTGTCCTTGCTCCAAGCTGCAAAAAGAACCTGCCCCCAGCCAGTGCCCTGCAAACAGGCAGGGTTCTGTCAGGCCAAGGAGAGTGCACAGAGATTTGGGGTCTGTGAGTGCTGGCAGGGAGAGCTCAGGCACAGGGAAACACCTGCAGGAGGAAAATCCCCAGGAAGCAGAGAGAAGATCAGGGAAGGAGAGAAAACAAAACCAAAAGTGCTGTGGCAGGGAGAGTTTAGAGATGTCCAGAGGATCCCCTCCAGTGCAGCCCCTCCCTCTGAACAAGCCCCCTCCCTCCTGTCCCCCCAGCCCAGCCTCTGCCCTCAGGGCTGGGGCTCCAAGGCGTGCAGCCCCTCCTGTGCAGGCAGAGCTGCAGCAGAGCCGTGGGGCAGCTCTGCAGCCCCGGGCCCAGTTCCCTCTGCAGAGCACAGGGCTGGGAGCAGCTGCCCGGCACTGGGGGCTCTGGGAGGGGGCACAGCTGGATCAGGGTGACACAGCTGTCCCCAATACCCGGCTCTGGGCAGTGCTGTCAGTGCAGCCAGGGAAGGAGCTGTATCTCCCTGCATCCAGTGGCATCAGAAGGACACTTGGAAGTCTCCCTGAGATTTCAGTCCAAGCTGGGAGCTTCAATCCGGGATGCAAACCTATCCCAGAGTATCTCTGAGTTATAAGATTGATGGGGAATGGCAGAGGTGTTCTGACACTGAAAATGCTGCTGGGTTGGTGAAATGAGCAACGTGAGACCTTGGCTACAAATATGGAGCTGGGCTGGGGTGGATCCATCTGTCTCAGTAGCAACATAGCGTTTTTAAAGGAAACATGAGAGTGTGAACATCCTTCATTTGAAAAAGTGAAAGCCCAGAGAAACTCCAAAGAGAATGAAGTGACAGACCATCTCCCTTCAGTCTCCACTCATAATCTTCCCTCAGAGAACTCTGTTCTACCAGAGGGAGGCAGGAATGTTGAGTGTTTCTGATATCCAAGAATAGCAGGAGAGACATGGTGGGAGCTTAAAATGAAAACCTCTAAACTCTTAAACACAGAAGAGTGTCCGTGTGTGTTACAGAGGAGGGTGTATGGGAAATGGCTTTGGTTTTGGTTTCAGGTATCTCCTCTAACTCTTCTCTGTCCTTTCTCCATGAACAGGTGCCCATGTGCAGCCACAGCCAATGTCCAACAGCAGCTCCATCAGCCACTTCCTCCTGCTGGCACTGGCAGACACGCGGCAGCTGCAGCTCCTGCACTTCTGCCTCTTCCTGGGCATCTCCCTGGCTGCCCTCCTGGGCAACGGCCTCATCATCAGCGCTGTAGCCTGCGGCCACCACCTGCACACGCCCATGTTCTTCTTCCTGCTCAACCTGGCCCTCAGCGACCTGGGCTCCATCTGCACCACTGTCCCCAAAGCCATGCACAATTCCCTCTGGGACACCAGCACCATCTCCTACACAGGATGTGCTGCACAGCTCTTTCTGATTTTCTTCTTCCTTGGAACAGAGCTTTCCCTCCTGACCGTCATGTGCTATGACCGCTACGTGTCCATCTGCAAACCCCTGCACTACGGGACCCTCCTGGGCAGCAGAGCTTGTGCCCTCATGGCAGCAGCTGCCTGGGCCAGTGCCTTTCTCAATGCACTGCTGCACACGGCCAATACATTTTCCCTGCCCCTGTGCCATGGCAATGCCCTGGGCCAGTTCTTCTGTGAAATCCCACAGATCCTCAAGCTCTCCTGCTCCAAATCCTACCTTAGGGAACTTGGGCTCATTGTGGCTAGTATGTGTTTGGTGTTTGGCTGTTTTGTGTTCATTGTTTTCTCCTATGTGCAGATCTTCAGGGCTGTGCTGAGGATCCCCTCTGAGCAGGGACGGCACAAAGCCTTTTCCACCTGCCTCCCTCATCTGGCCGTGGTCTCTCTGTTCCTCAGCACTGGAGCTATTTCCTACCTGAAGCCCCCTTCCATCTCCTCCCCATCCCTGGATCTGGCCCTGTCAGTTCTGTACTCAGTGGTGCCTCCAGCCCTGAACCCCCTCATCTACAGCCTGAGGAACCAGGGGCTCAAGGCTGCAGTGTGGACACTGATGACTGGACAATTTCAGAAACATTAAACTGCTGGTCAATTTCTGCAAATCACTTGAAATAAAACTCATCCTTGATACTTCTTGTTGGTTTCATTTTGGAAATACTTTTTCTTTGTTTTCCTTTCTTAATTTGTCCACAAGGAAATGACATTGTTTTTTGCCCTTTCTCATTTTGTTTCTCTCCACCTTCCCTGTGGCTATAGACTGTGTCAATGAGGGGCTGCGCTCTTGGTGGCTTTAAAGGAACTCAAGGATCTCCCAGCAGAGTTTTCTGCAGAGATGCCCTTCTGTTGCCTTCTCTGGAGCTGCAGCAGCAATGTCTGTGTGCAGAGCTGGGGGCAGATCAGTGCTGGCACAGCAGCTGTGCCCAGCAGCAGCAGCACTTGGTGTTGCCAGTGCTGCTCCCGTGGCCCTGCCCCGCTGCCCTGGTGGCCCTGGTGTTGCTGCAGGGCCTGAGTGTTCTCGGGGCCGGGCACAGTCCTGGGGGTGGCAGTGCCGGGGCTGCAGCAGGGACAGCCCATGGGCACTGCTGGGGCAGCGCTGACGCCTCAGGCCAGGGCCTGGGGGCTCCAGGCTCCTTGCCCGGGCTCTCTCAAGGACACGGCCAGGCCAATGCTCAGCACAGAAAACCCCCGTGAGCAGCCCCAGGCTGGCCGTGGGCAGGCTGGGGGCACACAGCATGGCTGGTGCTCTGCAAGGGCCCTGGGGGAGACGGGAAGGAGCAGCAGAGCAGGGGCTGATCCATCCCCAGTGCGCTGGACAGCCCAGGGCAGCGTCCCAGAGCGTCCTGATGGAGCTGCCAACAACATCCCCCCTCTGCAGCCCTGGTCTCTCCCCCAGCTCACACAGGTGCCGCGTCCTTGCAGGCACAGCCACGGAGGCACTGGCTCAGGAGCCCCGTTTGCATTGCACACAGCAGGCGGGAGCACCCCCATGCTGCTGCTGTGGGGACATGAACCTGAGGGAGCACAAATGCCATCAGCCCCTGGGGCCAGGAAGGGCTGGGGGACGCCAGGGAAACCACTCAGCTTTGTCCTGGCCTCTGCAGCCAGCCAGAAAGTTTGTTCCCATCAGCTGGGAGTTTCCTGTCCCACTGCAGATGCTGCTGCTCAGAGCCAAGGCTGCCTGGCAACCACCCCCAAACTGCCCTGAGCATTTCCTTGGCTTCACCTTTGGTTTCTTTACTCTTCCTGCTACAAATTTTTTCTCATTGCCCACCCCTGTTCCCTCCCCTGCAAAGAGCCCATCCCTGTTTGCCCTTTCCTCTCTGGCCCCACTCCCCATTCCAGTTCCTGACTTGGCACCATGGGAACGGCCCCTGGGGAGCAGGATCATCCCACAAGTGCTGCAGGAATTGTCTGCAGGCTCTTGCAGTGCCTCTTGCTGCTCCCTTGCCAGAGGCACCCCAGGCCAGGGGGGCACATCTGGGCTGCTGTGTCTGGCTGTGGGGCTGCCTGTTCTGGGCAGTGAGGAGGGGCTGCAGAGGCTCTGCAGGACTGACAGGATGGGCTTTGGGGCTGTGAGGAGAAGCTGAGGGACCTGGGCTGCTGGAGCTTCTGAAGAGGAGGCCCAGGGCTCCTCCTGCAACTGCTCCCAGGGTGGTTTCAGAGAATCACAGAATCAGCAAGGCTGGAAAAGACCTTGGAGATCATCAAGTCCAGCCATTGCCCTGAAACCGCCTTGTCTCCCCTGAGCCTCCTCTTCTCCAGGATAAACAACCGCAGCTCCCTCAGCTGCTCCTCACAGGACTTGTGCTCCAGACCCCTCACCAGCCTTGTTGCCCTTCTCTGGACACGCTCCAGCCCCTCCAGGTCCTTCCTAAATTGGGGGGCACAGAACTGGACACAGCACTCGAGGTGCTGCCCAACCAGTGCTGAGCACAGGGGAAGAATCACTGCCCTGGTCCTGCTGGCCACACCGTTCCTGATCCAGGCCAGGAGCCATTGGCCTTCTGGGCCACCTGGGCACACTGCTGGCTCATGTCCAGCCTGCTGTCCATCAGTCCCTGCAGGTCCCTTTCTGCCCGGCTGCTCTCCAGCCACTCTGTCCCCAGCCTGTAGCGCTGCAGGGGTTGTTGTGGCCAGAGTGCAGGACCCGGCACTTGGACTTCTTAAACCTCACCTTGTTGGATTTGGGCCCTGGATCCAGACTGTCCAGGGCCCTGTGCAGAGCCCTCCTACCCTCCAGCAGATCAGCACTCCCTGCCAACTTGGTGTCACCACGGTTCCAATGAGGCCCCAGAGTGTCCCAATTGTCTCCATGATTCCATGAGGACTCCCAGTGTCACAATGTCCCTTTGCTTCCATGGGACCCCTTGGTGTCACAAAGTCCTTGGATCCTTAGGCCTGGCAGTGTCACCATGGATCCTTGTTTCCATGAGGTCTGGCAGGGCAGCAATGCTCTCCTTGGTCCCACGGTGTCACAATGGCCTCTTGGTCCCAAGGGACACTGTTGTGGTCTGGGGTGGTGGCGGGCACAACTTTCCCTGAGAGTGTTTTGTGCTAACGGGCAGGAGCCACGAGAGCCCCAGCACACACACACACACACACACACACACACACACACACACGGAGCAGCTCGGCAGTGAAGACACGGGAGGGTCCGGGCATGGAGCTCCAGCGAGGGTTTGTGAGGGTCTGACGCTCAGCGGTCCAGGGGTTAAAGACAAAGACAAAGGAGGGTTTAGGGTATAAATGCAGGGAAAGAGGGGGTGGAGGAGAGCATCAGGGATCTGAGGGTTTAGGGGTGGTGCACAGGGAAAGGGACTGATAGGGAATGCCAGGGTGGATAGGCGGGGACATAAACCAAGGGGAAGACAGGGAAGGGAGAACTTGCTAGAACATGAACATATGAGGGTAAAAGGGGTAGGAAAGGCCAACGGGTCAATGGGGAGGACAGAACTGGGACAAATTAACACAGTGCTGTAGAGCACCTTGGGGGAATCTTCTGTCCTCACCCTGAGCTGTGAGGGATGCCCGGAGCCTAAGGTGCATTTCTCCAGGGGATTGCTGTTGCCCTCTCCCCAGTAAGCTCGCAGGCCTCCACAAACACACACTGGAGATGTCTGGGGCCGTTCATCATTTCTCTGCTCTCCAGCACCGAGGCAATGGACTCTGGCACAGCTCTGAGCTCATGCCCGTGACAGCCACCCCTGGCAATGGGGCTCCATGGAGCTGCTCTCAGGAAACACCCCAAGAGTTGGGGAGTGCCCCAAAACTGCCTCAAGCATGTGAGATACCCCAGGATCTCTTCATGAATGTAGACTATTCAAAAACTCACTCAGTAATGGGCTCCCCCTATCTTAATCATCCCCAAACTTTGGCTGTCTCATTCCAGACTCCAGTCCACCTCCCCAGTCCCAACCCATCCCACCCATGCTGGACATCAAGATCCCCTTCCCAACCTGGATTTCCCCCATTTCACACTGCCCAAACCCCATCCCACCCATCCTGCCCCA
The DNA here is from genome assembly GCF_031753505.1 of Anomalospiza imberbis. Classification (NCBI taxonomy): domain Eukaryota; kingdom Metazoa; phylum Chordata; class Aves; order Passeriformes; family Viduidae; genus Anomalospiza; species Anomalospiza imberbis. The sequence continues at coordinate 707,102 of NW_027100078.1, forward strand.
CCCAATGCCCATCTCACCCCTCCTGATTTGCATCCCACTTTGCCCACTCCCCTTCCAACCCAATTTCACCCTGAGAAGTAGTGGAATCCAGTAATTTTGGGGTAGGATTCAGTAGTTTTCAGTGGTATTGAGTGGTTTTGTGGTGACAGATCAATACTTCTTGTCATTTGGAGTGCAAAGAAATAAAGACCACTAAACCAAATTCCTCCAACCCCTCCCATATCCTTCCAGATGTCTCCCAGAATCCAAGATTCCCCAAAACACAAGTAAAATGTGAGGCTTTAGATGCCTTTGATGAATTTGTTGATTTTTACCCCAAATTTCTGTATTTTGAAGGGAGGAAGATAAAAGATAATTAGAGACAAAATAAAAGGAACACCAGCCACTTCCCTCTGTGTATCAGAGGAAATGTGGGTCACCAGGGCTCTGCCCAGCGTGGGTCCTGCAGTGGGGATGGAGCTGGAGCAGCGCACGAAGCTCTTCCCGCACTCGGGGCACTCGCAGGACGTCCCTTACCGGTGCCTCCGCTGGTGTCGGGTAAAGAACGAGCGGTCTGAGAAGCTCTTCCCACACTGGGGACACTCGTAGGGCCTCTCCCCGGTGTGGATGCGCCGGTGGGTGACAAGGGTGGAGTTGTGCTTGAAGCCCATCCCGCAGTGGGGGCAGTGGAACGGCCTCTCCTCGGTGTGAATCCGCTGATGCACAAGGAGATGGGAGCTGGTGTGGAACCTCTTCCCACACTGGGGGCACTCGTAGGGCCTCTCCCCAGTGTGGAACCTCTGGTGGACAATCAGGTCGGACCTGTGGCTGAAGCCCTTCCCACATTCCAAGCACTCGTAGGGCCGTTCCCCAGTGTGGATCCTGTGGTGGCAGATCAGGTTGAAACTCTTCCTGAAGCTCTTCCCACACTCCAAGCACTGGTAGGGCCTCTCCCTGTCATGAGGCTGCTCATGGACCACCAGCTCTGAGCTCTGGCTGGAGCTCTGTCCACCTGCCTGCCCCAGGGTGGGTCTTTCCTCCTCAGATCCCAGTGATCTGCGTTTGCAGCCCCTCCTCGTGTGGCATCTCTGGGGCTTTTCCTCCCCGTTGGGTTCCTGCGCCGTGGAGCCGCTCAAAACGGCCTCTTCCACGAGGTTCTGTCCTGGGGATTTGTCCTCCCTGCTCTCCATCCTCAGCTCCTGCTCTGGGGGAGGAAGGACAAGGAGAGGATGGGATTTGCCTCCGTGCCACAGGGAAGGGCAAGGAGATCCCCCCAGTGCGTCCCCAGCAGGACGGCACCGGCAGCAGGGCTGTCCTGCAGCCAGGGCCGTGCTGGGCTGGGAGATGGAGCAGGAGAGAGGGGGAAAGGGGCACTGACTTCCTCCTCACCTGCCTGAGGGTCCCAGGGCATCTTCCTTGCAGCCTCCTCCTCCTCCATCCAGCCAAAGTTTGGGAATGGGAAATCCTGGTTTGGGGAAAAACAAGGTGTGAACACCTTGCGTTGGGGATTCCTCCTGCCGAAATCCATCTCCAGATGTCTCCAGGTGTCCATAAAAACCTCCAAAAATCAAGAGTGAATAAAAAAAACCAAAAAAAGCAGGGGTGTCCCATTTGCAGTCTGATCCCTCTGGGGTTCTGGTGGTTCCCCGTCTCAGGGCTGCAGGGGATCCCGTGGGTCCTGGGGATCCCCCTTCTCCAGGGTCCTGCTTAGGGATGCTGGGGGGTTTTGGGGTACGAGGGTCCCCCTCTCCAGCTTCCCCCGGTCCAGGCACTTGAGGCTCCCCCCTCTCCCCACCACCCTGTCCTGGTTTAGGGCAAATTTGGGAGAAAACGCCCAAAGGGGGTTTTCGAGAAAGCAGATTCAAGCGACCCCTCCCCCAACCAGTTAGAGAAAAGATTTCCTTGGAGAAAAGTAGAAAAAAACTGTTTATTTAACAGGCAAAGCATTCACCAGCACAGAAAATGAACAATAGTAAACAATACAACCTGTTGCCGCTCCAAAAGAGATGACAAACTCAGAAAGTCCCTCTGTGGGCTGCAGCTCGGCTCACTCCGTCTCTGATCAGTCCCTCCGTGGCCCAGGCCCGGCCCGGTGGGCCACAGGTGCGAGCTGCCAGTGCTCTTCTGGTGCTCAGTCCAGAGCAGGTTTAAACAGCTCCAAAGAAAAAGAAAAACCACCATCCAGGGAACTTCCCTGCCCCAGCGAGCTAAAAACTAACTAAAAGCAAAGGAGAGCTCTGTCCTGCTGCCTGTCTGCTAGCAGACAACTGATACCTTAGGTTTAAGTTTTTCTGTTCTGTTTTGCTGTGCAGCTTTAGCTTTCTATTAAGTGTTACTGTGATCTTTTCACAGGGTGGTGAAGACAAAACAATCCTGTTCTAGCTGGAGAGTCAAGGACAATCTCTTCAAACTTCAGGCCCAAAGCACAAACAACGGGAAAAGAGGAGGGCAGGAAAGCAAGCCAGCAAGGAGGATGAAACTTCATAATTTGAAGCTATTAATTGGGCAGTTAAATCCTGTATGCAAATGGACTAAAACTTATAAAAATGTGAGATCTCATGAACAAGCCCTCTTTTGCTTCCATCTTGGAGCCATCCAGGCAGAGCCACGACTGTGGCTCCGGCACCGCCGGGGTGTGGCCTTTGAAGGCACTTCAATAAATATCCACTGTGAAAAATGCATATTATATGACTCTACACAGATATTTACTATATGTATTATGCTAGGTTGGAAAGTTATGTTGTATTAACATTTTAATAATATAGTAAATGTAGTTTTGTAATTAAGCTTTAGTAGTTAAAATAGAAATTATGTGTGTAAGGTATTCTTTTATTAGCTCAAGAAAAGGAGAAGATAATCAAGAAATTCTTCACATGGAGATAACAATTACAGAAACCCATAAATTTTCCAGAGGAGAGGAATGTATGGTTTTCCTTATCAGCAGAAACGAACTTCTTCAAGCCTGACTTAGACTGGAAGGCGCCTGGGGATTACAGAAAATTTCTTGACAAGTACCAGATGGATTTCTTGTTTTAAATAAAATATATGCATATTCATAAAGTGTTTTGTATATGCAACAGATTACCCTCCTTAAGGAGTAAATTTTCTTTTAACGGGGTCCTTTTCCTGGCTCACTTTTGTCCAGAAAGAGGTACCCAGCCCGGGCTGTAACTCTTTGCTGCTATTGTCTCATTAATTGTCCTAACTCTAATTGTTTAACCTTTATTACTACACTTGTATTATTTTTATAACCATTTTATTTTTATTTTTATTAAACTTTTCTAAATTTTTGAAACAAGTGATTGGCGTTTATTACATCCACTTTATTCCTCTTGGCTCCGTCTGGCCTCTGCTCCAGCTCCTTAAGGCATCACAGCAGTCCAGGAGCCGGAATGTGGAGGAGCGAGTGCAGCTCCTGGAAACAAACTGCGCGCTTCTTCCTGCCCCTCTTCGCTCTCAGAACCAGCCTTAAAGGTGCAGAACTCATTTCGGGCTACACGGACCAATGGGGGCACGGGCACCGCGAGGTCACCCCAGCACACGGCCCTGTCAGGGTCAGGGGGTCCCGTCCCCGCCTCATCTCCGGGCTGCCGGGGGTCCCCCAGCTCCGCTATCGCCCCTTCCCCTCTCCCCGCCCCGGGGGTCCCACGCTCCGCAGCCCCGGCTCTCACGGGGATCCCCAAAACCAATGTCCCGCCCTGTCAGTACCGGGCCAGCCCCGCCTGGACCCCCCGGGACCCTCCCGAGGGCGATCACAGCTCCCCTCCCCCGGAAAAAGCTCCTCTTAGGGACGCCCGGAGGGATCCGGGGCCGGAATCTGCCGGCTCCGAACACTCTCCAGAAAAATCCTCCCGGAGACCCCTCGATAGAGGCGGGGCGAGCTCGGCCTCCCCCTCCCCTGCGGCTCGGGGCTGGGGGCGATGCTCCCGGGGCAGGGGGTGCTGCAGACCCAGCGTGCGAGCGCTGCGAGCGGCGGGATCCTCCCGCTCCTGCTCCTGCTGCTCCTCCTCCTCCTGTCCCTCCTCTTCCTCCCGCATCCCCTCCGCTCCCAGCCCGGAGCTCCCTTTCCCACCCCTCTGTCCCGGGCCGCCGCAGCACCGGCTGCTGCGTGGGGGCAGCCCCCGATCGGCCCCAGGGGTGGGCAGGGGGCTCTGGGACCCCCCCGGCGCGGATCCGTCCCCCCGGCCCGAGCCCGAAATTCCGCTCCCGGGCCCGCGGGGCTCTGCGGGTCCGCCCGGCAACCGGTGAGTCATCGGCGAGGAAAGCGCTGGTTGGCTGGAAATTGTCCAGCGCCTTCTCGGATTGGCTGGAATTGTGAAAGGCGCTGCGCCCCGCGGGTGTCCCGGGGAGCTGCGGAGGCCGGGCCGGAGCCTTTCCCTGTTTCTTTCTGTCTCTCTGAGACCTTTTCCCGATTGCTTTCTCTCTCTCTGAGATCTCTTTACTATTTCTGTCTCTCCCTTTCTCCTTCCCATTTCTTGTTCCGTCCAATCCATGTTCAGTCGAATCCGCACGTTGCGCTCCCATGCTCTCATTTGCACCTTCACTGGGGCAGAGGCGTCTCTCCCTCACGGGATCGTAACCCGCGGGCAGGGTCCGTTCCCACCCCAATCGTTCCGAGATTCTGTCGGGGACTCGCTTTCCTTTCCTCCCTCCCTCTGCCTACAGCCGGGGATGTGCTGGGAAATGTCCAGCACAGCCACCTTTGCTGCGTGCTGCAGGAGCCCCCGGAGCTGCTGCACCTTGTCCCCTGGCCCTGCACAGCTCCTTGGGAGGCAGGGCAGGAGCAGCACCCTGGGAGCCTCGGGAATGCCCCTCTGGGATCCGTGGCACACACTCCCAGGGGCTGGAATTCCAGTTCCCAGCCAGGAAAAGATGTTCCTGCCCTTGAAGGCAAAGCTCTTAAGAAGGGGCCAAAAGCCAAGTGCAGCAAGATCCTACAGCAAGATCTATTTCACTGCCAGCCTTCCTACCTTCACCCATGGTTGTTGTAGCTCCTGCACTGGGAATTAAATCAGGGCAGGGTCTTTGGTGGCAGCTGCCCTGGCTCAAGGGAGACACGGAGAGAGAAACAGAGCAGGCAAAGAGAGGCAGGAGAGAGAGGAGGACACAAACACAATCAGCTGAGAAGGTGGCACTCTGAAAAAACAGAACTGCAATGGACTGAAATGAATGGGACAGAAAGAAATAATTTTTAAACTTTATTTCCTATCAAAATACAATTTCCTTCATTTCTCAAAACTTCCTCCTGCTGTCATTCAGCAGGGCTGTCAGAAAGTTCTTTGTTCTGAGTGGATGTTCCAGGCTGCAGCCACAAGGAAACAGGGAATGGGGACTTTCCTGCTCCTGGGGAGTTTGACATCTTCGCTGAGGAGAGGAGGAGGCAGCAGAAGGAAAGGGCAGCTGGGCTTCACCTTTCCTCAGGGAAGAGGGGATTTTTAAAAGTGTTAAGTTTTCTTTTATAGTTCTTTTGAAAGTTTTAAAGTTCTCATAAAACTTTTTAGCCTTCCGATAACATTTACATCATTGAGAGTCAGAGTTCCCACACAATTTCATGTATAAATAGAATAGTTTACATCTTTCTCTGTGGGTGGAGAGAAATGATTGATTGATCTTTGGACCAGTGTGGTTGAAGAGGTGGTAATTCCATCCTCCAATCCACGGTCACCTTTGGAATTCTATAAACACCAGATGTTCGAATAAAACTCTCTCTTTTTCTCCTTTGAACTTACCAAGCTTCTGTGTACTCATTTCATGTCCAGCAGCGACATCAGTGGGCCTGGCTGAGCTGGCAGGACACTGAGGCTGGTGAACTTCCAGTTCCCCTTCTGACACAATGGGCATTGTGTGGTTCCATAGGCCTGGGGTTTTGGAGAACAAGCTCCAGGTGTCAGCTCAGCCGGTGGAGACAATTTATCATCTGGTAACATGAGGTCACAGAGTGGGCTATGACATCACATGAGTGATCTATGACAGAATAGTCCATGACATCACAGAGTGGTTTATATGAGGTCATCAAGAAGCTATGACATCATAGGCCATCTCTGTGACATCACAGAGAAGGCTTTGGCATCACAGGACAGATGTCTGACATCTCAGAGCAGAATGTGACATCACAGAGGGGCTGTGTGACATCCCAGGAGGGCTGTGTGAGGTCACTGGGTTGGTCACTCTGCCCCAGGTCCCCCTCACAGTTTCTCCCAACAAGTCCAATGCTGTTCATGCCCAGCGGGGTCCCTGTCCCCTGGTATCCCCCGGTCCACCTGGAGCCACAGCCTCCACCAAAGGATGTTCCACAGGATCCACCCCAGAGCCTGACATGGGGAAAAGGGGCCAGGGCTGTGTGACCAGGACATCAAGGACGTGGATTATCCAGGTCCCTGTGGCCTGGGTTGGGTTCCCCAGGGCAGGAAAGATGTCTGGCAGCTGGAGCAGGGTTAGGGAAGGGCCTCCAAGGTGGGGCTGGAGCCCTCGGGCTGTGAGCAGAGGCTGAGGGAGCTGGGCTTGTCCAGCCCGGAGCAGGGAAGGCTGAGGGGCTCCACATCCCAGCCTGGCAGTGCCAGCGAGGAGGGGAGGGAGAACACAGAGCCAGGCTCTTCGCCAGGTGCCTGGTGGGAGACAAAACCCAGTGGGTGGAAGGGGAAAGAGGGGAGATCAGCCAGGCCAGGAGGAGATGAAATGAGTCAGGCTGGTTTCAGCATTTCCTCAACACCAAAAGCAGCCTGACCTCCCTTCTCCATCCACCACTGACAGCTTTGCAAATCAGGAATTGTTTGAGCTGTTTTGCCCCCACTTCAGGATGAGCATTCTGATACAAGATCTTAATTGTGTTTATTATTTATCACAGAACTACATTTGTCTAAAATTAATTTTAATATGGAAATCACTTGTGGATGGTGGACTCATCAGACACTGCTGGGACGTTGCACATAGCTCAGGGAAGAGTGTGATTGTTATTAAATTGTGTCCTGTTCAACCATGGTCTGTTGGCCATGAAGAGAAACTTTCTGTGCCTCTGAGTCTCACCAGTTTCCGACCCCCAAAGGACACAAACCTGATGAGTTGTGGTTCCCACTCCAGTGGTGGCGCTTGGACCTCCCTCCATCCCCCCAGAGCAGAGTTCCTGTGTCCCAGAAAGTCCCTGGCAATGCAGGGATGAAGGAAGCAGAACAGGCTGTGGGGATCAGGGGCAGGGCACGGCCAGGGATTTGGGGTGGTTGTGAGCCCAGGGCAGGACCCGGCCCTTGGCCTTGGTGAACCTCATCCAATTGTCCTGGGCCCATGGCTCCAGCCTGTCCAGATCCCTATGCAGAGCTTCTGCCCTCCAGCACAGCCACACTCCCACCCAGCTTGGGCTCACCTGGGAACTGACTGAGGGTGCCCTCGATGGCCTCGTCCAGATCAGCAATAAAGAGATTTCACTGACCTGGCCCCAATCCTGAGCCCTGGGGACACCCCTGGGTGTGACTCCATTCCTCAGCTGCTCTGAGTGCCAGGGGTTGGATGAGGGAAATGGTGGGGAGGGGTTGGGGACAAAGTGTGATTGATTGTCAGCCATGAAGGGTCTTGATTTTCACATCTATTCAGACTGCATTAGGAGGTGCTGGGGGTCAATATCGATTGGACATTGCTGATATCAATCTATAAACAGGAAAAGAATATTTCTCTCAGCACTGTTTTCAATATTGCATATTCACTTTGAATACATTACTGAAATCTGTCTAATTAACCACAGAAGAATTGAGGACTTGAATTATTACCAGGGGCTTTTGTTATCTTGGGTGTTTTGAACAATATCTCATTTTTTGAAAATCTCATGTTTATGAGATTTTCTCATGGAATTCCTGAACTGAAGAGCTCAAGAAAGAAGAAGTCCCTGGAGAAGTAAAATTCATCAGCAACCTCCAAGTGGCTGAGGATCCATCCCCATCAGAGCAGCAATGACCAGCAATGGGCACAGCTTTGTGGCTGGCCCGCTCTGGGATGGGCCCTGGGCCTGGAGCAGGAGCAGCTCTGGAGGGCCCCAAGGCCGGGCTCTTGTGCTGGCCTGGGCAGATGGGATGGCAGCAGGGGCTGCAGAGCTCTCAGCACCTCAGCCCGAGGGGAGCAGGGCACCCAGGGAGCCTCCTTTGGCCTTGGCCAAGCCCCTTCCCCCATGGCTGGGGCTGAGTCCTGGCTGAGCTGCAGCTGCTGCTGTGCCCTGGCCAGGGGCTGAGGCCGTGGGGCCAGTGGCCAGAGCAGCCTGGGCTGAGCAGAGCTGTGGGGCCAGAGCCGGCTGGGCTGTGCTGGGGAGAGGCCCTTGGTGCTGCACAGAGCTCAGGGCAGCTGGCAGAGCTTGCAGGGAGCTGGGCTGGGCTCAGAGAGCCTGGCACAGAAACCATCAGTGTCCATCCCAGCCTGGCTGAGCGTGCAGGGCAGGACTCAGCCCAGGCCTTGTGGGGCAGGGCCAGCGCCTGTGCAAGGCATGGAAAACAGGCAAGTGCCCGAGAGAGGAGGCTGCTCTGTGCCCTTGGGGGCATGGACACAGCAGGAACACTCAGGAGCCCAAAGAGCCTCCATGGCTGTGCTGGAGACCAAGGCTGGAGCAGGGAAATGCAGGGCTGCTGCGCCATGGGGAGGGCATTGAATTCCAGCACACACCTCAGCTCTCTGATGGTCCCGGCACCATGCTGGGCCCTGTTTCAGGCTGGAGCAGAGCAGATGTTGATGGCACAGGAGCCCTGCGGGGCTGGCAGGGACCTGCAGCTTGCAAGGTGCTCTGCTCTCCCTCAGCTCCTCTCTGAGAGATCCAATCCCAGCTCGGCACCTCAGGGCACAAGTGGCACTGCCTGTCCATGGGCACACAGCTGGTGTCTGCCTGGAAACGGGGCAAAAGTTTTAATATCTTTTATTTTAATAATATACAGGCACATTTTTATTATCTAGGTCACTTGAGTATTTTTAAGAAATAGCAAAGTTTTCCCTCCAGGAACAGGAATTTCCTGGAAGTGTACTGATGGGAGAAGAAGAAATACTGATCTTCCTGTCTACTTGAGTCACCAATATTCTGTTTATTATATCATCTCTCTCTTCCTTCAGGTGTTTCCCACTCTCCTGTTTAAATGGCCTTGTTTAAGGAAATCTCTTCACTCGACCAGCTGGATCTATGTACTTCCTATTGCCCCAAGTTTTTCTCCTCCAGATGCTTTCTGGTCATTCAAGTGCCTCTCACCTGACTGGTTTCATGCTTTGAGCTTCAGGGAGTGGTCCAATCTTTCCGAAGTTCAAAAAAATATCATATTAGTCAACAGCCTTATTAGTGTTCATATCTATCATAGAATTCCCTTTTCTTGTGTCTTTGTCTAAAACTGTTCCTGTACAGAAATCCCTTGGGAATGGGTGACACATGTCAGATGCTGCTGGGACATCACAGAGAGCTGAGGGAAGAGCTGGGATGGTTATTAAACTGTTCAAATGTTCAGCTTGTGTTTCTTGGCAAGAAACCTTTCTGTGCCTCTGAGTGTCACCATCCCTGAGCCCAAAGGACACAAACCTGATGAGTTGTGGTTCCCACTGCAGGGGCACTTGGACCTTGGCTCTGCACAGGAGAGCTCTTCATCCACTTTCCCTCTTTTCTTCCCTCTGGGCATGGAGGGAGCTCCTGACTTCAGCCTGTGACTCGTGTGTGCAAAGAGCAAATCTGGGCAGAATCAGGGCAGGGAGGGTTTGGGGGGCCTTGGGATCTGTGCTGGGCACAGAAGGTGTTTTCCATTGCTCTGAGACTGTCTGCTGTGCACAGTGGAGTTAATATCCAGCAGAGGAATGACTTTTGCATTTGATGGAGCTGTGCCTTCCCTTGGGTTTGTTGGCTGACAAGAAATGAACATCCCTCTGTGTCTCGGGCAGCTCCTTCTCCAAGGAAAGCAGGTGGGAGTTGGAGCCAAGGAGCTGAAACCTGCAGGTGCAGCCTGGGCTGGAGGGAGCTCAGATTTGCACAAGGCTGCTCTGAGTGCCAGGGCTTGGATGGGGGAAATGGTGGGGTGGGGGTAGGGACAGAGTCTGATTGATTGTCAGCCATGAAGGGTCTTGATTTTCATATCTATTCCAACTGCATGAGGATTGGATTCAGTGTCAATTGGAGAGTGCACTTATCAATGTAATAACAGGGAAAAAAAAAACTAAACAGGACCTGAAAAATCTTTTCTCACTGTCTTTTTAAATCTAGTGTAATCACTTTGAAGAGGCTTCTGTAATTGGGCTAATTAACCACAAATGATTTGAACATTTACATTATTCCCAGAGGCTTGGCTTGTTAAGGTGTTTTGAATGTTAATGAGCTCTGGGACACTGAATTCCTGAACTGAAGAGCAGAAGGCTGAAGAAGCCTCTGGAGCAGTAAAATTCAGCAGCAGCCTCCAAGTTGCTGAGGATGTCAGCAGCTCCCACTGAGGCCATCCCTGCCCAGAGACCATGGGGGAATGGGCAGACAAGGAGAGCGTCCCTGGGGCTGGGGCAGCAGAACTCAGAGGCACCAGCGGCTCCAGCTGGGAAATGGAGTGTGGAATGGGGCTGTGAAAGCCCTGCCTGGGCTGTGCCAAGCAGGACACACAAGCCATGACCCCCATCCCCCAAACAACTCTCTCAAGGAGACATTTAAGAGGAATTGCAATTGTTTGTGTCCTCTGAGTTGGATGCACTGGAGAAATACCAACAAGAGATTCTCAGGAGCTCAAAACAACAAAACAGCCTTTATTGGGAACTTTAGAAGAGCAGAGAAACTTTGGCAAAAGGTCTTATACAACATTTAATCAACAAAAACACTTCTCAAAGCATTAACTTGGCCCATTCAACATCACAAACTCTAAACCTGTTCAATTTTAAGTTAATCAAAATTCACAAGAAGACACAGAAATAGAGAAAAATATGATTTAGAGAAGCACACACAGAGCTACCAACTCCTAGATTCCAGTGGTTCTAAAAAAAATAGAAATTCCAAGAGGAGGTAGAGTCAAGACGTGTGCCTGCCTTGTGCTCAGCCATAAATACCCCTTGGTGTTCCTGGGCCCTTCCCCCACGTGGGACTTGGGGTCATTTGGTCACTCAGGAGCTGGGCTGGGGGCTCCAGAGGTGGCTGTGGAGCATTGCCGGTGCTGTGCCAGGGACTGGCAGACACTGCTGGGCTGGGATAGAGGCTCTGGGGGGATTGGGGTTCCAGGGCAGGGCAGGGCTGGGGTTCCAGGGCAGGGCAAGGCTGGACCTGCCCCTTCCTCCCCACACATGAAATGTTTCCAGCCAACAATCTCCTCCAGTCTGTCACAACAGGCAGTGTTGGAGGTGAAATCCCAATTCTGGCCATGGGCACCTGGACGAGAAGGACTGTTCTTTTCCATATGAATGAAAGCCCCAGGTCTTGGCTCATTTCTGGTTTGATTGCCTGGATTCTGTTTGGTTTTGTTGTTGCTTTGTTTCCTTTTCTGTACCTGCAGTGTCCAGTCAGGAGCAGAGTGACTCTTGCCAAGGAACTTTGTGGTGCTGTCGCTTAATATTAAATCTGGTTTTTGCTGATCCCTTGCTGGGGATTTTTTCTGTGCTCTCAAGCCCTCGTTGGTAACAGGGTGAAGGAGCTCTGGCCCAGGCTCTGGCCCTGGGGGACACGGGGACGCTGCTGGGGGGTCCCTGTCTCCCTGTCCCACCCCCCAAAGTCCCAGCCTCCGTCCCTGTGTCAGTCTCTGGGGTCGATCTCGTGGAACATCCTCTGGGGGAGGCTGTGGTGCCGGGGGCGGGGGGACCCAGGGGGACAGGGGACCCCGCTGTGCACGAGCAGCGTTGGACTTCTCTGGGGGAACTGGGAGGGGGGTCTGGGGTGGAGTGACCTCCACAGTGACCTCACACAGCCCCGGTGATGTCACACAGCCCCGGTGATGTCACACAGCCCACTCTGAGATGTCACCCTGTGATGTCATACACCTGCTCTGTGATGTCACAGAAGACTGTGAGATGTCACAATGTCACCCTGCAATGTCACTATTTGTTCTTTGGTGTCACAGCCTGCTCTATGACATTACACAGCCACCCGGTGATGTCACAACCCACTCTCTGTCGTCACAGAGCCACCCTCTATGATGGCAGGATCTGCTCTATTACCTTATACCCTTCTCTATGATGTCACAGCCTGCCCTGGGATGTCACACAGTCCCCTCTGTCATGCCATAGCTGCTTGATGACCTCACACAACACACTCTGTGATGTCATAGCCCAGTCTGTGACCTCACACAACCCACTCTGTGCAGTCACACAGCCCCTCTCTGACATCACAGCTGCTCTGTGCCTCCGTGACACAGCCACAGAGCTGCTGCTGTGACACAGCCCCCTCTGGGACACCCCACAGCCCCTGCCAGTGCTGAGCCCCTGTGAGCTCGGTCTGTGCCCTGCTCGTGTCCCTGGGATGCCCTGGCAGTGCCCCAGCCCTGCTGGGCTGTGCACAGGAGCTGCTCCTGGCCAGAGCTGTCTCTCTGCAGCGCTGCCCTTGCCAGGAGCTGCCTCTGGGCCAGGAGCCCAGCCCAGCTCAGCAGCACAGACACAGCACCAGGACTTTAATGACCCTCTGGGGCTTTGGTGCTGTTTGCATCAGACCCAGTCCCTCAGAGTGTGCTCAAAGAGCTTCTCAAGAACTCAAAAAGTCAGATTCAAAGTCCAAACTTTCTTTAACTGTTAATGGGTTCCACTCAAGGACACAATTCATATCAAAGTGTCCCCAGGCCCCAGGCAGAGCAGAGAACTGGAGGCACTGATGACAGGTGGGGACAAACAAGGCAAAGGTGTCTCTGGTGCTGAGCAAACCTGGATGTGTTTCAGGAATGCAAAGGGCCAAGGCTGAGCCCCAGCCCCTGGCAAGGCAGATCCTGTCCCTCCCTCCTTGCTCAGGGCTCTTCCCGGGATGGGCACTGCCATGTGGGGATGTGCCATGCCAAGGGCAGGACCATGGGGCGGCCCCTGCCAGGCTGCTGAGCGGGGACAAGGAGGCCATGAGGCCCCAGGGCTGCAAGGGTCACTTGTCCCCTCGTGGCCTCAGGCCCAGGGCCAGCAGCCATGGCCAAAGGGCTGCACAGGTTGGCTCTGTCAGGGCCTTGCAGCTGCTGCACATCCCTGTGCCCTCTGCAGCCCAGGCTGTCCTGCGGTGTCCCTGCCCTGGCCTCTGTCCCTGCAGGCTGTCGTCATCCCCCAGCTGCCCCACCTCGCTGGCCCCTTCCTTTGCTGACAGCTCTGCCTCCTGCCTGCCCCTGCCTGGCCACACAAAGCCTTGGGCTGCTCCAGGCTCCTTCTGGGGACGTGTTGCACCACAGCCCTGACCTGGGAGGGAAATTCCTCTCCTCTTGTGTCCAGTCTAGGTGGGATGGCCCTGGCAGAAAGGTCTCCTTGGATTCCAGCAGATCCAGGCTCTGACCGTGGCTCTGTTCCTCTCTCTTCCAGCCCTTCAAGCCCTGAGTGAAAACAACAGCCCCTCCTGCAGAAGCATATTTGTTTAGGTGATGTTGGAGGGAAGAGCTGCAGAACTACTTTCATCTGCTGGCTCAGAAGAACCAGTGTCTCTTTAAGACCTGCAGATCCCTTGGAAGGTGAGACCACCTGGAGACCAGAGGAGACCAGCTGGAGCTCCAGGCACAGCTGATGACTGGCACAGCTGAGCCTGTGGGAAGCTCCCATAGCTCCTGCCTTCTCCCTCCCTGTTGACAGCTCCCTCCCTGCAGCCCTCAGATCCTGCCCATCCCCCTTCTTCCCTCCCAGCTCATCCCTTTGCTTCGCCTTCCATTAATGAGCACTTTGGCTTCTTCGCTTTACCTGCATCTCTGTGGAGCCGAAGTGATGCAAATCCGGGGCCCTGGGACACACAGGCCCCTGCTGCCGTTCTCTTCCACGCCGTGTTTTGTGCACGCGCTCAGAGGAACGAGGGCAGATCAGGCTGGGAAGGACCCTGTGCTGAAGGTCCAGTTCCACAACACTGTGGAGTTACAGATCTTGCTGAGCACCCTGGAGCCCCTGGATTTTGGAAGAGCCAAGCTGAGGATGCTCTGAACCCAGCTGTGAGGGATTCCATGGCAAGCATCCACGGAGGGCAAAGGAGCTTGGAATGCTGCAAGTTTTCAAGAATACCTTCCTGAAAGCACAGCAGTGCTCCATCCCTGTACAGGATCAGGAAGAGGGCAGAACCAGAGACCATCTGGGCTTAACAGAGAGCTCTGGATGTGCCTAAGAGCAATTGAAGCAGCAGCATGGTGCCCGAGACTCAGACATGTGACTGTGCCAGTGCCTGGAGCGCTGTCAGACAGTGCTGGGATCCCGGGTGTGGTTCTGGTCCCCAGAACCGAGGAATGGCAGCCCCAGCCTCAGACCCAGTCAGAAAGCCAACCAAGGGAGACCAGAGTTAGGGCACCCTTCCAGTTTCTCTTGGGCATGGCCGCAAAACAACCCCTGCTGCTTCTTCCTCCCCCTGTGTTTGGGATGTGCTGGTGGCAGAGCCAGCCAGGTTGTGCTCTGCGTTCCAAAGCCTGTTGAGAGCTGGCATGAAAAGTGCTGCATGCACAGTGGAGAGTCCTGGAAGGTGCTGGCAAGAGCGTCCTGTGGGAACAGGGCTCTGGGCTCTGGGCTCTGGCTGGAACAGCCTGGTTTTGCTGCAGTGACCGCAGGCAGGAGTTGAGGCAGGTGAAGAGGCAGCAGGCAGCTTGTGTTTGTAGAGGGCCTGGGGCTGCCCCTCTGAACCTCCACCTGGAAACACACTTGGGAGAATATGAGCTACAGCCGGAGTGCCTGTCCTGAAAGGACCTGAAGTCATTCAGCCTTGCCAGCTTTTCTTGAGAGTGTGTTGGTGTTCCCCAGGACAGCTACACATTTGGGGAAATGCCTTTGGAGGAAAGGGGCTTGCTTCTCAAGGAAAGTGCTTCCCAGGGAGCTCACAGCGAGGCAGGTGCAAGGGTCCCCCTTTGGCTCTCTGTGGTCCTTTCACTGCCTGAGGCCCGTTGCACTTGGCAGAGGGGCAGGGCAAGGGAGAAGGCTGTGAAGAGCGGGTTTGGCATCCGCCTGGACCTGTGGAGACCAACCCAAGTACCTGCAGCAGGGTGTGTTCCCCCCTTTGGACAGAGGCGTGAGCAGGAGCGTCTCTGTCCAGCCGTGAGCCCCAGAGCTCTCTCTGAGAGCTGTGAATTAAAATGCCTTTACACACACACTTTTCACCTCTTCCCTGTCTGCTGTGTTTCAACTCTTGGCAATGTGCATGTGGCTCTTGCTTGGTGGAAGCTGCTGTGGCCCAGGGCCAGCACAGAGCTGGGCTGGGTGGGCCAGGCAGCGTGGAGAGTCTTGGCTGATCTTGGTGTGTCCCTGGCCTCAGAAAAGGCTGGGAAGGTTTGCCTCCCAAGGCGTCCTGCTCATTGGCTCTCCCTGTGCACCCTGGAGAGAACAAGGCAGGCATTTCTGGCAGCTGGGCATCAGCAGACCTGAAAGTGGGGCTGTGTTGTGGAGCGAGCCCAGCTGAGATACCCTGAGAGGAGCCCAGTGCTCCTTGCTCCCCTGTGCTGACACGTGAGTGTTTGTCTGGTTTCGGGATGGCCCTGGCTGTGTGAGGGGTGCTACGTGGACACGAGACAGCCGGTCCTGTCCCGCTGGGTCCCAGCAGTGCCTCACAGCAGTCCTGCATCCACGTCAGGATGCTGGCCAAGAGAGGTCCTGGGAGCTGAGGCAGCTGATTTTAAGCTTGTGCAGGTGCCTACAGGCCAAGGCCAACGGTGTTCCCTCAGGATACAGCTGTCCTGAGGGGTCTCCCTCATTCAAAGAAATCAGCAGACAAATGCATTGTCAGCCAAAAGCCCTTTTATTGACCTGGCAGGAGGGCAGGGGTCTGCACCCACTGAAATGTTTCTCCACCACGTATAAATTTCA
Source organism: Anomalospiza imberbis (assembly GCF_031753505.1). NCBI lineage: Eukaryota > Metazoa > Chordata > Aves > Passeriformes > Viduidae > Anomalospiza > Anomalospiza imberbis. The sequence goes on from NW_027100078.1 coordinate 722,987, forward strand.
GTGGGTTGATGTAGGAGTTGTATCAAAATCACCATCCATCTTTACACTGCTGAGGTGATTCCATAGGCAGGCGGTTGGAAATACATTGTGTCAGATTCCCATACTTGAAGCTTATGTCCAGGCCCTGGCCAGGAGCGGTCTCGATGCCCCAAAGCAGCACAAAGTCTTCCTCAGGGCTTCCCTGCACAGGGCTGATTCCACACTTGCCCTTAGTTCTTCTGGTAGACTGTGTCTAAAGCTTTTTGTCAGGTCACTCTCATGTCAAGTTAGGCCTGCCAGGTTTTTGTTATGCTAACTGGTGCTAAGTACTTAGGCATGTCTGTGCTAATTACTTGTTTACTCATGTGAATGGCTTGTGCTTACTCATGTCAAACCAAGGCCTTGTTCCATCCCCAAAGGTGCCTGAGGCCACCCGCTCCTTGTGGCACCAGTTGCTTTCCTGTGGGATGTTCTCCCTCCCTGAGGGTAAAGAGAGAGCTGCAGAAAGAGCTTGCCAGGCTGCTCTCCATCCTTTCCCAGCACTCCTGGTGAAGTGGAGAAGTCCGAGCTGAGCACAAAGGTGCAAATGGAGCAGCCGTGCACAGGAAGGCTCGGTGGGAAGGATGATCCAGGATCCATAGGCCTGGCAGCCTGAGCGTGCTCCAGGGGAAGGCCTTGGAGCAGATCCTCCTGAGTGCCATCCCACGGCACCTGCAGGGAACCAGGGCGTCTGCTGGACAGTGGGAAAGCTCTGCGGAGGGACGGGGACAGCTGGGGCTCCTGGCGGGGTGTTGAGGGCTTCTGTGTGGGAGTTTGGGGGGCTTGGTGCTGGTGGGGTGTTGGAGAAGGAGTTGTCTGGAAGGTGAGAGGTCTAGGCTGGAATTTGAGTCAGTTTGAAGGCAGCATCTGTGCTTTGGCACAGCTTTGGTTAGGAAGGGCAGAAGGAATATCTGTGACTTTTCCTCTTCATGGTGCTGATTCTCCTGCAGGAAACAGGAGGGGAGAGCTGTACTTTACTGGCCACTCAGATCTCTGTACCAGGGGGAGGATTAGCCCTTTTGCCATCTACTCAATTCTTTGAGCTACTTTTGTACCACTGAGTTGACTTTCATTTCTTGAGAGCTTTTATTCCTTAAGAGAATTAGGATATGATCATCCCTACATAGAAAACCAAAGAATGGCCCTTGTTTTTGCCCTTTTTTTGTGTAGTGTTATGTTCTGTAAAGTGACCCTCAGTGGATGAGGTTAAGGCAAATGAGTTGCTGCTTTGAGATGGGAAGCAAAATTCCAACTCTTCACCTCCTCAGGCCATCCCAATTAATTTGGGAAGTTTGCAACTTTTTGGAACTACTTGAGTTGAGGAATGGGAAGTAAAGCTTTCCTGAATTGAGGATTCTTACTTGCCAGATTCTTCTGTGCCTTGGCCGCTAAGGTGTTTTTGTGCTGAAGGCAATAACTTCAATGAGAAAATAATTTCAGCATGGAGTAAGAACTTCTGACAGAGACCCAAGTGTTGCCAGCGTTGCTCCAGGTGCTCCTGCCAACAGCCCCTGCAGGCAGGAGCGCAGCCCCCAGTGCACGTGGGCTTTGGCTCCCTCTGGCACAGAAGCCCCCCACGGGCACAGGTCTCTGGGGCAGGAGACGGGCACCGGCGCTTCCAGGGCTCGGGGGGTGGCAGGTCTGCTTGGGCAGGGACCCTGCCACACCTGCTGATGTCAGCGCTCCCCGGGCCCCAGGGGTCAGAGCAGCATTCCTGCCCTGGCCCACACGTTCCTTGTCTGTGTCACATCCGCGGGTTTAGGATGGCCACCAGCCAGGACGTGTCCCAAGGAGGCCGTGCCAGCTTCTGTGAAGGCCCCGTGCCCTTCCCAGCGCGGCTGCGTCGGCAGCCCTGGGGGCTCCTTCTGCTGTCCTGAGCCCGCAGAGCAGGGCAGTGTTTGCTGATGGTTTGAGCCATTCCTAAAGATCCTGTCTGGCTGTCTTAGACACTTGGGGTGAGGGATTCCTTCCAACCTGAGCCACTTTGGGTGTGCTGGGGATGGCCCCAGGGCAGGGGGCAGTGTGTGCAGGGGCCCTTTGTGACACGGTGCAGCACGGTCACCGTGGCATGGAACAAGACAGCGTGTCCAAGGGCCCTTTGTGACATGGGGTGACATAGGAGCTGGCGGTGACAAGACCACGCCACAGTGCTCGGAGCACACGATGGGACAGGACGGGACAGAGCGGTGCCGTGAGGAGCCCCCGCACAGCGCACTCGTTCATGTCTGACCCGGAGCTTTTCCGAGGTGTTATTCCTTTAGCTGACCTCGAGGCCAGACCACAGGACTTGGTGACCTGTGGCCTTCCCGAGGCTTCTCTTCTGCAGGTGTCCTCGAGGGCAGACCGTGGGACTTGGTGCCCTGGAGGCATCTCCCATCCCTGCCACCGGTGCCCTCGAGGCCAGACCACAATCCTCGACAGGAGTCTCCTGTCCTTGTGGCAGGGGCCCTCGAGACCAGAGTGCAGGACTTGCTGTCCTGCAGCCTTCCTGAGGCTTCTCCCTTGGAGGTGCCTTCCAGGCACGACTGCAGGCCTTGCTGACTCGGAGCTTTTCCGAGGCATCTCTTCTGCAAGTAGCCACAAATCCAGTCACTGACATGGAGCAGAGACCCTCGAGAGTGCCCAAGATATCCTGGGTGGAGGAAGAGGAAGAAGGCGCTGGAGCTGGGCCTGCACAGGAGACCTGTGCTGCCCTGCTGGATATGCTCATAGAGGAGGGGTTTTCCAATCCAAAGCAAGTAAGCAGCCTGTGGCCAGGGTTTGATCCTCCCAAGAATTGCTTGGCCTCCCAAGCCATGCCTACTGGTCACTGGAAGCCTCTGAGGCCATGGCAGTGTGGTGGCAAGGGAAGCACTTCTCTGGGGAAGCTGGGGACATTCCTCCCTCTGGCAGCTTTCCAAGTCTCCCCTGCCTTCGCCAGGTGCCTGCCATGGTGAGGTACATCCACCAGTGGCTCATGGCCAGTCAGTTTGCTGAGCACAGGCTGAACAGCGCCCTGCTGGATCTCACTGAAGAACAGCCTGCTGATGTAGTAATGTGTCCTGGTTTTGGGCAAATTTGGGAGAAAACCTCCAGAAGGAGCCCCCAGAAAGCAACCCCCCCCACCGCCCCTCCCCCACCTGGTTCAGGAAGAATTTCCTCAGAGAGTAGTGGAAGCAACCTGTTTATTGAGCAGGCAAAGCGCTCCCCAGCACAAAAAATGAACAACACCAGATGACAAAAACTCTTTCACCACACTGAAGAGGTGACAAATTCAGAAAGTCTCTGCTGGGAGTGGTTGCCCAGTTCTCGGTCTCCGGCGCTGGGGATGGCTGCTGCAGGTCACAAAATGCTAGCTCTCGGTATTTCTTGGTGTTTCCCAGGTCCCAGTCCTGAGCAGGTTGGGATGGTATTCAGGAAAGGGAAAGAAAAAAAACAGTCTAGGGAAAAAATTGGATTGCCTAGCTAAACTAACTAATAAGCAAAAGCAAGGGCAAAAGCAAAAAGCAGGAGCAAGAGCAAAGTGAAAGCAAGCAAGCCAGCAAGCAAGCAAGCAAGCCAGCAAGCCCTAGCCTCTCTCCTAGACACAAACTGTGAGGGGAGGTGAGCCGGCTGATAACAAGACAAAACAAACCTTCACTTTTCGGAGCCAGTCCTGAAGGCACAGAACATAACATCAAGCATAAACAGAACACGATTGGGGATGCAAGCACCATAACATCACCCTAGGACATTCCACCCCTTATCTCCGAATCGTCAACATAACTACCAAACGTCATGTAAAAACTTCATCAAGTAAAACCTTCCATCTTTCACTTACTCAGACACATTTCCTTCCATCTCACTTGCTCAAACCTTTGACACACATTTCCTTCTATATCTCTTGCTCAAACCTTCAGCATTCACACATTTCCATCTGTCTCATGTCTGTCTGGTTTAATGTACAGACAGTGGCAGTAACATCCAGCAAACAGTGATATTTGCATATGAGGCTCACCCCACAATCAGATCTCCCTGAGATACACATCGTGTTCTTCCATATTTCTGCATTATTCACCGTGTACAACCTGGTCCCTGAGCAAAGACAGTGCCACCAATGGGTTTGTCTGTACTCGAGGCAGAATTGATCCACACCGTGTTCCCTAACAAACCCCTGATATATGCCACTGGGACTTTTATCTCCGTCTGCTATATTCAGGGACTCAGACTGGGCAGGACCTGCTCCACTGGTGGAACCTCGGGTGTTAACTAACCAGGTGGCCTTTGCTAAATGCTGCTCCCAGTTCTTGAAAGATCCCCCACCCAATGCTTTCAGGGTGGTTTTTAACAGTCCATTGTACCTCTCCACTTTGCCTGCAGCTGGTGCATGGTAGGGGATATGGTGCACCCACTCAATGCCATGTTCCCTAGCCCAGGTGTTGATAAGGCTGTTCTTGAAATGAGTCCCGATGTCAGACTCAATCCTCTCAGGGGTACCATGCCTGCACAGGATTTACTTTTCAAGGCCCAGGATGGTGCTCCGGGCAGTGGCGTGAGGCACAGGGGAGGTCTCCAACCATCCCGTGGTGGCTTCTACCATTGTGAGCACGTAGCGCTTGCCTTGGCGTGTCTGGGGCAGTGTGATGTAGTCAATCTGCCAGGCCCCCCCATGCCTGTACTTGGACCACTGCCCACCATACCACAGGGGCTTCACTCGCTTGGCCTGCTTGATCTCAGCACACATCTCACAGTCATTGATAACCTGAGAAATACTGTCCATGGTTAAATCCACCCCTCGGTCTCATGCCCACTTAGAGGTGGCATCTCTGCCCTGATGACCTGTGGCATCATGGGCCCATCATGCTAGGAACAACTCCCCCTTATGTTGCCAATCCAAGTCTAACTTTGACACCTCTATCACTGCAGCCTGATCTACCTGCTCGTTGTTTTGGTGTTCCTCATTGGCTGGACTCTTTGGGACATGGGCATCTACATGACAGACTTTCACAGACACATTTTCTTCCCAAGAGGCAATGTCTTTCCACACATCAGTAGACCAGATTGGTTTTCCTCTATGCTGCCAGTTGGTTGCATAGTGCACCTTCTTTAGCCTTTGTCACTTGTTCCTGCTGCTCTCCGTCAGTGAGACCAAAGTTCTCACCAGCAGCCAGTTTGTAATTATCTCCAAAATCCCAGGGCGATTCAGGTTTCCAATCCGGGTGTGCTGCATGATGAGAGTAATCCATCTGCTCCATGTGGCAGCAGTGTTGTGGAGGGTAGTGGGAACCTTTCCTTTAAACATCCACCCCAGTGCTGTCAGTCAGGGTGCCAGGAGGAGTGGTGCTTCTGTGGCAATCACCTCGGAGGCAGCTTGAACTCCTTCATAGGCAGCCAAGATTTCCTTCTCTGTGGGAGTGCAGTTGGCTTCAGACCCTCTGTAATTTCAGCTGCAGAATCCCAGTGGTCGGCCTCGAGTCTCCCCAGGCACCTTCTGCCAAAGGCTCCAGGACAGACCATTGTTCCCGGCTGCAGAGTAGAGCACATTCTTCATCTCTGGTCCCATCCTGACTGGGCCAAGGGCTACTGCCTGAGCATTCTCCTGCTTGATCTGGGCGAAAGTTTGTTGGTGTTCAGGGCCCCAGAGGAAATCGTTCTTCTTGCAGGTGACCAGGTAGGGAGGGCTCACAATCTGGCTGTACTCGGGAATGTGCATTCTCCAAAAACCTATGGCACCTAGGAAAGCTCGTGTTTCCTTCTTGCTGGTTGGTGGAGACATCCCAGTGATCCTTTTGGTGACCTCAGTGGGAATCTGACACAATCCGTCTTGCAACTTTAGCCCCAGGAACTGGATCTCTCGGGCAAGTCCCTTGACTTTGCTCGTCTTCATGGCAAAGGCGGCTTCCAGCAGAATCTGGATGATCCTCTCTCCTTTCTCAAATACTTCAATTGTCGTGTTCCCCCACAAAATGATGCCATTGATGTACTGCAGGTGTTCTGGAGCTTCACCTTTTTCCAGTGCAGCCTGGATCAGTCCATGGCAGATGGTGGGGCTGTGCTTCCACCCCTGGGGCAGTTGGTTCCAGGTGTACTGCACACCCCTCCAGGTGAAAGCAAACTGAGACCTGCATTCTGCTGCCAGAGGAATGGAGAAAAACGTGTTAGCAATGTCAACAGTGGCGAACCACTTTGCTGCCTTGGACTCCAGCTCGTACTGGGGTTCCAGCATGTCCGGCACAGCAGCGTTCAGCGGTGGAGTCACTTCATTCAAGTCACGATAGTCCACAGCCAATCTCCATTCTCTGTCAATGTGTTCACAGGCCAATGGGACTGTTGAAGGGTGAGTGGGTTTTGCTGACCATCCCTTGGCTCTCCACCTAACAGATCATTCTGTGGATGGGGATCATGGCACCTCGATTCATCCGATACTGCCGGCGGTGCACTGTTGAGGTGGCAATTGGTACTTTTTGCTCTTCCACCCTCAGGAATCCTACTGCAGATGGATGCTCTGATAGTCCAGTTAAGGTGTTCAATTGCCTAATGTCCTCTGCCTCTACCGCAGCTATGCCAAAAGCCCACCTGAGTCTCTTTGGTTCTTTGTAATAGCCGTTCTGGAGGAAGTCTATGCCCAGAATACCCAGGGCCTCTGGGCCGGTCACAATAGGATGTTTCTGCCACTCCTTCCCAGTCAGGCTCACCTCAGCTCCCAACAGGGCCAATTGCTGTGATCCCCCAGTCACCCCAGCAATGGAAACAGGTTCTGCCCCAACATGTCCCGATGGTATCAGGGTCCATTGCGCACCAGTGTCAACTAAGGCATTGTATTTTTGTGGCGCTGATATGCCAGGCCATCGGATCCACACTGTCCAGAAGATCCAGTTTTCCTGTGCCTCTTCCTGGCTAGAGGCTCTAACCCTGGTTATTATTTCTTTCCTGGGCATACACGGTAGAGGTATCTTCAAGGGGATCTGACAGATCATACCCAGCTGCTCGGTCATGGGAGGTTGAGACTATCTTCACTTTAGTGGAACTCCCTCAGTTAATGTCCTAGGGTGACATTATGGTGCTTTTATCCCCAGTCGTGTGTTCTGTTTATGTTTGATATTATGTTCTGTGCCTTCAGGACTGACTCTGAAAGTGAAGGTTTATTTTGTCTTGTTATCAGCCAGCTCAACTCCCCACCATGGTCTGTGTCTAGGCAAGGCTGGCTTGCTTGCTTGCTTGCTGGCTTGCTTCCTTTGCTTTGCTCTCGCTCCTGCTTTTTGCTTTTGCTTACTAGTTTAGCTAGGCAATCCAATTTTTACCCTGGACTGTTTTTCTTTCCTTTCCCTTTCCTGAATACCATCCCAACCTGCTCCGGACTGGAACCTGGGAAACACCAAGAAACAGCGAGAGCCTCCACTTTGTGACCTGCAGCAGCCATCCCCAGCACTGGAGACTGAGAACTGGGCAACCACTCCCAAAGAGACTTTCTGAATTTGTCATCTCTTCAGAACGGTGAAAGAGTTTTGTCATCTGGTGTTGTTTTTTGTATTGGGGAGTGTTTTGCTTGTTAAGTAAACAGGTTTTTTTTTCCACTTCTCTCCCAGGAAATTCTTCCTGAACCAGGTGGGGGAGGGGCTGTGGCAGATTTGCTTTCTGGGGGCTCCTTCCAGAGGCCTTCTCCCAAATTTGCTCTAAACTAGGACAAATATTTTGGCGCCCAACTCGTGGCTCGAGAGAGTGGAAAAAAACCCTGTTCTAATCATATTTTGGTTGCAATTACTCTGGGCTGGTACAGAGCAGTTACTGGCTATGATTTTTGAATTCATAATGTCTCTTGGGGTGCAGGCCTGCATGTGTTTCTGGTCCCTTGGGTTTTTTGAGGTCTTAATACCTCTATGGTCCCTAGGTTTATTTTCTTATCATGAAATAGCTCTGGTATTGTCCCTAATATGTAGTTTTTGCAGTAGAGGGGCACTGACCAGAATATCCATTGGGCCGGGCTTGGTTGTAATGACTTGCAGGAGGTTTATAAAGGTGCTGGAGTCTGTTCCAGGAATGTTTGGTTCATGGTTATGGTTGTGCACCCAGTTTGTTAGAGGAGAAGCAGGAGATGAGGCTTTTCAGCCTTTGCTTTCCTTCTTCTCCTCTGAATCTGTTACATCCCTATTGGAGAATGAGGGCTGAGATTTCTAGAAGGGCTGATGAGACCCCTGACCCAGGAGTAGACCCAGGTGTGAGAAATCCTGAGTGGTGTGGGAAATGGATCAAATCTTAAAGGAGTTTTCTGACCCTCTAGTCTGGGACTTTCCATGTGAACAAATTCAGAACCCAGCTGAGGTGGCAAAGTACCTGAAAGAGAAGTGCCATGATACCCCTAAGGAGAAAAAGATCATTGCAGTGAGCTGGGCCCTGGCATATGCTTATCGCACCCTGCTAGGTCCTGTAGGGCAGCAGAGGAAGGGGTCAGGGAGATAAATCAGCCACGATCCCAGTCACTCCAGCTGCAGCCAACAGCCCAGGCTCGAGGCCAGCAGCTAAACCAGACTGTAAGCCTCAATCAGTGGCTGTTGCTACCAGCACGACAAGTGGAAAGTGCACAGTCAAGACCGATCGACCAGTGGATGACGATGATGATTATGATGCAGGAGAAGGACCCTCAACGCCTCCTGACATAAAATCAGGAGTCAAAGAAACTGGTACAAGATCAGAAGCCAATATTGAGTCCTTTTCCCTAAAGGACCTCCGTGGCCTAAGAAAGGATTACATTTGATGACCTGATGAGTCTATAATTAGCTGGTTGGTCCATCTTTGGGATGCTGCAGGAAAAGCTACAATTCTGGACGGCACTGAAGTGAGGCATTTGGGATCCCTGTCACGTGATCCTGTCATGGACCAAGGAATGATGAGGGGGGCTAACCCTCACAGCCTCTGGGCACGGCTCCTGGAAAGTGTAGCACAAAGATACCTGTGTGCAGATGATCTTTATATGCACCAGACCCAGTGGAAGACTATAGAACAAGGGATCCAACGCCTGAGAGAAATGGCAGTGGCAGAGATTATCTTCTCAGATGACATAACAACTAGGAATCCAGACATGGTACCATGTACATCTGTGATGTGGCGAAAACTTGTACGGCTGGGGCCACATGAATCCGCTTCTGCTTTAGCAATAATGAAGCAGGATGAGAAGGATGAGACCGTGCTCAATATGGCGAAGAAGCTCCGGGCATATGCAGATGCTGTGCATGGCCCAACAGACGGGAGAATTGCAGCAGTGGAAATACGTCTGCAGAAATTAGAAGACAAGATAGAGGAGAATCACAAGAAACTCAGGGAGGAGATTAAAGAGGACCTTCTTCAAATCTCGGCAGTACAAATTAGAGGCCCTGGTATCCAACGCAGGCATTCCCCAGATGGGGAGAGAAGGTACACCCCACGAGCTGAGCTGTGGTTCTTCCTGAGTGATTGCGGAGAAAACATGAGGAGATGGGACGGAAAATCTACTGCTGCTCTGGCACAACGGGTGCATGAATTGAAGGAAGGCAAGACTCAGAGAGGAAGTTCCACCAAAAGGAAAGCAGCTCCAGTTGCCCATAGCCAAGCTGCCAGGTATGACGATGATGATGATGATGATGATGACATGTCCGATCCCCTTGAAGGAAGCTCTAAGACATATGCTCAATGAAAGAAGGATAAACAGGCTTAGAGGGGCCCTGCCTCTAGCCAGGTAGAGGTGAGGGAAAACTGTGTTTTCTGGACTGTGTGGATTCCTTGGCCTGGCACATCAGAACCACAAAAATAGAAGGCTTTGGTCAGTACTGGTGCACAATGCACATTAATCCCATCGAGACACGTGGGGGCAGAACCTGTCTCCATCGCTGGCGTGACAGGGGGATCACAGGACTTTACCTTGGTGGAAGCTGAGGTGAGCCTGACTGGAAATGAGTGGAAAAAACACCCTATTTTGACTGGCCCAGAGGCCACATGCATTTTGGGCATAGATTACCTCCAAAGGGGGTATTTTAAAGACCCAAAAGGACTCAGGTGGGCATTTGGGATAGCAGCTGCAGTGACAGAGGGCGTCCAGCAATTGAACACCTTGCCTGGACTGTCCGAGAATCCAACTACAGTAGGACTTCTGAAGGGAGAAGAGCAAAGGTACCAATTTCCACTTCAACAGTGCATTGACAACAGTACAGAACAACTTGAGATGCTGTGGTTCCCATCCATAAGATGATTCGAGAGCTGGAGAGCCAAGAAGTGGTCAGCAAAACCCACTCACCCTTCAACAGCCCCATTTGGCCTGTGCGTTAATCTGAAGGACAATGGAGATTGACAGTGGACTATCGTGCCTTGAATGAAGTGACTCCACCGCTGAGCGCTGCTGTACCGGACATGCTGGAACTCCAGTACGAGCTGGAGTCCAAGGCAGCAAAGTGGTACGTCACTGTTGACATTGCTAACGTGTTTTTCTCCATTCCACTGGCAGCAGAATGCAGGCCTCAGTTTGCTTTCACCTGGAGGGGTGTGCAGTACACCTGGAACCGACTGCCCCAGGGGTGGAAGCACAGCCCCATCATCTGCCATGGACTGATCCAGGCTGCACTGGAAAAGGGTGAAGCTCCAGAACACCTGCAGTACATCAATGACATCATTGTGTGGGGGAACATGGCAATGGAAGTTTGAGAAAGGAGAGAAAATCATCCAAATCCTCCTGGAAGCTGGTTTCGCTCCAAGAAGAGTAAAGTTAAGGAACCTGCTCAAGAGATCCAGTTCTTGGGAGTGAAGTGGGAAGATGGACAGTGTCAGATTCCTACGGATGTCATCAACAAGATCACAGCTATGTCCCCACCAACCAATAAGAAGAAAACACAAGTTTTCTTAGGCACCATAGGCTTTTGGAGAATGCACATTCCTGAGTACAGTAGGATCGTGAGCCCTCTTTACATGGTCACCCGCAAGAAGAACGAGTTCCACTGGGGCCCTGAGCAGCAACAAGCTTTTGCCTAGATTAAGCAGGAAATCGCCCATGCACTAGCCCTTGGTCCAGTCAGGACGGGACCAGAGGTGAAGAACATGCTCTACTCTGCAGTTGGGAATGATGGTCTGTCCTGGAGCCTTTGGCAGAAGGTGCCTGGGGAGACTCGATGCCGACTATTAGGATTTTGGAGTCAGAGCTACAGAGGGTCTGAAGCCAACTACACCCCAACAGAGAATGAAATCTTGGCTGCCTATGAAGGACTCCAAGCCGCCTCAGAGGTGATTGGTAAGGAAGCACAACTCCTCCTGGCACCCCGACTACCGGTGCTGGGGTGGATGTTCAGAGGAAAGGTTCCCTCCACCCACCATGCCACCAGTGCTACATGGAGCAAGTGGATTGCTCTCATCACGCAGCACGCCCATATTGGTAAACTGAATCGCCCTGGGATTTTGGAAGCAATTACAAATTGGCCCCAAGGTGAAAGTTTTGGTGTCACAGATGAAGAACAAGAACCAGTAACACAGGCTGAAGAAGCTCCACCATGCAACCAACTGCCAGCAGAGGAAACACGCTACGCTGTTTTCACTGGTGGTTCCTGTCACATCGTAGGGATGAATCGGAAGAGGAAAGCAGCCGTATGGAGCCCCACATGATGGGTCGCAGAGGCCACTGAAGGAGAAGGTGGATCAAGTCAACTTGCTGAACTCAAAGCCGTTCAACTGGCCCTAGACATTGCAGAAAGGGAGAAGTGGCCAAAGCTCTACCTCTACACTGATTCATGGATGGTAGCCAATGCTCTGTGGGGATGGCTGCAGAGATGGAAAGCGGCTAACTGGCAGTGTAGAGGAAAACCAATTTGGGCTGCTGAAGAATGGAAAGACATTGCTGCTCGGGTAGAGAAACTACCTGTGAAGGTTCGCCACATAGATGCCCATGTCCCCAAAAGTAGAGCTAATGAAGAGCAGCAAAACAATCAGCAGGTAGATCAGGCTGCAATGATAGAGGTGTCAAAGATAGACCTGGATTGGGAACACAAGGGAGAGATGCTCCTAGCACAATGGGCCCATGATGCCTCAGGCCATCAGGGTAGAGATACCACCTCTAAGTGGGCACGAGACCGAGGGGTGGATTTAACCATGGACAGTATTTCTCAGGTTATCCATGACTGTGAGACGTGTGCTGAGATCAAGCAGGCCAAGTGGGTGAAGCCCCTGTGGCATGGTGGGCAGTGGTCCAAGTATGAGGAGGCCTGGCAGATTGACTACATCACACTGCCCCAGACACTCCAAGGCAAGCGCTACGTGCTCACCATGGTAGAAGCCACCACGGGATGGTTGGAGACCTCCCCTGTGCCTCACACCACTGCCCAGAGCACCATCCTGGGCCTAGAAAAGCAGGTCCTTTGGAGGCATGGTACCCCTAAGAGGATTGAGTCTGACAACGGGACTCATTTCAAGAACAGCCTTATCAACACCTGGGCTAGGGAACATGGCATTGAGTGGGTGCACCACATCCCCTACCATGCACCAGCTGCAGGCAAAGTGGAGAGGTACAATGGACTGTTAAAAACCACCCTGAAAGCATTGGGTGGGGGATCTTTCAAGAACTGGGAGCAGCATTTAGCAAAGGCCACCTGGTTAGTTAACACCCGAGGTTCCACCAGTGGAGCAGGTCCTGCCCAGTCTGAGTCCCTGAATATAGCAGATGGAGATAAAGTCCCAGTGGCGCATATCAGAGGTTTGTTAAGGAAGACAGTGTGGATCAATTCTGCCGTGAGTACAGACAAACCATTTGTGGGATTGTCTTTGCTCAGGAACCAGGTTGTACACGGTGAATAATGCAGAAATATGGAACCACACGATGTGTACCTCAGGGAGATCTGATTGTGGGGTGAGACTCATATGCAAATATCACTGTTTGTTGGATGTTACTGCCACTGTCTGTACATTAAACCACACAGACATGAGACAGAAGGAAATGTGTAAGTGTCGAAGGTCTGAGCAAGTGATATAGAAGGAAATGTGTGTCAAAGCTTTGAGCAAGAGAGATGGAAGGAAATGTGTCTGAGTAAGTGAAAGATGGAAGTTTTTACTTGATGAAGTTTTTACATGATGTTTGGTAGTTATGTTGACGATTCGGAGACAAGGGGAGGAATGTCCTAGGGTGACATTATGGTGCTTGCATCCCCAATTGTGTGTTCTGTTTATGCTTGATGTTATATTCTGTGCTTTCGGGACTGGCTCCGAAAAGTGAAGGTTTGTTTTGTCTTGTTATCAGCCGGCTCACCTCTCCCCATGGTCTGTGTCTAGGAGAGGCTAGGGCTTGCTGGCTTTCTTGCTTGCTTGCTGGCTTGCTTGCTTTCACTTTGCTCTTTCTTTTGCTTTTTGCTTTTGCCCTTGCTTTTGCTTATTAGTTAGTTTAGCTAGGCAATCCAATTTTTTCCCTGGACTGTTTTTTTTTCTTTCCCTTTCCTGAATACCATTTGAACCTGCTCAGGATTGGGACCTGGGAAACACCAAGACACACCGAGAGCCAGCATTTTGTGACCTGCAGCAGCCATCCCCAGTGCCGGAGACCGAGAACTGGGCAACCACTCCCAGGAGAGACTTTCTGAATTTGTCACGTCTTCAGTGTGGTGAAAGAGTTTTTGTCATCTGGTGTTGTTCATTTTTTTTGCTGGGGGGGGCTTTGCCTGCTCAATAAAAAGGTTATTTCCCCTATTCTCTGAGGAAATTCTTCCCAAACCAAGTGGGGGAGGGCCCGTGGGGGTTTGCTTTCGGGGGGCTCCTTCTGAAGGTTTTCTCCCAAATTTGCCCCAAACCAGGACACATTACTACATAGGCAGGCTGTTCTTTGGTGAGATCCAGCAGGGCCCTGTTCAGCCTGTGCTCAGCAAACTGACTGGCCATGAGCCACTGGTGGATGTACCTCACCATGGCAGGCACCTGGAGAAGGCACAGGGAGACTTGGAAAGCTGCCAGAGGGAGGAATGTCCCCAGCTTCCCCAGAGAAGTGCTTCCCTTGCCACCACACTGCCATGGCCTCAAAGGCTTCCAGTGACCAGTAGGCATGGCTTGGGAGGCCAAGCAATTCTTGGGAGGATCAAACCCTGGCCACAGGCTGCTTACTTGCTTTGGATTGCAAAACCCCTCCTCTATGAGCATATCCAGCAGGGCAGCACAGGTCTCCTGTGCAGGGCCAGCTCCAGCGCCTTCTTCCTCTTCCTCCACCCAGGACAGCTGGGGCACTCTCGGGGGTCTCTGCTCCATGTCAGTGATTGGATTTGTGGCTACTTGCAGGAGAGATGCCTCGGAAAAGCTCCGAGTCAGCAAGGCCTGCAGTCATGCCTGGAAGGCACCTTCAAGAGAGAAGCCTCAGGAAGGCTACAGGACAGCAAGTCCTGCACTCTGATCTTGAGGGCTCCTGCCACAAGGACAGGAGACTCCTGTCACGGATTGTGGTCTGGCCTCGAGAGCACCGGTGGCAGGGATGGGAGATGCCTCTGGGGCACCAAGTCCCACGGTCTGCCCTCGAGGACACCTGCAGAAGAGAAGCCTCCGGAAGGCCACGGGTCACCAAGTCCTGTGGTCAGGCCTCGAGGTCAGCTGCAGGAGTAATGCCTCGGTAAAGCTCTGGGTCAGACACGAATGAGTGCGCTGTGCGGGGGCTCCTCACGGCACCGCTCTGTCCCGTCCTGTCCCGTCGCGTGCTCCGAGCACTGTGGCGTGGTCTTGTCACCACCAGCTCCTATGTCACCCCGTGTCACAAAGGGCCCTTGGACACGCTGTCCCGTTCCATGCCACGGTGACCGTGCTGCCCCGTGTCACAAAGGGCCCCTGCACACACTGCCCCCTGCCCTGGGGCCGCCCCCAGCCCACCCAAAGTGGCTCAGGTTGGAAGGAATCCCTCACCCCAAGTGTCTAAGACAGCCCAACAGGATCTTTAGGAACGGCTCAAACCATCAGCAAATGCTGCCCTGCTCTGCGGGCTCAGAGCAGCAGGAGCCCCTGCAGCTGCTGACGCAGCCACGCTGGGAAGGGCACGGGGCCTTCACAGAAGCTGGCATGGCCTCCTTGGGACACGTCCCAGCTGGTGGCCATCCTAAACCCGCGGCTGTGGCACAGACAAGGAACGTGTGGGCCCGGGCACGAATGCTGCTCTGACCCCTGGGGCCCGGGGAGAGCTGACATCAGCAGGTGTGGCAGGGTCCCTGTCCAAGCAGACCTGCCACCCCCCGAGCCCTGGCAGTACCGGTGCCCGTCTCCTGCCCCAGAGACCTGTGCCCGTGGGGGGCTCCTGTGCCAGAGGGAGCCAAAGCCCACGTGCATTGGGGGCTGCGCTCCTGCCTGCAGGGGCTGTTGGCAGGAGCACCTGGAGCAACGCTGGCAACACTTGGTCCTCTGTCAGAAGCTCTTACTCCATGATGAAATTATTTTCTCATTGAAATTATTGCCTTCAGCACAAAAACACCTTAGTGGCAAAGGCACAGAAGAGTCTCGCAAGTAAGAATCCTCAATTCAGGAAAGCTTTACTTCCCATTGCTCAACTCAAGTAGTTCCAAAAAGTTGCAAACTCCCCAAATTAACTGGGATGGCCTGAGGAGGTGAAGAGTTGGAATTTTGCTTCCCATCTCAAAGCAGCAACTCATTTGCCTTAACCTCATCCACTGAGGGTCACTTTACAGAACATAACACTACACAAAAAAAGGGCAAAACCAAGGGCCATTCTTTGGTTCTCTATGAACGGATGATTATATCTTAATTCTCTAAAGAAATAAAAGCTCTCAAGAAATCAAAGTCCACTCAGTGGTACAAAAGTGGCCAAAAGAAATGAGTAGATGGCAAAAGGGCTAATCCTCCCTCTGGTACAGAGATCTGAGTGGCCAGTAAAGTACAGCTTTCCCCTCTTGTTCCCTGCAGGAGAATCAGGACCATGAAGAGGAAAAGTCACAGATATTCCTTCTGCCCTCCGTAACCAAAGCTGTGCCAAAGCACAGATGCTGCCTTCAAACTGACTCAAATTCCAGCCTAGACCTCTCACCTTCCAGACAACTCCTTCTCCAACACCCCACCAGCACCAAGCCCCCCAAACTCCCGCACAGAAGCTCTCAACACCCCGCCAGGAGCCCCAGCTGTCCCCGTCCCTCCGCAGAGCTTTCCCACCCTCCAGCAGACGCCCTGGTTCCCTGCAGGTGCCGTGGGATGGCACTCAGGAGGATCTGCTCCAAGGCCTTCCCCTGGAGCACGCTCAGGCTGCCAGGCCTATGGATCCTGGATCATCCTTCCCACCGAGCCTTCCTGTGCACGGCTGCTCCATTTGCACCTTTGCGCTCAGCTCGGACTTCTCCACTTCACCAGGAGTGCTGGGAAAGGATGGAGAGCAGCCTGGCAAGCTCTTTCTGCAGCTCCCTCTTTACTCTTGGGGAGGTAGAACATCCCACAGGAAAGCAACTGGTGCCACAAGGAGCAGGTGGCCTCAGGCACCTTTGGGGATGGAACAAGGCCTTGGTTTGACATAAGTAAGCACAAGCAATTCACATGAGTAAACAAGTAATTAGCACAGACATGCCTAAGTACTTAGCACCAGTTAGCATAACAAAAACCTGGCAGGCCTAACTTGACATGAGAGTGACCTGACAAAAAGCTTTAGACACAGTCTACCAGAAGAACTAAGGGCAAGTGTGGAATCAGCCCTGTGCAGGGAAGCCCTGAGGAAGACTTTGTGCTGCTTTGGGGCATCGACACCGCTCCTGGCCAGGGCCTGGACATCAGCTTCAAGTATGGGAATCTGACACAATGTATTTCCAACCGCCTGCCTATGGAATCACCTCAGCAGTGTAAAGATGGATGGTGATTTTGATACAACTCCTACATCAACCCTCTGAAATTTATATGTGGCAGAGGAACACTTTAGTGGGGTGCAGACCCCTGCCCTCCTGCCAGGTCAATAAAAGGGCTTTTGGCTGACAATGCATTTGTCTGCCGATTTGTTTGAATGAGGGAGACCCCTCAGGACTGCTGTATCCTGAGGGAACACCGTTGGCCTTGGCCTGTAGGCACTTGCACAAGCTTAAAATCAGCTGCCTCAGCTTCCAGGACCTCTCTTGGCCAGCATCCTGACGTGGATGCAGGAGTGCTGTGAGGCACTGCTGGGACCCAGCGGGACAGGACTGTCTGTCTCGTGTCCACGTAGCATGCCTTACACAGCCAGGGCCATCCCGAAACCAGACAAACACTCACGTGTCAGCACAGGAGAGCAAGGAGAACTGGGCTCCTCTCAAGGTATCTCAAAGTTCGAGAATCCACCACAGCACTGGTAAATTTTTGGGGGGACCAAGGACTTTGAGTATCAAAAGGGAAACTCCAATTTGTAGAGAGGGAAGTTAAATGCCTGGGACATGTGATTTGTCAAGGGAGTTGGCAGCTGAACCCTGAGAGAATTTCAGGGATAGCCTCACTCCCACGACCAAAAGCTAAGAGAGAAGTCAGAAGGTTTTTAGGCCTGTTGGGATATTGCAGGCTATGGATTGAAGGATACACGCAGGCCATCAGGTTCTTGTTTGAAAAGTTAGTAGAAGAAGAGATTAGGTGAGAAGAAGATGACAAGCAGATTTTGAAGCTTTAAAGTAAAAATTAGTCAGTGCAGCAGCACTGAGTCTTCCTGCCTTAGACAAACCCTTCTATCCATTTGTGGATATAGAAAAAGGGGCCGCACATGGAGGGTTAGCCCAGGACCGGGGAGGATCCAGGAAACCAGTGGCCTGTTTATCAAAACTGCAAGACCCTGTCAGCTGGGGGTGGCCAACCTGCATTCAGGTGGTGGCAGTGAGCGCCCCGCTTGTAGAAGAAAGCAAAAAATTAACCTTGGGGGTGAAATTGAAAATATATACCCCACACTCAGTAAGGAGTATCCTCAGCTAAAAGGCTGAGAAATGGCTCACTGATTCCCAAGTACTAAAATATGTAGCTATCTTAATAGATAATGGTTTAGAGCTAGTCATGAGTAACCAACTCAGCCCTGCCCAGTTTTAGATGGAAAACCAGGTGAGGAATTAATATATAATTGCCTAGAAGTTATAAACTATCAAACTAAAGTAAGAGAGGACCTAACAGATCAACCACTCCAAGGTGGAAAACGATTGTACATCGATGGATTTTCACGGGTAATCCAGGGCACAGGGTATTGGGGTAGGCTATAGTAGATGAAGAGTTAGTGGCCCTAGAAAAAGGAAAGTCACCTTCCAACTGGTCAGCCCAAGCATGTGAGTTGTATGCCCTAAAGTGAGCTCTGGAAATATTCACACAGAAAAGAGAAACAATATATACAGACTCAAAATATGCTTTTGGAATAGTGCACACCTTTAGGAAAAATTTGGGAAGAGAGTGGGCTATTAAATTCAAGGGGAAAGGAACTGATTCACTAAAAACTTCTTTTAGAAAGGTTAGAAACCTTACAATTACCAGAAGAAGTGGCAGCAGTATATGTTAAAGGAAATAAAAAAGGAGTGACTCAAGAAGCATGAGGGAACCATTTAGAAGATTTAGATGCTAAGAATGCAGCTGAATCAGGGACAGAAAAACTAATGATAGCATTAACCCCTATGAGAGAAATGGAAGAAGTCCCTGTATTCAGTGAGACAGAAGAGAAAGAATTCCTCAAAACAGGAGCCAAGAAAGATAACAAAGGGAAGTGGAGATTAGCAGATGGGAGGCAAATGTTGAATAAACCCCTTGCCAGGAAAATGCTAGAAGGCATACATGGAACAACACACTGGGGTACACAAGCGCTAAGTGATCAATTTCTAAGGGACTGGGCCTGCATAGGAATTTTTGGGATAGCTAAGCAGGTAATTGAAATGTTTGTGGTATGTCAACAAGTAAATGAGAAGGTCATGAGGAAAACACCAGGGGAGGGTGAGAACTAGCCTTACAGCCCTTTCAAAACATCCAAGTAGACTTTACTGAGCTTCCCCAGGTACAACGGTGGAAGTTTTTACTAGTGATAGTAGGTGACCTGACTCATTGGGTAGAGGCGGTACCCACGGTTAAAGCCAATGCCAATGTTGTGAGTAAAACACTTCTAGAATCAATCATTCCCCAATATGGGATGTTGAACAGGATTGATTCAGACCAAGGAACTCATTGCACCTCTAAAATATTGCAAAAAGTTGTTCAAACCCTGGGAGTAAATGGGGCTTACACACTCCATGGCATCCACAGAGTTCTGGTCACATTGAGAGGATGAATCAAACTCTTAAAAGAGCTCTAGTTAAGCTGATGACTGAAACCCAGATGTCATAGATAAAATGTCTCCCTTTAGCCTTATCAAGATTTAGAACCCAACCCCAGTCAGATCTGGGGGTCTCACCCTATGAAATGATATTTGGGTTACCCTTTTTGACCTCACCCCAGAGGGTTGCCATCTATGAGGAAGGGGAAGCCAATGCCAAGAAATATGTTATGTCTATAGCAGAAACCTTAGAAGGGCTAAGACATAAAGGGGCTATTCCTCAAACTACCACCCTGGATTTCAGAGTCCATAACATGAATTCTGAGGATTTGATCAAGTAATGATCAAGTCATGGAGAGATCAGCCTTTAACTCCTCAGTGGGAAGGTCCCTTTCAGGTACTGCTCACCACCGAATCGGCCGTGTGAACTGCAGAGTGGGGATGGACTCATGCCAACAGATGGACTCATGCCCACAGAGTTACAGGCCCTGTAAGAAAAACCCAAAGAGTGGACTGTAACATCCAGGCCAGGGGAAACAAGATTGACTCTCAGGCAGAGACTGAAAGACAACCAGAAAAACACCAAGACGCCCAAAGTCAAGCTTCCACCAACCAGCTTGAGAATTGTCTTCCTGTTTTAATGGGTGAGAATTACCAGCACCTGTTGAGGGGAAGTACACAAGGGACCGTAAGAGGTAATGGGGCAGCTTCTTTAAGAAAATAAGACAAAGGAAGGAGGGCAAGACCCCTTTGTCCGCTACCAAGAAGACTCCATAGCCCTGCTGTGGGTAGCAACCCTGTAGGCATGGTAAGGTAGGGACAAAAGGCCATATCGGACCACTGTCATTCCCCAACTGTCTTTGAATACAACAGGGACTGGAGGGCGAGACCAAGCTGGCCTCTGCACCCCTAAGATACACTGACTATGGGTAGCAACCACAGAGGCATGACAGATGGGAGTCAAAGCCATCCTGGACCTCTGTTAGGTCCTTCTGTCCATTCCAAATAAGTGTGTCTAAGGAAAACCTGAGATTTTTCTCCTTTTCCCGCTGTCCTTGCCCACATCAACAGATGCTAGTATGACTCATTCAAGAGAGAGAGAAATTTTTTTACTTAATTTTTCCAGCAAAATGACTTGTAAAAACAGAAAACGGGGGTTGTTACAGATGGGTAATCCTATGGTTGACTCTCACAGTTAAGGGGTGAATATTAAGTATATGTTAAGAGAAGTTGTGTAGGTGTATAGTTCTCTTTCCCTTCCCCCTTGCATTGTTATCATGGGATGCCCTCAGTAGTCAGGGCATTTGGGAGGGTTGGCTTCTTACTATGGCAGCGCCTGAGCTCCAATCAAGCTGTAAGAAAGTGATCTCCACCACTGGACAGCGAAGGAGGAGCGGATTGACAAGACTTTGGGAGGGGCTGGAGGTATAAAAGACACAACATCCATTTTGTAGATGAGCACATGGTGACTGAATCCTTTGCTCCTGGCACTGTATTCTTTGCTTTAT
Source organism: Anomalospiza imberbis (assembly GCF_031753505.1). Lineage (NCBI taxonomy): Eukaryota > Metazoa > Chordata > Aves > Passeriformes > Viduidae > Anomalospiza > Anomalospiza imberbis. The sequence goes on from NW_027100078.1 coordinate 743,663, forward strand.
TCATTCTTCTATTGTATTTTGATAAGGTCTTAATAAACCATTTAAATTCTTGAAAGTGAAAATTGTTTCTCACATGGGGTTGGGGAAAGTGGAGTAAGGTTGTCCACACTGGGTCAGACCTCAAGGTGAAACTTCTCTGACCTGGCAAGACCTCCTTAGGAGGGGCCCTACATCAATATCAATCATAGAATGCAGCAACCAGCTCTTCTCAGAAGAGAACAGCAATAAAAGACACTCTTTAAAATAGGAATACATATTTCTTAGAAGCTCTTTCAAATATTTCTCAATAACTGTAAAAGGAAAACTTCTTAATAAACTACATTAGAGCACAGGGGAATCAAGGCAGAGCCATGGCTTCTCAGGATTTACTTGATCCTAATGAGCATCGTGGCGCATTTGGAGCTGAGCCCTGGAACCTCAGGGCCTGAGAGGAGATTGCACAAACCTTTCCAGGAGTCAAAGTCAGAAGAAAACCCCGAAGTGTCTCAAGGCATTAATGGGTGCCACTGAGGTCCATCCCCAATGCAGGCTCCTCATGGACTCCTTGGAGGAGAGAACTGGAGGCCAGGATGGCAAAAAAACCTCTCGGAGACTCAGTGTGGAAAGGACAATCCAAAGTAACTTAAATTCTTTGAGTATCTCAAAGCATCAATGAGCCCCACTGAGTGTCAGTACAAAGCTCTCAAGGGACTCGTTAAAGCAGATAATTGGGGCCATGATTGCACAAACCTCTCACAGAAGTCTGGATCAAAAGGGAAACACCAAGTACCTGAAAAGAACTGAAGTACCTTGAAGCATTAATGAGCCCCACTGAGTGTTGTTCCTGACAAAGCCTCTCCAGGGACTAATTACAGCAGATAATTGGAGGCCAGGATTGCACAAAGCTCTCAGAGACTCCAAGGCAAAAGCCAAAGCCAAAGTGCTTTGAAAAACCTGCAGTCCCTGGGAGCATGAAGGAGCCCCCAGGGCCATTCCTGAGCAAGGCTCCCCAGGGACTCCTTCCAGCAGATCCTTGAGGCCACTGGGATGTGGGCTGGGGGGGGATGCTGAGGGCAGGACAAGGGGCTGACAGTGCCCAGCCTGGCTGGGGCTGTGCCAGGAGGCCCCAGTGCCTCAGGACAAGGTGTCTCCTGACAGCCCTTGGTGGCACAGAGCCTGCTGTGCCCCAGGGCACCAGGACTTGGCTTCTCTTTGTCCCCACCTGTCATCAGTGCCTCCAGTTCTCTGCTCTGCCTGGGGCCTGGGGACACTTTCTCAGTCGTGTCCCTCAGTGGGACCCATTAAAAGTCAAAGAAACTTTGGAGTTGGATTCTGACTTGGAGCTCTGGAGAGGTTTCTGCAGCTCCCTCTCAGGGCCTGATGTTCAGGGCCTGAGCACAAAGCCCCAGAGGGTCATTAAAGTAAGTCCTTGTGCTGTGTCTGTGCTGCTGAGCTGGGCCGGGCTCCTGGCCCAGAGGGTGATCCTGGCAACCAAGGAGAGCTTCAAAAGCACATTTCTCTGGATGAGCAGCTCTTCTCCCAGCCCAGCAGGGCTGGGGCACTGCCTGCAGCCAGCCCGGGCACAGCACAGAGGCACAGAGAGCTTCCATCAGTCAGGGCTGGGAAGGTGCTGAGAAGTGCCTGGGGCAGAATCCCTGGCAGCCCTTGGCACAGGAACCTCTGGCTGCAGGACAATGCAGCTGCAGCTCCTGGAGTGATCTCCTACAGCTGGAACATCCCAATGCCCACAGACCCTGTGAGTACAACTCTGAGTATTTCTGGTGCAGGGGAGGTGAAATGCTCATGAATCTCTGACATGCTGAGGGGTTCTGGTCAGTAATGGAATGTTTCCAAGACAAGGATTTTGATAAAAATTAGGACATTTCCTAAGAATTTATATTCAGTTTCCTACTGCTGGAGAATGGCAGGGAGGGAGGAATAGATATTAATGGTTGATTATGAATTTTGACAAGTGCCTGAGATATTTGAATTGTTACTTTTAGGGATCAATAGGTTCACAGTAGATCCCTAATGTGCTTGCAGCCACTCTGCCCATAGACAGCACCAGCATCACCTCTGCTGGAGCCATCAGGCTCAGTCTGAGCTGTCCTTTCTCCAAGCTGCAAACAGAACCTGCCCCCAGCCAGTGCCCTGCAAACAGGCAGGGTTCTGTCAGGCCAAGGAGAGTGCACAGAGATTTGGGGTCTGTGAGTGCTGGCAGGGAGAGATCAGGCACAGGGAAACACCTGCAGGAGGAAAATCTCCAGGAAGCAGAGAGAAGATCAGGGAAGGAGAGAAAACAAAACCCAGAAGTGCTGTGGCAGGGAGAGTTTAGAGATGTCCAGGGGATCCCCTCCAGTGCAGCCCCTCCCTCTGAACAAGCCCCCTCCCTCCTGTCCCCCCAGCCAAGCCTCTGTCCTCAGGGCCGGGGCTCCAAGGCGTGCAGCCCCTCCTGTGCAGGCAGAGCTGCAGCAGAGCCGTGGGGCAGCTCTGCAGCCCCGGGCCCAGTTCCCTCTGCAGAGCACAGGGCTGGGAGCAGCTGCCCGGCACTGGGGGCTCTGGGAGGGGGCACAGCTGGCTCAGGGTGACACAGCTGTCCCCAGTGCCCGGCTCTGGGCAATGCTGTCAGTGCAGCCAGGGAAGGAGCTGCATCTCCCTTCATCCAGTGCCATCAGAAGGACACTTGGAAGATTCCCTGAGATTTCAGTCCAAGCTCGGAGCTCCAATCCAGGATTCAAACCTGTCCTAGAGCATCTCTGAGTTATAAGATTGATGGGGAAAGGCAGAGGTGTTCTGACACTGAAAATGCTGTTTGCTTGGTGAAATGAGCAAGGTGAGTCCTTGGCTGAAAAAGTGGAGCTGGGCTGTGCTGGATCCATCTGCTCTCAGCAGTACCTCAGGACGCTTCAGGGGAAGCTTGGGAACCTGATCACCCTCCACCTGAGAAAGGTTAAAGCCCAGAGGAACTCTGGCCACAATGACAGACCATCTCCCCTCACTCGCCACTCCTCAATTTGCCTCACAGAACTTGCTCTGTTCTCCCTGGAGGCAGCAGAAATGCTGAGGGCTTCTGATATCCAAGAATACCATGAGAGACATAGGGGTTCTTAAAAAGAAAAGCTCATAACTCTTAAACACTGATGCGTGTGTGTGTGTATTTAAGGGGAGGGTGTATGGGAAATGGCTTTGATTTTGGTTACAGGTATCTCCTTGTCCTGGGGTGACAGGACATTTTTCATGCTTTGTATCCCAATCGTGTATTCCTGTTCCCGTGCTCTCAGTTTGTTTTGTCTATAGCCATGTCCCTCCCCCGGCTGCTTGCTATGGCTTGCTGCTGCTAGCTTTAGGCCTGCTTCGCTTGCTCTGCTCGCTTGCTTTTTTTTGTTTTTTTTTTCTTTGCTTGCCTTATTTTGCCATTTTTCTATTTTTGTTTTTCCCTTCCTTCCTCCCTTCCTCCCTTTCCCTGAAGACATCGGACCTGCTTCGGACCTTGATTCGGGAACGTCAAGGAACTCCTCCGGAGTCTGCACTACAGAGAAGCTCAGCACCCTCCCCAGCAGACTGCCCAAGCCGTTCGGCCTCTCTCGGACTGGTGAAAACATTTGTTGTCATCTCGGGCTGTTTTTTTCTTGTGTTGGGGAGTGTTTTTTGTTCTTGCTTAATAAACAAGTTTTTTCCACTTACCCTCCGAGGAAATTCCTCCCAAACCCGGTAGTGGGGAGGGGGGAGGAGTTGTGGAGGTTTGTTTCCTTTAAGGGGCTCCTTTGGAGATTTTCCCCAAATTTGTCCTAAACCAGGACACTCCTCTAACTCTTCACTGTCCTTTCTGCCTGAACAGGTCCCCATGTGCAGCCACAGCCGATGTCCAACAGCAGCTCCATCAGCCACTTCCTCCTGCTGGCACTGGCAGACATGCGGCAGCTGCAGCTCCTGCACTTCTGCCTCTTCCTGGGCATCTCCCTGGCTGCCTTCCTGGGCAACGGCCTCATCATCAGCGCCGTAGCCTGCGGCCACCACCTGCACACGCCCATGTTCTTCTTCCTGCTCAACCTGGCCCTCAGCAACCTGGGCTCCATCTGCACCACTGTCCCCAAAGCCATGCACAATTCCCTCTGGGACACCAGCACCATCTCCTACACAGGATGTGCTGCACAGGTTTTTCTGATTATCTTCTTCCTTGGAGCAGAGCTTTCCGTCCTGACCATCATGTGCTACGACCGCTACGTGTCCATCTGCAAACCCCTGCACTACGGGACCCTCCTGGGCAGCAGAGCTTGTGCCCACATGGCAGCAGCTGCCTGGGCCAGTGCCTTTCTCAATGCTCTCATGCACATGGCCAATACATTTTCCCTGCCTCTGTGCCATGGCAATGCCCTGGGCCAGTTCTTCTGTGAAATCCCACACATCCTCAAGCTCTCCTGCTCCAAATCCCACATCAGGGAACTTGGGCTCATTGCTGTTAGTGCCTGTTTATCATCTGGCTGTTTTGTGTTCATTGTTTTCTCCTATGTGCAGATCTTCAGGGCCGTGCTGAGGATCCCCTCTGAGCAGGGACGGCACAAAGCCTTTTCCACCTGCCTCCCTCACCTGGCCGTGGTCTCTCTGTTCCTCAGCACTGGTGCTTTTGCCTACCTGAAGCCCGCCTCCATCTCGTCCCCATCCCTGGATCTGGCCCTTTCAGTTCTGTACTCGGTGGTGCCTCCAGCCCTGAACCCTCTCATCTACAGCCTGAGGAACCAGGAGCTCAAGGCTGCAGTGTGGACACTGATGACTGGATGCTTTCAGAAACATTAAACTGCTGGCCACTTTCTGCAAATCACTTGTAATAAAAGTAATTTTTGATACTTCTTGTTGGTTACATTTTGGAGAATCTTTTTCTTTGTTTTGTTTTGTTTTCTAAATATTGTCCACAAGGAAATGTCATTGTTTGTGTCATTTCTCATTTTGTTTCTCTCCACCTTCCCTGTTGCCACAGACTGTGTCAATGAGGGGCTGCGCTCTCGGTGGTTTTAAAGGAACTCAAGGACCTCCCAGCAGAGTTTTCTGCAGAGATGCCCTTTTGTTGCCTTCTCTGGAGCTGCAGCAGCAATGTCTGTGTGCAGAGCTGGGGGCAGATCAGTGCTGGCACAGCAGCTGTGCCCAGCAGCAGCAGCACTTGGTGTTGCCAGTGCTGCTCCCGTGGCCCTGCCCCGCTGCCCTGGTGGCCCTGGTGTTGCTGCAGGGCCTGAGTGCTCTCGGGGCCGGGCACAGTCCTGGGGGTGGCAGTGCCGGGGCTGCAGCAGGGACAGCCCATGGGCACTGCTGGGGCAGCGCTGACGCCTCAGGCCAGGGCCTGGGGGCTCCAGGCTCCTTGCCCAGGCTCTCTCAAGAACACGGCCAGGCCAGTGCTCAGCACAGAAAACCCCCATGAGCAGCCCCAGGCTGGCCGTGGGCAGGCTGGGGGCAAACAGCATGGCTGGTGCTCTGCAAGGGCCCTGGGGGAGACGGGAAGGAGCAGCAGAGCAGGGGCTGATCCATCCCCGGTGCGCTGGACAGCCCAGGGCAGCGTCCCAGAGCGTCCTCATGGAGCTGCCAACAACATCCCCCCTCTGCAGCCCTGGCCTCTCCCCCAGCTCACACAGGTGCCGCATCCTTGCAGGCACAGCCATGGCAGCACTGGCTCAGGAGCCCCTGTTTGCATTGCACACAGAAGACGGCAGCACCCCCATGCTGCTGCTGTGGGGACATGAACCTGAGGGAGCACAAATGCCATCAGCCCCTGGGGCCAGGAAGGGCTGGGGGACGCCAGGGAAACCACTCAGCTTTGTCCTGGCCTCTGCAGTCAGCCAGAAAGTTTGTTCCCATCAGCTGGGAGTTTCCTGTCCCACTGCAGACGCTGTCGCTCAGAGCCAGGGCTGCCTGGCAGCCACCCCCAAACTGCCCTGAGCATTTCCTTGCCTTCACCTTTGCTTTCTTTTTCCTTCCCTTGTACATATTTCTTCCTATTGCCCAACCCTGTTCCCTCCCCTGCAAACAGCCCATCCCTGTTTGCCCTTTCCTCTCTGGCCCCACTCCCCATTCCAGTTCCTGATTTGGCACCATAGGAACAGCCCCGGGGGAGCAGGATCATCCCACAAGTGCTGCAGGAATTGTCTGCAGGCTCCTGCAGTGCCTCGTGCTGCTCCCTTGCCAGAGGCAGCCCAGGCCAGGGGGGCACATCTGGGCTGCTGTGTCTGGCTGTGGGGCTGCCTGTTCTGGGCAGTGAGGAGGGGCTGCAGAAGCTCTGCAGGACTGGCAGGATGGGCTTTGGGGCTGTGAGGAGAAGCTGAGGGACCTGGGCTGCTGGAGCTTCTGAAGAGGAGGCCCAGGGCTCCTCCTGCAACTGCTTCAAGGGTGGTTTCAGAGAATCCCAGAATCAGCAAGGCTGGAAAAGACCTTGGAGATCATCAGGTCCAACCTGTGCCCTGACACCGCCTTGTCGCCCTGAGCCTCCTCTTCTCCAGGATAAACAACCCCAGCTCCCTCAGCCACTCCTCACAGCACTTGTGCTCCAGACCCCTCACCAGCCTTGTTGCCCTTCTCTGGACACACTCCAGACCCTCCAGGTCCTTCCTAAATTGCAGGTCCCAGAACTGGACACAGCACTCGAGGTGCTGCCAAACCAGTGCCGAGCACAGGGGAAGAATCACTGCCCTGCTCCTGCTGGCCACACCATTCCTGATCCAGGCCAGGAGCCATTGGCCTTCTTGGCCACCTGGGCACACTGCTGGCTCATGTCCAGCCTGCTGTCCATCAGTCCCTGCAGGTCCCTTTCTGCCTGGCTGCTGTCCAGCCACTCTGTCCCCAGCCTGTAGTGCTGCAGGGGTTGTTGTGGCCAAAGTGCAGGACCCGGCACTTGGACTTGGTAACCTCCCCTTGTTGGATTTGGTTCCTGGATCCAGCCTGTCCAGGTCCCTCTGCAGAGCCCTCCTGCCTTCCAGCAGATCAACACTCACACCCAGCTTGGTGTCACCACGGTTCCATGAGGCCCCAGAGTGTCCCAATGCTCTCCATGATTCCATGAGGCCTCCCAGTGTCACAATGTCCCTCTGGTGTCACCAAGTCCCTTGGATCCTTGGGCCCTGCAGTGTCACAATGGCACCGTGGTGCCCCAGGGCCCTGCAGTGTCACAATGGATCCTTGGTTCCATGAGGTCCTGGCAGGGCAGCAATGCTCTCCTTGGTTCCCGCTGTCTCCCACGCCTCCCACTGTCAGGCTATAGAAGGACACCTGGCCGATGAAGGGGAGTGGGAGGAGGTAATAATAAAATCCCTCCCAACCCCCTCTACCAAGCCAGGTGCCCCTTCAGATTCGGTATGATCCCCTGGATCTGGAGAGTCAGCCAGATGGTTTAGAAGAAAATTATCTGCCCAGTGAACCTCCCAATTATGATTCATCTGTGAGACAGATCAGCACCTCTAACATCAAAAAGGAAAGAAGGGTAATCGTGGTGGGTGACTCCCACTTGAGGGGAACAGAGGGCCCCATATGTCGACCAGACCCACCCCACAGAGAGGTCTGCTGCCTCCCTGGGGCCCGGGTACGGGATATCACTGACACACTGCCTGGGCTGATTCAGCCCTCTGATTATTGCCCACTGCTGATACCCCAGGCTGGCAGTGATGAGATTGAAAAGAGGAGTGTCAGGGCAATTAAAAGGGACTTTAGGGCATTGGGTCAGGTGGTTAATAGGACAGGGGCACAGACAGTCTTTTCCTCAGTCCCTTTGGAGTCTGAGAAAAATGGTGAAAGCAATAGGAGAGCTCACATTATCAACGAGTGGCTCGAGGGTTGGTGTCATCGACAAAAGTTTGGATTCTTTAATCATGGGGCAACTTTTACAGCAGCTGGCCTGCTTGGGCCAGACGGGCTCCATCTTTCTGTGAAGGGCAGAAGAATTTTAGCTCATGAACTGGCAGAACTTGTTGAGAGGGCTTTAAACTAGGTCTGAAGGGGAAGGGGATGCAGCTGGGTTGTCTGGAAGCAGGCTTGTGGGTGGTAAGACTGAGTTAGGGGTGAAATCAGCAGCCCAGCTGAGGTGCATGTACACCAATGCACACAGCATGGGTGACAAACAAGAAGAGCTGGAGGCCATGGTGCAGCAGCAGAGCTGTGATGTAATTGCCATCACAGAAACAGGGTGGGACGACTCACATGGCTGGAGCGCTGCACTGGATGGCTGCAAGCTCTTCAGGAGAGACAGGAGAGGGAGAAGAGGTGGAGGGGTGGCCCTTTACATTAGGGAGGCTTTTGACACCATAAGTATTGAAACTTATGAAGATGGAATTGAATGTCTGTGGGTGAGACTTAGGGGGAAGGCCAACAAGGCTGACATCCTACTGGGAGTCTGTTATTGTCCACCCAGCCAGGAAGAAGTGGTGGACAACTCATTCTATAAGCAGCTAGAGAATCTTTCAGGATCATCAGCCCTTGTTCTTGTAGGCGACTTCAACCTGCCGGACATCTGCTGGGAACTCAATACAGCAGAAAAGAGGCAGTCCAGGAATTTTTTAGGGTTTGTGGAGGACAATTTTTTTGTCGCAGCTGGTGAGTGAGCCCACCAGGAGAGGGACTATGTTGGATCTGTTGTTTGTAAATAGAGATGGGCTGGTGGGAGATGTGGTGGTTAGAGGTCACTTGGGGCACAGTGATCCTGAAATTATAGAATTCTCGATATTTGGTGAAGTCAGGAGGAACACTAATGAGACTTTTACATTGCAATTCGGAGGGCAGACTTTGGCCTGCTTAGGAGACTTATTCAGAGGTTTCCTTGGGAAGCAGACCTTAAAAACAAGGGAGTTCAGGAAAGTTGGGCAAGCTTCAAAACAGAGATCTCGAGGGCACAGGAACAGACTGTCCCTGTGTGCCAAAAGATGAGTCGACTAGGGAAACATCTAGCCTGGATGGGCAAGGAGGTTTTGAAGGAACTTAGGAATAAAAGGAGGATGTATCATCTTTGGAAGGAGGGTCACGTCTCTCAGGAAGTATTTAAGGGCCTTGCTAGGGCATGTAGGAAAGACATTAGGGAGGCTAAAGCTCAGTTTGAACTTAAAATGGCAGCTTCTTTAAAGGATAATAAAAACTATATTTATAAATATATCAATGGTAAAAGGAAGGGTAAGACCAACCTTTGTTCTTGATTAGATGTGGAAGGGAATTTAATAACTGCAGATGAGGAGAAGGCAGAGGTGCTTAATGCCATTTTTTGCCTCAGTTTTTTGTGAGAAAATGATTTGCCTTCAGGACAACTCTCCTCCTGGGCTGGTAGATGGTGTCAGGGAGCAGAGTGGACCACTGTTATCCAAGAGGAGGCAGTCAGAGACCTGCTGAGCTGCTTGGATGTTCATAAATCCATGGGACCAGATGGGATCCACTCAGGGTGATGAGGGAGCTGTCAGATGAGCTTGCCAAGCCACTCTTCATCATTTACCAGCAGTCCTGGCTCACTGGTGAGGTCCCAGATGACTGGAAGCTGCCCAATGTGACACCCATTCACAGCAAGGGTGGGAAGGAGGATCCTGGTAATTCCAGCCCAGTCATCCTGACCTCAGTACCCGGTAAGGTCATGGAACAGTTCACACTGAGTGCCATCACACAGCACTTCCAGGATGGCCAGGGTGTCAGACCCAGCCAGCAGGGGTTTAGGAGGGCTAGGTCGTGTTTGACCAACCTGGTCTCCTTCTATGACCAGGTGACCCTCCTGGTTGATGCAGGAAAGGCTGTGGATGTGTCTATTTGGACTCCAGCAAGGCCTTTGGCACTGTCTCCCACAGCACACTCCTGGAAAAGCTGCAGCCCACGGCTGGGCCAGGAACACTCTGTGATGGATTCAGGACTGGCTGGATGGCCGGCCCAGAGAGTGGTGGTGAGCGGTGCTGCATCCAGCTGGGGACAGTCACCAGTGCTGTCCCTCAGGGCTCTGTGCTGGGCCAGCTCTGTTCAATATTTGTATTGACCACATGAATGAGGGGATTGAGGCTTTCATTAGTAAATCTGCAGATGACACTAAGCTGGAAGCTTAGTTTCCTACTCCTACCATCTGTTGGAAGGCAGGAGGGCTCTGCAGGGAGACCTGAACAGTTGGATGGATGAGCAGATTCCAGTGGGATGGAGTTTAATAAAATGACTTGCCAAATCCTGCATTTTGGCCACAAAAACCCCCTGCAATGCTCTAGGCTGGGGACAGTGTAGCTGGACAGTGCCCAGGCAGAAAGGGACTTGGGGGCACTGGTCAACAGCAGGCTGGACATGAGCCAGCAGTGTGCCCAGGTGGCCAAGAAGGCCACTGGCTCCTGGGCTGGATCAGGAATGGTGGGGCCAGCAGGAGCAGGGCAGTGATTCTTCCCCTCTACTCGGCACTGGTGTACTTGGCATTCTTCCCCTGTAGTGGCACCATTCCTCAAGTGCTGTGTCCAGTTCTGGCCCCTCTGTTTTGGAAGGACATTGAGATGCTCGAGAGAAGAGCGACAAGGCTGGTGAGGGGCTTGGAACACAAATCCTGTGAGGAACAACTGAGGGAGCTGGGGTTGCTTAGCCTGGTGAAAAGGAGACTCAGAGGTGACCTTATCGCTCTCTACAACTTCCTGAAAGGTGGTTGCAGTCAGGTGGGGTTGGTCTCTTTCTCCAGGCAACAAATGTCAGAACGTGAGGACACAGTCTCAAGCTGTGTCAGGGGAAATACACGTTGGATACTAGGAGGAAGTTTTTCACAAAAAGACTGATAAAATATTGGAATGGCCTGCCTGGGGAGGTGGGGGAGTCACCATCTCTGGGAATGTTCACAAAAAGACTGGATATGGCACTTGGTGCCATGGGTCAGTTAAGGTGTTTAGGGCATGGGTTAGACTTGATGATCTTGAAGGTCTCTTCCAACCCAGTCATTCTGTGATGCTGTGAAAGCAGCCCACACCTAAAGTCAACATCTGTGCAGACCAAAAGGCAACGCTGTCAGCCATCCTCAGCCCGCTCTCCCTGACCAGGCTGCCTTGCTGTTGGCATGGGTGGTGGGCAGCAGGGTCATGACATGCGCATGCGTCACAATGGCCTCGGGGCACGATGTCACCGCGGGTCACAAAGGCCTGGTGGGCATGGCCGCCTTTCTGCCAGAGGCCTGGTGGTTTCCATGCAGATGCCCCTGGACACAAAGGCCTTCTTAATGCCTTTGCCCCTTGACTTTGCCTACTCTTGTTCCTCTCTCAATGATCTGCAGCTCTCTCTTGTCCCACCTTTGTTCCTCCCCTAAACATCCCCAAGGAAGCTCTGTGCAAAAGTGCCAAAGTGCTTTTCCCACCCAGCCCACTGTGGGTCCCAGCACTTGGCCCCAACTTCCTGGCAAAAGATCATCAGGAAGGCAAAAGCTCCATTTGGACTAAATCTGGTGGCTACTGTGGAAGACTATAAAAAGTGTGTTTTTAAAAAAGATTAATAACAATGTAGGGCCAAGGAAAATGTCCATTCTCTATTGCAGGGATTGGGGGCTGGGTGGGGAGGGAGGGATTCTGGTCAGGAATATGCCAGGGGCATCCTGGTTGTCTGTGCCAGCAATAGTGTGGGCAGCAGGACCGGGCTCTGATTGTCCCTCTCTGCTGGGCACTGGGGAGGCCACACCTCATATCCTGTGCCCAGCTCTGAGTCCCTTTACCCTGTGGCTACATTTAATACAAATTACCAACTCCTTGAACGGTAATTCAGTTATATCTTGTGTCTTTGTCATAAATATGTGGCATATTGCAGATTAGAGGTAAGGGTGAAATTAATTGATAAGTTTTCTCATTTATGGTTCAGAAATAATGCAATTATATAACATTTCATGTACTGAGTTCATTGTATGTGGTTTACATGTTGGATGGATATAATTTGGTTTATCTTCTGACAGGATATACAGGATGAATATAAACAGTAAGCAGAATATAGCCAAAACAAACAAAACTACAACATTAAATTCAAAATTCCAGTTGCTCTGTGTAGCAATCCAAAAATAGTTTCCCACCAGCAATGTTCTCTATCTTTCTTCCCTCTTTCCAGGACATGGTGTATCTTCTCTGCCTGACGATGGGTGGTAATGCGGGTTCCTTGTCTGGTGTGCTATTGTCCATTTCAGCATGGACTCAGACCATTGCAACAGTTTCTTGCCAATGCCAGATTCACTCCAGCAGTGACAGGCAATGAAACTTGACACGGTGTGCAGTTGGACTGTAGCAATTGGTGAGTTGTGAGGGAGCTGAATTGTTAAAGCTGCAGCCCATCATTTTGCTAAAACTACAGATACAGCTATTAGAGCGATCAGATGTCTCTCAGGTGGTGTTTTCTGTAAACATAGAATCACACAGAGTTCTCATACAGATACATCCATTTCCAACATGTGCAAGTACAGTTGCTGGGGTTTCAACACAATATTGACATTTTCTTAAAGGTGAAGGCAAATGTCTTAGTTGTCTATAGTATTATTTTCACAAATAAATCCTTGCTGTTCCTGTCCAGACAGGCATCAACATCCACAGCTGGCCATGTGCTCCCATTTGGGGCTCACACTTGTATGTTCTAACAGACAGAGGACAGCTCCATTGGGATTTAATCAGCACTATAACTGGGTATAAGCCATAGAGTATTGTTAAAAGAAAAGCTGTGGCTTTGTGGCTTTACCCTCAATGGGATAATAAGTGTCATTAACAAGATGTCACCAAGATTGGAAACCCTTTGAAAGAGACTGTCATAATTCCAAATTACCTTTAGCTTATCAGTGGTCAAGGTGCTGTTATCACCTTCCCTTTTAATTGCTATTACAGCAGATTGCAACCACATCTGTGGAAGACATGTGGTGCATGGCATAGAATTGAACTAAAGTTATATTTATTATGATTTATGCTAATCAATTCGCATAAATAAAGAAGTGAGGGTCTTCAGCGTGTGGGTCAAGCTGTGTGTATGTGTATTTTGGGTTCTCCTTTGAAAATGATGAGCAATCCAGGAGATAGTCTACAAAAGTCAATAACAGGGAATTTATTTAACAATAAATGTGTGGCAGACAGATAGAAAGGGATAGGAGACAGGAGAGTGAGAAGGAAAGAGAGGAAAGATGGAGGATGGGGTGGGGAAGGAAAGAGTGGGGGTGCATGGGTGTGGGGAAGATCAGGACTGGGGTGGGAAAGAGATCAAACAGAGGACAGCACACGACTCTTGGCTCCAGCAGTGTCCCATCCGTCCTTGGTCACCCTGCGCTTCTCTGCGCTGGAGTCCCGGTGGTTCTTGTGGAGGTGGGGAAACAAGGTCATTCATCTGGGGTTATCTTTCTCCAGTCCATGTTGCGGGTATCCAGGGAACCGTTTTCCTCTTTGCCATGTGAAGAGAGAATGGGTTTGCCTTCATTTACCTGCAATGCTGAGGCCCAAGGAGCATTTCTTAGCTCCTAAACCACCCTCCCTGGGGCAGGATGGGGATGCACCCCCATAATGCCGCTTAGCAGGTGGGCTGTGTTGTGCTCGTTCGTCTGTGCAGGCGCACGGTGGGGTTTTTCTCGACTGCGGTATGAAGCAGGGGCTTTAAAAGAGGCCTCTGGGGAGTGCGGTGACCCGGAGCAGGAAAGCAGGGGCATGGCACGGCTTTGAGGGTGTGTCATGGCAGTTTGTGTAGCAGTTTGCACACAGTTTGCGCAGGCAGGGTTGCAGGTCTCCAGGTGGCCCCTGTTGGAAAGGTTTGCTGTGTGTTGCTTTCGGTGTTTTTGTTGTTTGGTTTCAGGGTTTCTGTTAGTAATGGTCTTCACACAACCAAAAACGCTAGTTAGTGCAAATCTGTGTAACCAAATGGAACCCTCCAGGCAGGATGTGTCTGTACAGACTCATTCTTGTGTGGACTGTTTGAGCTTAGCAGTGGTTTCAGGGGCATTGCAGAGGAAATCTGCCTGCGGTGTGAACAGGTGAATGATCTCCTCACACTGGTGGCCGAGCTTAGAGAGGAAGTTGAAGGACTAAGGAGTATCAGGGAAAGTGAAAGGGAAATACATTGGTGGAGTTCAGCCCTTCCATCTTTACGGGAAGCCCACCAAGGGTCAGAGGACTCCCATGCCTCCCACTGTCAGGCAATAGAAGAACGCTTGGTGGATAAAGGGGACTGGAAATGGGTCCCTGCTCGGGGAAGTATTAATAAAAACTCCTCCCAGCCCCCATCCCTTTGTCAGGTGCCACTTCAGAACAGGTATGAGCTCCTGGATCTAGAGAGTCAGGAAGACTTAGAAGAAAGTTATCTGCCTCCCAGTTATGACTCATCTGTAAGACAGATCACTACTTGTAACACCAAAAAGAGAAGAAGAGTAGTCATAGTGGGTGACTCCCTCCTGAGGGGAACAGAGGGCCCCATATGTCGACCAGACCCACCCCACAGAGAGGTCTGCTGCCTCCCTGGGGCCCGGTTACGGGATATCACTGACACACTGCCTGGGCTGATCCAGCCTCTGATTATTGCCCACTGCTGATACCCCAGGCTGGCAGTGATGAGATTGAAAAGAGGAGTGTCAGGGCAATTAAAAGGGACTTTGGGGCATTGGGTCAAGTGGTTAATAGGACAGGGGCACAGACAGTCTTTTCCTCAGTCCCTTTGGAGTCAGAGAAAAATGCTGAAAGCAATAGGAGAGCTCAAGTTATTAACAAGTGGCCCAAGGGTTGGTGTTGCCGGCAGAATATTTCAGATTCTTTAATCATGGGGCAACTTTTACAGCACCTGGCCTGCTTGGACCAGATGGGCTCCATCTTTCTGCTAAGGGCAGAAGAATTTTAGCTCATGAACTGTCAGAACTTTTTGAGAAGGCTTTAAACTAGGTCGGAAGGGGGAGGGAGATGTAGCTGGGCTGTCTGGAAGCAGGCTCATGGGTGGTAAGCCTGAGTTAGGGGTGAAATCAGCAGCTCAGCTGAGGTGGGCTGAAAAAAGGCAGTCCAGGAAATTTTTTGAGTTTGTGGAGGACAATTTTTTGTTGAAGCTGATGGGTGAGCCCACCAGGGGAGGGACTATATTGGATCTGTTGTTTGTAAATAGAGATGGGCTGGTGGGAGATGTGGTGGGTGGAGGTCACTTGGGGCACAGTGATCATGAAATTATAGAATTCTCAATATTTGGTGAAGTCACGAGGAACACTAACAAGACTTTTACACTGGACTTTGGAGGGCAGACTTTGGCCTGCTTAGGAGACTTATTCAGAGGTTTCCTTGGGAAGCAGACCTTAAAAACAAGGGAGTTCAGGAAAGTTGGGCAAGCTTCAAAACGGAGATCTCGAGGGCACAGGAACAGACTATCCCTGTGTGCCGAAAGATGAGTCAACGATACAAACGTCCAGTCTGGATGGGCAACGAGGTTTTGAAGGAACTTAGGAATAAAAAGAGGATGTATCATCTTTGGAAGAAGGGGCAGGTCTCTCAGGAAGTATTTAAGGGGCTTGCTAGGGCATGAAGGAAAGACATTAGGGAGGCTAAAGCTCAGTTTGAACTTAAAATGGCAGCTTTTGTAAAGGATAATAAAAAATATTTTTACAAATATATCAATGGTAAAAGGAAGGGTAAGACCAACCATTATTTGTTATTAGATGTGGAAGGGAATTTAATGACTGTAGATCAGGAGAAGGCAGAGGTGCTTAATGCCATTTTTTGCCTCAGTTTTTGGTAAGAAGAAAATTTGCCATCAGGACAACTGTCCTTCTGGGCTGGCAGATGGTGTCAGGGAGCAGAGTGGACCACTGTTATCCAAGAGGAGGCCATCAGAGACCTGCTGAGCTGCTTGGATGTTCATAAATCCATGGGACCAGATAGGATCCACCCCAGGGTGATAGGGAACTGGCAGATGAGCTTGCCAAGCTGCTCTCCATCATTTACCAGCAGCCCTAGCTCACTGGTGAGGTTCCAGATGACTGGAAGCTGCCCAATGTGACACCCATTTACAGCAAGGGTGGGAAGGAGGATCCTGGTAATTACAGGCCAGTCAGCCTGACCTCAGTACGAGGTAAGGTCATGGAACAGTTCATACTGAGTGCCATCACACAGCACTTCCAGGATGGCCAGGGTGTCAGACCCAGCCAGCAGGGGTTTAGGAGGGCTAGGTCGTGTTTGACCAACCTGGTCTCCTTCTATGACCAGGTGACCCTCCTGGTGGATGCAGGACAGGCTGTGGATGTGTCTATTTGGACTCCAGCAAGGCCTTTGACACTGTCTCCCACAGCACACTCCTGGAAAAGCTGCAGCCCACGGCTGGGACAGGAGCACTCTGTGCTGGGTTCAGAACTGGCTGGATGGCCGGCCCAGAGAGTGGTGGTGAGCGGTGCTGCATCCAGCTGGGGACAGTCACCAGTGCTGTCCCTCAGGGCTCTGTGCTGGGCCAGCTCTGTTCAATATTTTTATTGACCACATGGATGAGGGGATTGAGCTTTTCATTAGTAAATCTGCAGATGACACTAAACTTGGAGCATGTGTCCATCTGTTGGAAGGCAGAAGGGCTCTGCAGGAACACCTGGAACAGCTGGATAGATGGAAGATTCCAGTAAGATGAAGTCTAATCAGTCCTAGTGCCAAGTCCTGCATTTTGTCCAAATAACCCCCTGCACAGCTCTAGGCTGGGGGCGGTATGGCTGGGCAGTGCCCAGGCAGAAAGGGACCTGGGGGCACTGGTCGACAGCAGGCTGGACATGAGCCAGCAGTGTGCCCAGGTGGCCAACAAGGCCACTGGCTCTTGGCCTGGATCAGGAATGGTGTGGCCAGCAGGAGCAGGGAGGTCATTCTTCCCCTGTACTTGGCACTGGTGTGCTTGGCATTCTTCCCCTGTAGTGGCACCGTTCCTCGAGTGCTGTGTCCAGTTCTGGGCCCTCCCACTTAGGAAGGACATGGAGGAGCAGGAGCGTGTCCAGAGAAGGGCAACAAGGCTGGTGAGGGGTCTGGAACACAAGTCCTGTGAGGAATGACTGAGGGAGCTGGAGTTGTTTATCCTGGAGAAGACTCAGAGGTGACCTTATCACTCTCCACACTCCCTGAAAGGTGGTTGCAGTCAGGTGGGGGTCGGTCTCTTTCTCCTCACAGCAACTGACAGGACCAGAGGACAGTGTCTTAAGCTGTACGAGGGGAAATTAGGTTGGATATTAGGAGAAAAGTTTTTTATGGAAAGGGTGATAAAGTACTGGAACTGTCTGTCCAGGGAGGTGCTGGAGTCACCATCCTGGGATGTGTTTCAAAAAAGACTGGATGTGGCACTCAGTGCCATGGTTTAGCTGAGGTGGTGTTAGCGCATGGGTTGGACTTGATGACCTTAAAGGTCTCTTCCAACCCAGGAATTCTGTAATTCTGTGATTGTGTGACATCACAGACCAGGTTGTGACATCATACAGTTGGCTGTGACATCACTGGTTTATTATGTGACATGACATAGCAGGATGTGACATCACAGAGGAGGTTGTGATGTCACAAAGTCGGCTCTGACATTACAGGCTGGCAGTGTGACATCACAGAACAGGCTGCGAGGTCACAGAGAAGACTCTGCCATCATAGAAAAGGGCTCTGTGACATCACAGAGCAGCTGTGTGATGGCACAGAGAAGGCTGAGACAATACAGAGTGGGTTGTGACATTACAGAGCTGACTGTGAAATCACAGAGCAGGCTGTGACATGACAACGAGACTGCATAACATCACAAAGGTGGCTGTGACATCATAGAGCTGGCTGTGACATCCCAGGGTGTCTGTGACATCACAGGCTGGGCTGTGACATCACAGGGCAGATTTTCTAATATCACAGAGCAGACTGGGACCTCAAAGAGCAGGCTGTAACATCACAGGACACCTGTATGAAATCACAGGTGGCCTGTTACATCTCAGAGTGGGCTGTGTGACATCACAGGGCAGCTGTGTGACATCACGGGGGCTGTGTGAGGTCACTGGGGAGGTCACTCCACCCCGGACCCCCCTCCCAGTTCCCCCCAGAGAAGTCCAACTCTGCTCGTGCACAGAGGGGTCCCCTGTCTGCCCGGGTCCCCCCGCCCCCGGCACCGCAGCCTCCCCCAGAGGATGTTCCACGAGATCGACCCCAGAGCCTGACACGGGGACGGGGGCCGGGGCTGTTGGGGGTGGGACAGGGGGACAGGGACCCTCCGGCAGCGTCCCCGTGTCCCCCAGGGCCAGAGCCTGGGCCAGGGCTTCTTCACCCTGTTACCAACAAGGGCTTGAGAGCGCTGAAAAAATCCCCAGCAAGGGATCAGCAAAAACCAGATTTAATATTAAGCGACAGCACCACAAAGTTCCTTGGCAAGAGTCACTCTGCTCCTGGAGCCGTTGTGATGGTTGGTGCCATGGAAACCTGCCCTGGCCCCTTGCTCAGGGCTGCTGTCACTGCCCAGAGCCAGAGGGGATCCCTTGCTGGGGGCTTGTGCCACGGCCACCTGCCCTGTGCCGCGCTGGCCGGTCAGGCGCCGCGGAACCAGCAGCAAACGCCAGGGCCAGGGCCAAAGGCCAGGTCAGCCAGACAGAAAGGGGCAGTGCTGGGCACTGTTTCCATGGCAGCCCTCACTGGGGGTGACACCTGGGTCACCTGTCCTGGCAGTTGCCATGGAAACCCGGCTCACTGGAAATACAAGGGTGGACAGAGGTTTTAGTAGGGCCTGCACAACGGGACAAACGGGGGTGGTTTTAAACTAAAGGAAGGGAGGTTCAGATAAGAACAGATAAGGAGGAAATGTTTGATGATGAGGGTGGTGATACACCAGGACAGGTTCCCAGGGAGGTGGTCAGTGCCCCGTCCCTGGAAACATTCAAGTCCAGCTGGGACAGGGCTCTGAACAACCTGATCTGGTGAAAGATGTCCCTGCTCATGGCGGGGTTTGGATGAGCACTGGAGAGCTCTTCCCATCCAAACCATTCCAGGACTGCATGGGCAGAAGGGGCTGCTCAGTGCACTCCGTCCACTGCCTCGACTCCTCATGGTCTCTGCTGGACCCCACATCCCACAGCCAAACCCAGCCCCTTCTCTGCCTTTCCTCCCCCTGCCCCAGGGGCTGGCACAGCCAGGGGGGCACAGGTGACCTTTGGGCTTTGCAGGGCTCAGGCACAAGGGCCGTGGCAGAGTCAGGGCTGAGGTCACACTCTGTGGGCTGGGGCCGAGCCCAGCCAGAAATGAGCCCTGAGGCAGCAGCTCTGCAGTGCTGGCCACCAGGCCGGCTTGCCAAGGGAGGCTTCTGGCCATGCCCTGCAAGCAGCTGCTGCTGCCAAGGCGCCTTTGGTGCCTCAGGCTCTCCCTGGCACAGCTCCCAGCACGGCACTCTGCCCTTGTGCCCGAGGCCTTCCCTGTGCTGGGGCTGGCCTGGGGCTTTTCCTGCAGCGGGACCTGCCCTGCTCCTGGCACAGTCCACCAAGTCATTCCCTGCATTTCTCCTTTTCAAATCCTTTCCGTCACCTACTCTCAGAGGTCCAGCCTGTTCTGATGCTTATCATGAACTGACTGTGCTCTTGATTTATACCAGCACAGGAGATGTAGAATCATCCAAACTGAACACAGAAACAAACTCCCTCTGTCCCATTTTCATGTTCTAGATCACTTTCCAGGTGTCCATGGAGATGTGGGAATGATTATCACACAACTCTCCATTTCTGGCTGCAGGCTCTGGAGATTCCTTCTCTGCATTCAGTCAGGCTTGTATTCCCTAACAAGTCCTGGTTCCACCTCCTGTTTCCCAAGGCTGGAACAGTCACAATGAAAACCTCACCAATGGCACAACTCCCCAGCTCTCCAGGAAGAGAAAGGACAAGCTGTCAAGTTCTCCAAACCTTTGTCCTGCTCTGCTGCAAGTCCTTCTGCACTCCCACTGTGGAAAGCCAAGAGAAGCTGCAGGTGGTGGCACATCTTGTGACAAGAGCTTAACCTGGTTCTCCAGGAAAGGTTCTTGAGAAGAGCAAACAGGACTGTGGAGAAGATTCCTGGAAAACTGAAACAGCTTTCCAGAAGTGAAATGAAAATTGAAAGAAACAGTCCAAGATGTTTTCCTCTATTTATTTCTCTGCTCCCTTTTTCCATCTTGCACTACTTCTCCATCCCATTAATTCCAAATGCATCTCACCTCTAAGATCAGTGACTTAGCGAGTTCTAGACACTCTAAAGTACCATGAGCCACACAGTTTGCCTTCCAGTATTCACTGGAAAGCAACGCTGGAGCCATAAGTGCAGGGCCAGGACCAGGGAATCCTTCAGCCAGGAAATGTGCCCCCACAGGGTTTGATCCTCAGCGGGGACAATGCACGGCAGCGACCGAGGAGATACCTCTGCCCCCGTGCAGGAGTCCAGACTCTGGGTCTGGGCTGAACACGGCAAAGTTCCCGTGTTTGGACAGGCTCAGGGGCTGCCCCCAGGGAGCGGGGGGCTGGGCGTGGGGGCGAGCGGGCAACGGAAAAACGGACACGGGGACAAACGGCCCCGGAGCTTCAGTTGCAGCAGCAGCAGCAGCGGCGGCAGCAGCAGCAGCAGCGGCAGCAGTGATTTTGTCGACTTCCGATTCTTACTCCTCTCCCTCTCCTTCTCCCGCTGTCCCGCACCGTGTCCCGCTCTCCCTTTCCCGCTGTCCTCTCCTCTCCCAGTCTCTCTCTCTCCCCATTCCCGGCCGGGCCATGCCCCCGGCCCGCCCCCGGCTCCGGGCGGGGCTGCCCCATCCCCGCCCCCGGCCGTCCCGCCGGGGTCTCGCCTCCGCCCGGCTCTGGCCGTGCTGGCGGTGGCGCTTCTGGGCGGGCATCGGTGCCTGGGGCTGGGGCAGCATCGCCTCGCTCTGGCTCCGCCTGGCCCGAGCCTGGCCCCGGCCCCGGCTCCTCCCGGGCCCCGCGGAGGACACACGCGGCGCGGCCGCTGCCGCCGCCTCCGCTGCGGCTTCCCCGGCCCGAGCTCCGCCGCTCGGCAGCGCGGCCGCCGCCCCCGAGCCGCCGCTGTCCCGTTGCCGGGAGCGAACGCCTGGGGAGGGCCGGCCCGGGGCGGTCGGGGGGCGCTCGGGGGCCGCTCCTGGCCCCGGGCCGAGCGCTGACAGCCGCGTCCCGCCCGCAGGGAAGGCGCAGGAGGCCCTGCAGGAGCGGTACCGGCTGGGATCGCTGCTGGGCAGCGGCGGCTTCGGCAGCGTCTTCGCGGCCACGCGGCTCTCGGACGGCGCCCCGGTGAGCGGCGGGGCCGGTGGCGGGCGGAGGAGGAGGAGGAGGGAACGGGAGGAGGAGGAGTAGAGGAAGGGGGAGGAGGAGGGGAGGGGGGGGGAAGAGGAGGAGGAGGGGGCGGAGGAGGAGGGGGAGGAGGAGAAGGGGGAGGAGGATGGCGATGGAGCTGGGGCTGCGCAGGGTGGGTGGTGAGCTCAGCCTGCTGCTGCTCTTGGCTTGCAGGTGGCCATCAAAAGGGTGCCAAGGAACCGCGTCCGGCACTGGGGCGAGCTGGTGAGTGAGCGGGGCCAGCGGCAGAAGCCGGGCCGTGCCGGGCGGGGATGAGCCGAGGCCCGGCAGGGTGGGAGCCACCAGGACACCTCGAGGGAGAGCGGGCGTGGGGCCAGCGCAGGGCGAAGGGCATCCCGTGCTGGGTGAGGGGTTCCTGACCCCCGGCATGGCATCAGCCCCACTGATGGCATCGTGCTCCTCCTGCAGCCCGACGGCACCAGTGCACCCCTGGAGATCGTGCTGCTGGAGAAGGTGTCCACTGGCTTCCCCGGTGTCGTCCAGCTGCTGGAGTGGCTTGAGCTCCCCAACGACATCTTGATCATGCTGGAACGCCCAGAGCACTCTCAGGACCTGCACCATTTCATTCGGGCACGGGGGTTCCTGTCCGAGGAGGTGGCGCGGGATCTGTTCCGCCAGGTGCTGGAGGCCGTGCAGCACTGCACCAGCTGCGGGGTCCTGCACAGGGACATCAAACCAGGGAACATCCTGGTTGACCTGGCCACTGGGCAGGCCAAATTGATTGACTTTGGCTGTGGCACCTACCTGCAAGACACAGCCTACACTCGCTTTGCAGGTGAGCCCATGCAGGGGTGTGCTCTCGGTCCTGGCATCTCATGGCCCAACATCTCACAGCCCAAGCTGGCTGTGGCAGTGGGGATTCTCCCTTTTGCTGGCCTTCATGGCACTGAGATTTCAGCTGAGTTGCATTTGAGCAGGGCTGGGTGGGGAGCCAGCTTCCAGCCCTGCTGGCAGCCTTTGCCCACCTCTCTGCCCAAGACTGGGGCTGGGGCTGGGACAGTCAGCCCAACAAAAACACGGGTGGGTGGGGGTAGCAGAGAGGGAGGCCAGAACCTGTGTCCCAGCCGGTTTGGTGTGCAGGTGCGAAAGGGCTTGCACTGCTCCACTCACCTGTTTTGTTTTGGATTCATGATGTTTTTGGGCAGTGCAGGCAGGGAGGATGAAGGCATGGTTTTCCCAAGCACTGGGTGGGTTTTTCCTCCTCATGGTCGGGCCTTGCCAGGACTTCTGCTGCCCTCTTCCAACCCCAGTGGCTTCTTTTCCTACCCCGAGTCTATACACAAGTCCCAGGTGCTGGCGAGAGGGCATCGGGTCACCCCGTGTGCCACTGTGGCAGCCCCCACACGCCCAGGGATGCTGGGGCCAGGCTCTGGGAGCAGCAGCATCCCCCTGATGAACCCCATCTGTATTCCACAGGAACACGGTCATACAGGCCCCCAGAATGGACCCACTTTCGATTTTACTACGGCAAGCCAGCTACCATCTGGTCCCTGGGCATCCTGCTGCACCAGATGGTCTGCGGGGAGCACCCTTTCAGGAGGAGCCAGAACATCAGCTGGGACCATCAGCTCTCGCTGCCACAACGGCTCTCTCAAGGTGGATCCTCATCTCTGGCCACGGGGGCAATGCCAGTGCTGGGAGACAGCAGCAGCTCGTGAGCATCCCGCTCTGGCAGCTGCTGAGGAGGTGGCACATGTCCTGCTCTCCTGCTCTCCTCCAAAACAGGGAATTGATGGGGAAGTTTAGGCCCAGCTCTGAGCACATCCAGCATGGCCTGGACACGGGAATAGTGGGGTAAAGCCAACAGGAGCCTTCTCCAGCTGACCGGCGGGTTCTGGTTTCTCTGCCCAGAGTGCCAAGATGTGATCAGGCGGTGTTTATCCATGCTGCACTCGGACAGGCCCTCGTTAGAAGAGCTGTTCTGTGATCCCTGGCTGCAGGATATTGATCGGCCCTAGAAGAAGGGAGAGAGCCACAGGCACACTTTGATGCAAGGCCCTGGTAAGTTGCAGCTCCACACATGCCTTGGCAATCAGAAGCAAAGGAACCCAGACATTTTGTCCTGCCTGTGTCACTGCCCAGGGGTCATCAGATGGGGACACGCAGCCCTTGTGCTGGAGCTGAGCTGCTCTGCCCAGCACTGGTGGCCACCATCTGAGCTGGTTTTGCTTGTCCTGGTTCCCTGACAGCTCTGGGCCCTGGGCAGAACCCTGACAGCCTGGGCTCACCCCCAGGGAAGGAGAAGGAGCCCCTGGAGGAGCTGTACCAGGTGGGGCTGCTGCTGCTGGGGACAGCGAGGACGACATCAAGGATGACAACCTCTTCCTCCACCTGGCCACCGGCAGCTGAGGATGATGGACTTCGATTCTGGCACCTTCTCCAAAGCCAGGCTCCACAGGAAATTTGCAGGTGAGTCCACACGCAGGGGGATGCTCCCAGATTTGGGCATTGCACAGCCTGGCCAGGAACCAAAGGTTCCCCCTTTGCTGGGGTGGATGCAGCTGATCCTTCAGTCGGCTGCCAGGCTGCTTTTGGCAGGGCTGGGGGATGGGCTGGGGCGGTGATGAAATGGGAGTGGGCTCCTGGCCCTGCCAACAGCCCCCAGCACCCACCGTGCCCCGGGCTGGGGCTGGGGCAGCCAGCCCGACACAAACAAACCCCCATGGTGGGAGCAGAGGTGGGACTCCAGAACCTGTGCAGGGGCTGCTTTGCTTTGCAGGCAAGGAAGGGCTTGGGCTGCTCCACTGCCCCTGTTTGCTTTGGGGTCACCGTTATTTTGGGGGGCAGTGCAGGGGGGAAGGGAGAAAGGCTGGGCTTCCCTCACCTGTGGGTGGGTTTTTCCCTGGCATGCAGGGGTTGGGCCTTCCTCAAGTCCCTGACAGTAATATGATTTTTGACCTTTTTTCTTATTCCCCTTTTTGTCTGTAATCTATTTTCAATAATTTGTTGTGTGTTTTTCTAGAGGAAGTGTTCTAGCTGGGGACCAGTCTGGATCAGGAAGTGCTTGGGAGAAGCTGTGGTGTGGATGGGCCGTGCCCTTGGAGAAGGCTGAGGACATGGTTTGGGACCAGCTTTTCTTCCAGCGGGGGATGGCGTCAGGTGGGTCCCGTCTGCTTGGCATGGTGGGATCAGAGCTTTGGGGAGATGGCAGTGAGCACAGGAGCATCCTGCTCTGGGCAGCTGCTGAGGGCTGGATGTGCCATGGCCGGCTGCAGGCTGGGCACATGTCCTGCCCTCCTGCTCTGCTCCCAAAGGCAGCAGGGATGGGCAGCTCTGGGCACAGCTCTGGGCACGGCCAGCATGGCCTGGGCACCGCGGGCGGCTGGGACAAGGGGACAGGAGCCTTCAGCTGACGGGTGCTTTCTGGTTTCTCTCCTTGCAGCCGGGCTCTGCGGGTGCTGAGGCTGCTCTGGGCTCTGCCAGGGCTCTGCTGGAGCTCAGCACCGGGCCGCAATCAGCCAAAGAAGAAATGGGGTGACCTGCAGCACAGACCTGCTGGAGCATTTCAGCAACACAGCTCAAGTGTGCAGAGTGTACACCTCCCAGGGAAAACATGACACCACCCCAAAATAAACTTGTTCAATAGCTTCTGAAATGAAATCAATCTGGGATGACCCCAAATGACATTTTGCAGCTTGCTCAAGCTGTATCTCAGCCCTTCTCTGAACAGTTCTGTCCCCCACCTGCCTTGTACTTCCCAACTGCTCCCTCTTTTCCCCCAGTGAGTTCCCAGCCCATGGCAGTCTCCATCACACTGTTGCCTTCCTTGGTGCCCCTCACCACGAGGAAGGCCGAGCCCCAGGCTTAGGGACTCATCCTGTCACTGGCTGAGGAGCAGCAATGTCTCAGAGGTCCAGTGGGATTTTAGTGTCTTTCAGAGCTGCTCTCCAGCCCTCAGCTCTCCTCACTGCTGAGTTCCCACTCCCTTGTCCTCGTCCTTGCAGCAGGATGAGCTCTGTGAATCCCCTTGAGCCTCCCCACTCTTCCCAGCCCACGCACCCACCTCAGTTAGGCTGAAGCTGCAGCTTCTCTGTCTCCTCTGGCATACCAGTCCAGTCCCCTGTGCGGGGAGCCCCAGCCCCAGAGCACAGCACTCAGCAGTGCAGTCCGGGCTGGAGCAGCTGCCCTGAAGCCCTGGCTTGGCTGTTTGCGGCAAGGGAATGCTCCCTGTTTGCAGCTGTCCCTGCAGGATGGCCCCAGGGCAGAGCCCAGCCAGGCTCCCACTGCAGTCCCTGGAGCTTGGGGCAGACAGTGGTCCCAGAGCTGAGGTTCACAGGGAGCACCCAGAGCTGTGGCTTGCAGTCAGTGTTGGCAAATGTTGTGTTCTCATCTCCTGCAGCCTGTGGGGAAAGCCACCTGCACTGCCAGGCCTGTGTGTGCCAGGCCTGTGTGTGCCAGGGGCTCTTGGATGTCTCTGTATCCATGGACAGAAGGCTCTGTGTGTGCCAGGGGCTCTTGGATGTCTCTGTACCCATGGACAGAAGGCTCTGTGTGTGCCAGGGGCTCTTGGATGTCTCTGTATCCATGGACAGAAGGCTCTGTGTGTGCCAGGGGCTCTTGGATGTCTCTGTACCCATGGACAGAAGGCCCTGTCTGTGCCAGGGTTTCCATAATGTCTCTGTGCCCATGGGTATGGAATAGCATGGGCCCTGAAAGTGTCAGTCCCGTTGCTTGCACGCTCCTTCCTTTGTATACAAGACGCATCCATGCACACCCCCATGTACAGATACATTAAAACGTCAGGGAGGGACAGAGATTTCCCACAGGGCTCTAACTTTGGCATAACTCACCTTTTAGCCGGTGGCCAGGGGATTTTTTTCCCCAGCTCTGTGTGAGAAGGTGTCCAGGAGCTGAAGGAGCGGCATTTAGAAGCAGTTTCAGGATTTCTACGCAGGAAGTGGAGCTGACAACCATCCACGTAACTCGCCGTATTCATCAGGATGTGCTGCTGGTTCTTTGGGAATATGGCCCAATGGGGACACGAGCCTCGGAAAAATCCCAGCTGTCTGTGGGTTTGTGCAAAGGGGGAGCAGCAGAAACACTTTGTGTCTGCTCTGGGGACACAAGGCCCAAGGAGCTGCGGTGGCAGAGGGTGACCTGGGCTGGTGGCAGGTGAAGTCCTGGTTCATGACATCCCAGAGTGGCACAGGACAAAGCTCCAAGCCCTCCCAACCCCACTGATGAAGTCTTTGTGATGCTGCACATCCTATAGGAAAAGCTGCTGTCACACAATGCACTGGGATTTGTAAGTTTAATTTTCAATACTTTCGGTCCAGGTTTCAAACTGCAATATTTTTGTCCTCAAGACACAGTCGTGCACAATCCATCTCTCATCCTCCTATTGCTTCAACTCCAATTAAAAAAAAAAAATCTTAATATTGGAAACAAAACACAGTCTTTAAAAAAAGGATGCTGAGGTCAGTCCGTAAGATGGATCCAGACCATCAGAACATGCACAAAGCAAATGAGTTCTCCTTTTAAAACGACCAGTTACCTCTTAATCCAAAGGTACAGAAGATTTTCACTACAAATTTTTTTCTTGTTTTTCATATTTTTCTCATTTTTCTTTTCCTTTTTCTTTAAGAAGATAACACATCCTGAAAAAGAGATGTTTAGCAAAATGAGAAACATTTCTCATAAACAATGAAAATATTTACTCCTCTGTTTGCTTTTCTGTGGATACCCTGATGTAAAAAATCTAGCAGATGTGAGCAGAGGTGTCAAGTGTTTGCTTTGGACTAGGCTGGAGTTCAGCACTGCTGACATCCTGCTCCAGCCAAGAGTTGCAGAATTCTTTTGCACATCTCAAGCCATGTGTTTGCAGGCACAGCACCTGCAGTGCTGACACACCAGTGCACGTGAATAACTCTGTTACTCCCTCACAGAATTTGGGCTCTGCCCCAGAACGAGGTGCTCCAGCCCTTGGCTCCTGGTTCCCGTGGGGAGCAGCTCCCTTCCCTCTGGCTGAGCTGCTCAGGCAGAGCCCGGCAGCTCCGGGCCCTGCAGGGCTGAGGCTTTTCCCCGTTGCTGGGCACAGACGGATGGAGCAGAACTGCTGGACACGGGGGCACACAGAGGGACCAGCAGCAGCTGCCTTTGGCCACCTGAGGCTCCAAGGCCCAAACTCAGAGCAGACAGGGCTGGAAGAGACTCGCAGGCTCCCTGCTGGCTCTGCTGCCCCACTTGTGCCCACCTGGGAGCCCCCAGGGCCAGCAGGGACTTGAGATGGCAGCCCTGGGCTCCTGGAGGTTGTGCAAGGAACGGAGCTGGGGACTCCCTGTCCATGGGGAGCTTCCAGATGGAAAAGGCTGCTGTGCCCAGGCAGCTCCAAGGGCAGAGAAAGGAGGGTCTCGACCCCTGGATCCGTGCCAGTCCCACAGTCCTGGGCAGCAGCCACCGAGCCCTGGGGGAGCAGAGGGCACAGCAAGAGGGACAAAAGCAGGCAAGGTCAGAGACTGGAGAGAGCCAGACCCGGCAGCAGGAACAGCTGCTCCATTGCACTCTTGGAGAAAGCTCTTGGCTGGTTCAAAGCGCTGAAAGGCGTGCAGGGCAGAGAGGAGGCCACAGCAAACACTGCTCCTGTTTCCACAGCCTCCCCTCTCCGTGTCCCAGACGGAATTGGATGGACTGTGTTCTTCTCCCTGAGTCGTCCGGTTCAGCACGAGCAGCTGAGCACCAGGAGCTGAAGGAGCTGAAGCCTCAGGCCTCAAGAGCTGGGCCTGAGGAGACTTTGTGAGCAAATGAATGCTGCTAACATGGACCTGGCTGAATGCAGCAGATGGAATAATGGAATTGTTATGTGTATTTTAGATAATTCGTGCTTGTGAGAAATAGATGTATGAAAAATGTTATATTGGTAAGAAATATTCTGTAAGTGTTTTTAAGCACCCCACCAAGGACGGGAAGGTTGCTTCACAGTATTTCAAACCCGCAGCTGGCAGCAGGGAGAAAAGGACCTAATTTGCAAACGAATGGACGTGTCTGGCTCGGAGATGGGTGCTTTTCAGCACTGGTGGGTTCCTTTGTCTCCCTGGTGCTACACTGCAGCTCCTGGCATGTAGATGTTAGCAAAAAGGATTCTCTTTGAGGAAAGATCTAATACTCAGATCCTTTGGCATTCATCATTTTTCAAGTGTCTTATGTTACATTTTACATATTTGTCGTGGTTTGACATGGAAGTGAATTTTTTGAGGAAGTTAGGTCAAACCAATCAGTGGTCAGGTTTGGATATTGGCACACTATTTTGAATTCTTCTGATGAAAAGCACCTACTTGGCTGCAGGCTCTTTACTGCCAAGCTCTCAGCAGAGTGTCTGGCTGGAGGTTTGCTTTGTCCCTCATCAGCTTCAAGGAGAAACCATCTCACCACCACAGGGACTGCTCAATGTCCCAGTGCGGAATTTTTAAAACACGGGGCTTCTGTTCCCCTCCTATTCTCCAGCATTAGCCAAGGTATTTCAGAATGTTTGTACTGATTTGCTGAATCCCTCTGGACATTTAGAAAGTAAAACATTACTGAACTGCTTTGCTGGCTGCTTTTGTTTTATTGGTAGCTGAACATTTGAGCTGGTAAAACGGTTTGCTGTTGCTATTCCAAAATTTATTCACTAACCTACCATGCTATTCTCTATGCTAATCTTTTTGTTTCTCTCTTCATTCTCTTTGCCTCACGCATCTCCATTCTCGTCTTTTTCTCATTTTATGAGCTAATTCCCTTTCTCTAATTCCCTTTTTCTGTGTCAAATCCCATATATACCAAAGTGTCCGAGATTTTACTCTGCAAGTTGTTGTATGTAATAAACTTCTGTATATCTTATCCAGCTGAACACAATGGCACCACTTACACGCCCTAAGTGACATGTACATGTTTGGAACGCCCAACGAGAAACACGCTGTAAGTAGTTGAGAGTGAGATAACCAGAACCATCAGGGAGATACATCTGAATACCGAACTCCAGGAGCACGATCGATCGGACGGGTTCTGTTCAACTTGCCACAGTGAAGGAACTCCACATGAATAGGTGCAGCCCAGAAAAGAAGAAAGAGACTTTGCCTCAGGCAAAAAAAACCATCTATAAATCACTTGGACAGAACAGTCGGGGTGAACATAGGAGACCCTATGCTGTAGTGGTCAAACCTGTGTCTCACCCAGCGCCGATCCCGGGCTCGGCACTGCCCTTTTTTGATAGTGGCTTTTCATTGTTATTCTCTAAATTTATATTTGGACAATTTAATAAATTTTCTTTAATTAATAAATTGGAGCATTCATTTATAACAATCTTGAATCCATCTATAACATACTAAAAATCCTAAAGCTTAAATTTCTTACCCATGTGACATACTAAACTCCTCTCTACAATCTCTACAATCTATTTCACACTTTTGTGGTTTCTAGTTTACCTTGAGGCTTTGGAAGTTTTCTCCATGAATGAGAGTCAAAGTCAGTGCTCCCCTGGGGGTCAGGACACCCCAGAGCAGACAGAGAAATCCTCCCGGTGTCCTGGGTTTCCACAACATCCCTTCCTCCTTTATTCATTATACACAATTCACAAAGTTCTATTGTGACATTTGGGTCTTGGCCAGTCCTTTTCTGTAGGGTATTCAGTGTCACAGTGAGCAGCCAAAGGTGACATATTAGCATTGTCAGCCTTATTTCACATTATCAATTTTTAATTCTATCTGAAAAAAATGTATAATCATGTTCTATTTTTATATAACTGCTATTAATGATGATAATAATAATAATATTATATTTCACTTGCACAAATGAACCTGAGCTCAAGTTTTAACCTTCCTCTGTCCCTCCATGTGGGAGCATTCCAAAAGCAATTCTTCCTTCTGTTGGTGCTGTTTCCAATGTGCCATTTACAAACTTCACCCACATATTCCCAAACCCACAATTCTTTTCCTTCTTCCACATGCAATTTTTGGATGCATTTGAAGACATCCAGGGGTTCAGCCTCTTTTAACAGAGTGCCCCACTGCTGACACCAGTGCTCTGACCTCAGCCCACTCCAGAGCCAGGGAACTCCAGGGAAGGGCTTCCCATCTGGGAAT
This sequence comes from Anomalospiza imberbis, assembly GCF_031753505.1. Lineage (NCBI taxonomy): Eukaryota > Metazoa > Chordata > Aves > Passeriformes > Viduidae > Anomalospiza > Anomalospiza imberbis. Next base: position 773,924 of record NW_027100078.1, read on the forward strand.
TTCTGATGGGACTGATTCCTCACATTTACATTTAAAAAGTGGCATTTTGTTGTGATCTGGCCAGACTGTGCCAGTTTTGTTTCCCCAGTGGGCAGGGTCAGCACCAAAGACACAGACACCAACTGAAGGACTCAGTGTCATTGACTGTAGCTCAAAGCAGCAAAGAATCACAAAAGGAGCAGCTCGGCAATGCACCCAGCCAGCAGCACCAGAGATTGCAGCAGTGATTAAGAAAGATCCAGCCCCAGTTACCCTCAGGCTTTACCATGCCCCAGATCCACACAACAGCTGGGGAAGCTGTCACAGCCAAGGGCTGCAGAGCCACTCCTGGACACTGGGAATTCCTGCAGGTGCCTCCAGCCACAGGTGGGGCTCCAGCCTCGCTGGGAGAGGGCCCAGCTCTGACAGTGCTGAATGAACAAACTGACAGCGCTGCTGGTGCGGGAACATCTGGTTTCATCCTCCTCCTGGGTTCCTCCCAAAGCCTGGCCAGGGCCCAAGAGGAACCAAGGGAGGTGACTTTGACCATTCAGCCCCAGACAAGGCCAGATGTCAGATTTCATGGCCTTGTCTGGCTTCTAAACACGGAAAGGTCAATCCATGTTTCACTAACGAGTGGATACATCTATCACAGCGCTAATGACCATGCATATTTCATTAGTGAGCAGATACAAAGATAACCTTTGGTTGGAAGGTTCATCCAGAGGCCACCTTTGGCTCAGGGCCTCACTCAGGGCTGTTGTCCAGGCCTTGGCACTTCAGGGACGTGGTTTAGTGCTGGGCTCGACACTGCTGGGTGACCGGCTGGACTGGATGAGCTCAGAGGTCTTTTCCAACAGAAAGGATTCTGTGCTTCCATGATTCCATCTGCTGCATTCAGCCAGGTCCATGTTAGCAGCATTCATTTGCTCAGAAAGTCTCCTCAGGCCCAGCTCTTGAGGCCTGAGGCTTCAGCTCCTTCAGCTCCTGGTGCTCAGCTGCTCGTGCTGAACCGGACGACTCGGAGAGAAGAACACAGTCCATCCAATTCCTTCTGGGACACGGAGAGGGGAGGCTGTGGAAACAGGAGCAGTGTTTGGGGTGGCCTCCTCTCTGCCCTGCACGCCTTTCAGCACTTTGAACCAGCCAAGAGCTTTCTCCAAGAGTGCAATGGAGCAGCTGTTCCTGCTGCCGGGTCTGGCTCTCTCCAGTCTCTGACCTTGCCTGCTTTTGTCCCTCTTGCTGTGCCCTCTGCTCCCCCAGGGCTCGGTGGCTGCTGCCCAGGACTGTGGGACTGGCACAGATCCAGGGGTCGAGACCCTCCTTTCTCTGCCCTTGGAGCTGCCTGGGCACAGCAGCCTTTTCCATCTGGAAGCTCCCCATGGACAGGGAGTCCCCAGCTCCGCTCCTTGCACAAGCTCCAGGAGCCCAGGGCTGCCATCTCAAGTCCCTGCTGGCCCTGGGGGCTCCCAGGTGGGCACAAGTGGGGCAGCAGAGCCAGCAGGGAGCCTGCGAGTCTCTTCCAGCCCTGTCTGCTCTGAGTTTGGGCCTTGGAGCCTCAGGTGGCCAAAGGCAGCTGCTGCTGGTCCCTCTGTGTGCCCGTGTCCAGCAGTGCTGCTCCATCCATCTGTGCCCAGCCACAGGGAAAAGCCTCAGCCCTGCAGGGCCAGGAGCTGCCGGGCTCTGCCTGAGCAGCTCAGCCAGAGGGAAGGGAGCTGCTCCCCACGGGAACCAGGAGCCAAGGGCTGGAGCACCTCGTTCTGGGGCAGAGCCCAAATTCTGTGAGGGAGTAACAGAGTTATTCACGTGCACTGGTGTGTCAGCACTGCAGGTGCTGTGCCTGCAAACACATGGCTCGAGATGTGCAAAAGAATTCTGCAACTCTTGGCTGGATCAGGATGTCAGCAGTGCTGAACTCCAGCTTAGTCCAAAGCAAACACTTGACACCTCTGCTCATATCTGCTAGATTTTTTACATCGGGATATCCAGAGAAAAGCAAACAGAGGAGTAAATATTTTCATTGTTTATGAGAAATGTTTCTCATTTTGCTGAACATCTCTTTTTCAGGATGTGTTATCTTCTTAAAGAAAAAGGAAAAGAAAAATGAGAAAAATATGAAAAACAAGAAAAAAATTTGTAGTGAAAATCTTCTGTAACTTTGGATTAAGAGGTAACTGATCTTTTTAAAGGGAGAACTCATTTACTTTGTGCATGTTCTCATGCCTGGATCCATCTTACGGACTGACCTCAGCATCCTTTTTTTAAAGACCGGGTTTTGTTTCCAATATTAAGATTTTTTTTTTTAATTGGAGTTGAAGCAATAGGAGGATGAGAGATGGATTGTGCACGACTGTGTCTTGAGTGCAAAAATATTGCAGTTTGAAACTTGGACCTAAAGTATTGAAAATGAAACTTACAAATCCCAGTGCATTGTGTGACAGCAGCTTTTCCTATAGGATGTGCAGCATCACAAAGACTTCATCAGTGGGGTTGGGAGGGCTTGGAGCTTTGTCCTGTGCCACTCTGGGATGTCATGAACCAGGACTTCACCTGCCACCAGCCCAGGTCACCCTCTGCCACCGCAGCTCCTTGGGCCTTGTGTCCCCAGAGCAGACACAAAGTGTTTCTGCTGCTCCCCCTTTGCACAAACCCACAGAGAGCTGGGATTTTTCCAAGGCTCGTGTCTCCATTGGGCCATATTCCCAAAGAACCAGCAGCACATCCTGATGAATACGGCGAGTTACGTGGATGGTTGTCAGCTCCACTTCCTGCCTAGAAATCCTGAAATTGCTTCTAAATGCTGCTCCTTCAGCTCCTGGACACCTTCTCACACAGAGCTGGGGAAAAAAATCCCCTGGCCACCGGCTAAAAGGTGAGTTATGCCCAAGTTAGAGCTCTGTGGGAAATCTCTGTCCCTCCCTGACGTTTTAATATATCTGTACATGGGGGTGTGCATGGATGCGTCTTGTATACAAAGGAAGGAGCGTGCAAGCAACGGGACTGACACTTTCAGTGTCCATGCTATTCCATACCCATGGGCACAGAGACATTATGGAAACCCTGGCACAGACAGGGCCTTCTGTCCATGGGTACAGAGACATCCAAGAGCCCCTGGCACACACAGAGCCTTCTGTCCATGGATACAGAGACATCCAAGAGCCCCTGGCACACACAGAGCCTTCTGTCCATGGGTACAGAGACATCCAAGAGCCCCTGGCACACACAGAGCCTTCTGTCCATGGGTACAGAGACATCCAGGAGCCCCTGGCACACACAGAGCCTTCTGTCCATGGGTACAGAGACATCCAAGAGCCCCTGGCACAATCTGGCCTGGCACACACAGGCCTGGCAGCACAGGTGGCTTTCCCCACAGGCTGCAGGAGATGAGAACACAACATTTGCCAACACTGACTGCAAGCCACAGCTCTGGGTGCTCCCCGTGAACCTCAGCTCTGGGACCACTGTCTGCCCCAAGCTTCAGGGGCTGCAGTGGGAGCCTGGCTGGGCTCTGCCCTGGGGCCATCCTGCAGGGACAGCTGCAAACAGGGAGCATTCCCTTGCCACAAACAGCCAAGCCAGGGCTGCAGGGCAGCTGCTCCAGCCCAGAGTGCACTGCTGAGTGCTGTGCTCTGGGGCTGGGGCTCCCCGCACAGGCGACTGGACTGGTGTGCCACAGGAGACAGAGAAGCTGCAGCTTCAGCCTAACTGAGGTGGGTGCGTGGGCTGGGAAGAGTGGGGAGGCTCAAGGGGATTCACAGAGCTCACCCTGCTACAAGGACGAGGACAAGGGAGTGGGAACTCAGCAGTGAGGAGAGCTGAGGGCTGGAGAGCAGCTCTGAATGACACTAAAATCCCACTGGACCTCTGAGACATTGCTGCTCCTCAGCCAGTGACAGGATGAGTCCCTAAGCCTGGGGCTCAGCCTTCCTTGTGGTGAGGGGCATCAAGGAAGGCAACAGTGTGATGGAGACTGCCATGGGCTGGGAACTCACTGGGGGAAAAGAGGGAGCAGTTGGGAAGTACAAGGCAGGTGGGGGACAGAACTGTTCAGAGAAGGGCTGAGCTACAGCTTGAGCAAGCTGCAAAATGTCATTTGGGATCATCCCAGATTGATTTCATTTCAGAAGCTATTGAACAAGTTTATTTTGGGGTGGTGTCATGTTTTCCCTGGGAGGTGTACACTCTGCAACCTTGAGCTGTGTTGCTGAAATGCTCCAGCAGGTCTGTGCTGCAGGTCACCCCATTTCTTCTTTGGCTGATTGCGGCCCGGTGCTGAGCTCCAGCAGAGCCCTGGCAGAGCCCAGAGCAGCCTCAGCACCCGCAGAGCCCGGCTGCAAGGAGAGAAACCAGAAAGCGCCCGTCAGCTGAAGGCTCCTGTCCCCTTGTCCCAGCCGCCCGCGGTGCCCAGGCCATGCTGGCCGTGCCCAGAGCTGTGCCCAGAGCTGCCCATCCCTGCTGCCTTTGGGAGCAGAGCAGGAGGGCAGGACATGTGCCCAGCCTGCAGCCGGCCACGGCACATCCAGCCCTCAGCAGCTGCCCAGAGCAGGATGCTCCTGTGCTCGCTGCCATCTCCCCAAAGCTCTGATCCCACCATGCCAAGCAGACGGGACCCACCTGACGCCATCCCCCGCTGGAAGAAAAGCTGGTCCCAAACCATGTCCTCATCCTTCTCCAAGGGCACGGCCCATCCACACCACAGCTGCTCCCAAGCACTTCCTCATCCAGACAGGACCCCAGCTAGAACGCTTCCTCTAGAAAAACACACAACAAATTATTGAAAATAGATTACAGACAAAAAGGGGAATAAGAAAAAAGGTCAAAAATCATATTACTGTCAGGGACTTGAGGAAGGCCCAACCCCTGCATGCCAGGGAAAAACCCACACACAGGTGAGGGAAGCCCAGGCTGTCTCCCTTCCCCCCTGCACTGCCCCCCAAAATAACAGTGACCCCAAAGCAAAAAGGGGCAATGGAGCAGCCCAAGCCCTTCCTTGCCTGCAAAGCAAAGCAGACCCTGCACAGGTTCTGGAGTCACACCTCTGCTCCCACCATGGGGGTTTGTTTGTGTCGGGCTGGCTGCCCCAGCCCCAGCCCCAGCCCGGGGCACGGTGGGTGCTGGGGCTGTTGGCAGGGCCAGGAGCCCACTCCCATTTCATCACCACCCCAGCCCATCCCCCAGCCCTGCCAAAAGCAGCCTGGCAGCCGACTGAAGGATCAGCTGCATCCGCCCCAGCAAAGGGGGAACCTTTGGTTCCTGGCCAGGCTGTGCAATGCCCAAATCTGGCAGCATCCCCCTGCGTGTGGACTCACCTGCAAATTCCCTGTGGAGCCTGGCTTTGGAGAAGGTGCCAGAATCGAAGTCCATCATCCTCAGCTGCTGGTGGCCAGGTGGAGGAAGAGGTTGTCATCCTTGATGTCGTCCTCGCTGTCCCCAGCAGCAGCAGCCCCACCTGGTACAGCTCCTCCAGGGGCTCCTTCTCCTTCCCTGGGGGTGAGCCCAGGCTGTCTGGGTTCTGCCCAGGGCCCAGAGCTGTCAGGGAACCAGGACAAGCAAAACCAGCTCAGATGGTGGCCACCAGTGCTGGGCAGAGCAGCTCAGCTCCAGCACAAGGGCTGCGTGTCCCCATCTGATGACCCCTGGGCAGTGACACAGGCAGGACAAAATGTCTGGGTTCCTTTGCTTCTGATTGCCAAGGCATGTGTGGAGCTGCAACTTACCAGGGCTTTGCATCAAAGTGTGCCTGTGGCTCTCTCCCTTCTTCTAGGGCCGATCAATATCCTGCAGCCAGGGATCACAGAACAGCTCTTCTAACGAGGGCCTGTCCGAGTGCAGCATGGATAAACACCGCCTGATCACATCTTGGCACTCTGGGCAGAGAAACCAGAACCCGCTGGTCAGCTGGAGAAGGCTCCTGTTGGCTTTGCCCCACTATTCCCGTGCCCAGGCCATGCTGGATGTGCTCAGAGCTGGGCCTAAACTTCCCCATCAATTCCCTGTTTTGGAGGAGAGCAGGAGAGCAGGACATGTGCCACCTCCTCAGCAGCTGCCAGAGCGGGATGCTCACGAGCTGCTGCTGTCTCCCAGCACTGGCATTGCCCCCGTGGCCAGAGATGAGGATCCACCTTGAGAGAGCCGTTGTGGCAGCGAGAGCTGATGGTCCCAGCTGATGTTCTGGCTCCTCCTGAAAGGGTGCTCCCCGCAGACCATCTGGTGCAGCAGGATGCCCAGGGACCAGATGGTAGCTGGCTTGCCATAGTAAAATCCAAAGTGGATCCATTCCGGGGGGCTGTATGACGGTGTTCCTGTGGAATACAGATGGGGTTCATCAGGGGGATGCTGCTGCTCCCAGAGCCTGGCCCCAGCATCCCTGGGCGTGTGGGGGCCGCCCCAGTGGCACACGGGGTGACCGCTGCCCTCTCGCCAGCACCTGGGACTTGTGTATAGACTCGGGGTAGGAAAAGAAGCCACTGGGGTTGGAAGAGGGCAGCAGAAGTCCTGGCAAGGCCCGACCATGAGGAGGAAAAACCCACCCAGTGCTTGGGAAAACCATGCCTTCATCCTCCCTGCCTGCACTTCCCAAAAAACATCATGAATCCAAAACAAACCAGGTGAGTGGAGCAGTCCAAGCCCTTTGTCACCTGCACACCAAACCGGCTGGGACACAGCTTACGGCCCCCCTCTCTGCTACCCCCACCCACGGGTGTTTTTGTCAGGCTGGCTGCCCCAGCCCCAGCCTCAGTCCTGCCCAGAGTGGTGGGCAAAGGCTGCCAGCAGGGCTGGAAGCTGGCTCCCCACCCAGCCCTGCTCAAATGCAACTCAGCTGAAATCTCAGTGCCATGAAGGGCAACAAAAGGGAGAATCCCTGCTGCCACAGCCAGCTTGGGCTGTGAGATGTTGGGCCATGAGATGCCAGGACCGAGAGCACACCCCTGCGTGGGCTCACCTGCAAAGCGAGTGTAGGCTGTGTCTTGCAGGTAGGTGCCACAGCCAAAGTCGATCAATTTGGCCTGCCTGGTGGCCAGGTCAACCAGGATGTTCTGTGGTTTGATGTCCCTGTGCAGGACCCCACAGCTGGTGCAGTGCTGCACGGCCTCCAGCACCTGGCGGAACAGATCCCGCGCCACCTCCTCGGACAGGAAACCCGTGCCCGAATGAAATTGTGCAGGTCCTGAGACCGCTTCGGGCGTTCCAGCACGATCAAGATGTATTTGGGGAGCTCAAGCCACTCCAGCAGCTGGACGACACCGGGGAAGCCAGTGGACACCTTGTCCAGCAGCACGATCTCCAGGGGTGCGCTGGTGCCGTCGGGCTGCAGGAGGAGCGCGATGCCGTCAGTGGGGCTGATGCCATGCCGGGGGTCAGGAACTCCTCACCCAGCACGGGGTGCTCTGCGCCCTGCGCTGGCCCCACGCCCGCTCTCCCTCGAGGTGTCCTGGTGGCTCCCACCCTGCCGGGCCTCGGCTCATCCCCGCCCGGCACGGCCCGGCTTCTGCCGCTGGCCCCGCTCACTCACCAGCTCACCCCAGTGCCGGACGCGGTTCCTTGGCACCCTATTGATGGCCACCTGCAAGCCAAGAGCAGCAGCGGGCTGAGCATGCCACCTCACCTGCCCTGCCCTGCCCTGCCCTGCCCCAGCCCCATCCTCCTCCTCCTCCTCCTCCTCCTCCCCCTTCTCCTTTTCCTTCTATCCCTCCTCCTCCTCCACCCCCTCCTTCCCCTCCTCCTCCTCCTCCTCCTCCTCCGCCCGCCGCCGGCCCCGCCGCTCACCGGGGCGCCGTCCGAGAGCCGCGTGGCCGCGAAGACGCTGCCGAAGCCGCCGCTGCCCAGCAGCGAACCCAGCCGGTACCGCTCCTTCAGGCCCTGCTGCGCCTTCCCTGCGGGCGGGACGCGGCTGTCAGCGCTCGGCCCGGGGCCAGGAGCGGCCCCCGAGCGCCCCCCGACCGCCCCGGGCCGGCCCTCCCCAGGCGTTCGCTCCCGGCAACGGGACAGCGGCGGCTCCGGGGCGGCGGCCGCGCTGCCGAGCGGCGGAGCTCGGGCCGGGGAAGCCGCAGCGGAGGCGGCGGCAGCGGCCGCGCCGCGTGTGTCCTCCGCGGGGCCCGGGAGGAGCCGGGGCCGGGGCCAGGCTCGGGCCAGGCGGAGCCAGAGCGAGGCGATGCTGCCCCAGCCCCAGGCACCGATGCCCGCCCAGAAGCGCCACCGCCAGCACGGCCAGAGCCGGGCGGAGGCGAGACCCCGGCGGGACGGCCGGGGGCGGGGATGGGGCAGCCCCGCCCGGAGCCGGGGGCGGGCCGGGGGCATGGCCCGGCCGGGAATGGGGAGAGAGAGAGACTGGGAGGGGAGGGGACAGCGGAAAAGGGAGAGCGGGAGACCGTGCGGGACAGCGGGACAGGGAGAGCGGGACAGCGGGAGAAGGAGAGGGAGAGGAGTAAGAATCGGAATTCGACAAAATCACTGCTTTCGCTGCTGCTGCTGCTGCCGCCGCTGCTGCTGCTGCTGCAACTGAAGCTCCGGGGCCGTTTGTCCCCGTGTCCGTTTTTCCGTTGCCCGCTCGCCCCTGCGTCCAGCCCCCCGCTCCCTGGGGGCAGCCCCTGAGCCTGTCCAAACACGGGAACTTTGCCGTGTTCAGCTCAGACCCAGAGTCTTGACTCCTGCATGGGGGCAGAGGTATCTCCTCGGTCGCTGCTGTACATTGTCCCCGCTGAGGATCAAACCCTGTCGGGGCACATTTCCTGGCTGAAGGATTCCCTGGTCCTGGCCCTGCACTTATGGCTCCAGCGTTGCTTTCCAGTGAATACTGGAAGGCAAACTGTGTGGCTCATGGTACTTTAGAGTGTCTAGAACTCGCTAAGTCACTGATCTTAGAGGTGAGATGCATTTGGAATTAATGGGATGGAGAAGTAGTGCAAGATGGAAAAAGGGAGCAGAGAAATAAATAGAGGAAAACATCTTGGACTGTTTCTTTCAATTTTCATTTCACTTCTGGAAAGCTGTTTCAGTTTTCCAGGAATCTTCTCCACAGTCCTGTTTGCTCTTTTCAAGAACCTTTCCTGGAGAACCAGGTTGAGCTCCTGTCACAAGATGTGCCACCACCTGCAGCTTCTCTTGGCTTTCCACAGCGGGTGTGCAGCAGGAGTCTTGCAGCCAAGCAGGACCAAGGTTTGGAGAACTTGACAGCTTGTCCTTTCTTTTCCTGGTGAGCTGGGGAGTTGTGCCATTAGTGAGGTTTTCATTGTGACTGTTCCAGCCTTGGGAAACAGGAGGTGGAACCAGGACTTGTTAGGGAATACAAGCCTGACTGAATGCAGAGAAGGAATCTCCAGAGCCCGCAGCCAGAAATGGAGAGTTGTGTGATAATCATTCCCACATCTCCATGGACACCTGGAAAGTGATCTAGAACATGAAAATGGGACAGAGGGAGTTTGTTTCTGTGTTCAGTTTGGGTGATTCTACATCTCCAGTGCTGGTATAAATCAAGAGCACAGTCAGTTCATGATAAGCACCAGAAAAGGCTGGACCTCTGAGAGTAGGTGATGGAAGGAATTTGAAAAGGAGAAATGCAGGGAATGACTTGGTGGACTTTGTCTGGAAGAAGGGTATTTTTTTTTAATTATTTCTAGTCCATTGCTTCTGCTTTTGTCCTTCTTACAAGGCCATTTTCATCCCAGATTCCTCATGAAATGAGATCCCTGAGCTTCTGGAAGTGCCTGAAAGATGCCCAGTTGTTGCAGGGACACTCAGGCTGAAACAGGAAGCAATTTTGAAGCAATTGTATTAAACAAAAACCAGTTCTTAAGCAGAGATTGATGTCACTCCCCCCGACCAACCACCATGGGCAAATCTCTGGCTCAGCCTGGAGCAGTGACCTTGAGGGGGTGTCCCCACTGCAGGGAGGAATCTCCACAGCCCCCAAGAAGGGAAATGCCAGGAGACGCTGCCATTAAAATTTGGATGGGGCTTTTCTCATCTGAAGTGCTGCCCTGTCAGTCAGATGTGCCCAGGCTGGGCCAGCTCAGCAGCTCTGCAGGAGCTCTCAGTGGTGTCACTTGGTTGTTCCTTTCTCTGGGGATTTTTCCAGCCCTGCCACAGCTTCAGCTCCCTCTGAGGATGTGGAACCTTGGGATGGAGGAGTCAGGCTGGTTTCAGCATTATTCACCCCAACAGCAGCGTGACCCCCTCCTTCATTTCCCACTGGGGCTTTGCAAACAGGGCCTTGCGGGAGTGGTTTGAGCCCATTGCAGGCAGAGCCTCCTGCTCCAGCAGGAACTGCCTTTCCTGTGCCAGGAGCAGGGCAGGTCCTGCTGCAGGAAAAGCCCCAGGCCAGCCCCAGCACAGGGAAGGCCTCGGGCACAAGGGCAGAATGCCGTGCTGGGAGCTGTGCCAGGGAGAGCCTGAGGCACCAAAGGCGCCTTGGCAGCAGCAGCTGCTTGCAGGGCATGGCCAGAAGCCTCCCTTGGCAAGCCGGCCTGGTGGCCAGCACTGCAGAGCTGCTGCCTCAGGGCTCATTTCTGGCTGGGCTCGGCCCCAGCCCACAGAGTGTGACCTCAGCCCTGACTCTGCCACGGCCCTTGTGCCTGAGCCCTGCAAAGCCCAAAGGTCACCTGTGCCCCCCTGGCTGTGCCAGCCCCTGGGGCAGGGGGAGGAAAGGCAGAGAAGGGGCTGGGTTTGGCTGTGGGATGTGGGGTCCAGCAGAGACCATGAGGAGTCAAGGCAGTGGATGGAGTGCACTGAGCAGCCCCTTCTGCCCATGCAGTCCTGGAATGGTTTGGGTGGGAAGAGCTCTGCAGTGCTCATCTCATCCAAACCCCGCCATGAGCAGGGACATCTTTCACCAGATCAGGTTGTTCAGAGCCCTGTCCCAGCTGGACTTGAATGTTTCCAGGGACGGGGCACTGACCACCTCCCTGGGAACCTGTCCTGGTGTATCACCAATGTCATCATCAAACATTTCCTCCTTATCTGTTCTTATCTGAACCTCCCTTCCTTTAGTTTAAAACCACCCCCCTTTGTCCCGTTGTGCCAGGCCCTACTAAAACCTTTGTCCACCCTTGTATTCCCAATGAGCCAGGTTTCCATGGCAACTGCCAGGACAGGTGACCCAGGTGTCACCCCCAGTGAGGGCTGCCATGGAAACAGTGCCCAGCACTGCCCCTTTCTGTCTGGCTGACCTGGCCTTTGGCCCTGGCCCTGGCGTTTGCTGCTGGTTCCGCGGCGCCTGACCGGCCAGCGCGGCACAGGGCAGGTGGCCATGGCACAAGCCCCCAGCAAGGGATCCCCTCTGGCTCTGGGCAGTGACAGCAGCCCTGAGCAAGGGGCCAGGGCAGGTTTCCATGGCGAGCAACCATCACAACAGCTCCAGGAGCAGAGTGACTCTTGCCAAGGAACTTTGCCTTGCTGTCACTTAATATTAAATCTGGTTTTTGCTGATCCCTTGCTGGGGATTTTTTCAGCGCTCTCAAGCCCTCGTTGGTAACAGGGTGAAGGAGCCCTGGCCCAGGCTCTGGCCCTGGGGGACACGGGGACGCTGCCGGGGGTCCCTGTCCCCCTGTCCCACCCCCAACAGCCTCGGCCCCCGTCCCCGTGTCAGGCTCTGGGGTCGATCTCGTGGAACATCCTCTGGGGGAGGCTGCGGCGCTGGGGGCGGGAGGACCCGGGGGGACAGGGGACCCCGCTGTGCACGAGCAGCGTTGGACTTCTCTGGGGGAACTGGGAGGGGGGGCTGGGGTGGAGTGACCTCCCCAGTGACCTCACACAGCCCCTGTGAGGTCACACAGCCCCTGTGATGTCACACAGCCCACTCTGAGATGTAACAGGCCACCTGTGATTTCATACAGGTGTCCTGTGAGGTCACAGCCTGCTCTTTGAGGTCTCAGTCTGCTCTGTGATGTCACAAAATCTGCCCTGTGAGGTCACAGCCCAGCCTGTGATGTCACAGACACCCTGTGATGTCATAGCCAGCTCTATGATGTCACAGCCACCTTTGTGATGTTTTGCAGTCTCGTTGTCATGTCACAGCCTGCTCTGTGATTTCACAGTCAGCTCTGTGATGTCACAATCCACTCTGTATTTTCTCAGCCTTCTCTGTGACATCACACAGCTGCTCTGTGATGTCACAGAGCCCTTTTCTATGATGGCAGAGTCTTCTCTGTGTCCTCACAGCCCGTTCTGTGATGTCACACAGCCAGCCTGTAATGTCACAGCCGACTTTGTGACATCACAACCTCCTCTGTGATGTCACATCCTGCTATGTCATGTCACATAATAAACCAGTGATGCCACAGCCAACTGTATGATGTCACAACCTGGTCTGTGATGTCACACAATCACAGAATCACAGAATTGCTGGGTTGGAAGAGACCTTTGAGGTCATCAAGTCCAGCCCATGCCCTAACACCACCTCAGCTAAACCATGGCACTGAGTGCCACATCCAGTCTTTTTTTAAACACATCCCAGGATGGTGACTCCACCACCTCCCTGGACAGACAATTCCAGTACTTTATCACCGTTTCCATCAAAAACTTTGTTCCAAATATCCAACAGAATTTCCCTTGGTGCAGCCTAAATCTGTGTCCTCTTGTTCTGTCAGTTGTTGTGAGGAGAAAGAGACTGACCCCCACCTGACTGCAACCACCTTGCAGGGAGTGTAGAGAGTGATGAGGTCACCTCGGAGTCTTCTCCAGGATAAACAACTCCAGCTCCCTCAGTCATTCCTCACAGGATTTGTGTTCCAGACCCCTCACCAGCCTTGTTGTCCTTCTCTGGACACGCTCCTGCTCCTCCATGTCCTTCCTAAGTGGGAGGGCCCAGAACAGGACACAGCACTCGAGGAACGGTGCCAGTACAGGGGAAGAATGCCAAGTACACGAGTGCCAAGCACAGGGGAAGAATGACCTCCCTGCTCCTGCTGGCCACACCATTCCTGATCCAGGCCAGGAGCCATTGGCCTTCTTGGCCACCTGGGCACACTGCTGGCTCATGTCCAGCCTGCTGTCCATCAGTCCCTGCAGGTCTCTTTCTGCCTGGGCACTGCCCAGCCACACCATCCCCAGCCTAGAGCTGTGCAGGGGGTTATTGTGGCCAAAATGCAGGACTGGGCACTTGGACTGATAAAACTTCATCCTTTTGGCCTCTGCCCATCCATCCAGCAATTCCAGGTGTCTCTGCAGAGCCCTTCTGCCTTCCAACAGATGGACACACGCTCCCAGCTTAGTGTCATCTGCAGATTTACTAATGAAAGCCTTAATCCCCTCATCCATGTGGTCAATAAAAATATTGAACAGAGCTGGCCCAGCACAGAGCCCCGAGGGACAGCACTGGTGACTGTCCCCAGCTGGATGCAGCACCGCTCACCACCACTCTCTGGGCCCGGCCATCCAGCCAGTTCTGAACCCAGCACAGAGTGCTCCTGTCCCAGCCGTGGGCTGCAGCTTTTCCAGGAGTGTGCTGTGGGAGACAGTGCCAAAGGCCTTGCTGGAGTCCAAATAGACACATCCACAGCCTGTCCTGCATCCACCAGGAGGGCCACCTGGTCATAGAAGGAGACCAGGATGGTCAGACACGACCTAGCCCTCCTAAACCCCTGCTGGCTGGGTCTGACACCCTGGCCATCCTGGAAGTGCTGTGTGATGACACTCAGTGTGAACTGTTCCATGACCTTACCGGGTACTGAGCTCAGGCTGACTGGGCTGGAATTACCAGGATCCTCCTTCCCACCCTTGCTGTGAATGGGCATCACATTGGGCAGCTTCCAGTCATCTGGGACCTCACCAGTGAGCCAGGACTGCTGGTAAATGGTGGAGAGTGGCTTCACAAGCTCATCTGCCAGCTCCCTCATCACCCTGGGGTGGATCCCATCTGGTCCCATGGATTTATGAACATCCAAGCAGCTCAGCAGTTCTCTGACTGCCTCCTCTTGGATAACAGTGGCCCACTCTGCTCCCTGACACCATCAACCAGCCCAGGAGGACAGTTGTCCTGAAGGCAAATCATCTTCTCACTAAAAACTGAGACAAAGAAGGCGTTAAGCACCTCTGCCTTTTCCTCATCTTCATATATTAAATTCCCTTCCACATCGAATAAAGAACAATGGTTGGTCTTACCCTTTCCTTTTATCATCGATATATTTGTAAAAACATTTTTCTTTAGCCTAAACTGAAGCTGTCATTTTAAGTTCATACTGATCTTTGGCTTCCCTAATTTCTTTCCTGCATGCCCTAGCAAGCCCCTTAAATACTTCCTGAGAGACCTGACGCTCCTTCCAAAGATTATACATCCTCTTTTTATTCCTAAGTTCCTTCAAAACCTCCTTGCCCATCCAGGCTGGACGTTTCCCTTGTCAACTCGTCTTTCAGCACACAGGAAAAGTCTGTTCCTGTGCCCTCAAGATCTCTGTTTTGAAGCTTCCCACCTTTCCTGAACTCCTTTGTTTTCAAGGGCTGTTTCCCAAGGAACTCTCTGAATAAGTCTCCTAAATAGGCCAAAGTCTGCCCTCCAAAGTCCAATGTAGAAGTCTCATTAGTGTTCCTCCTGATTTCACCAGATATTGAGAATTCTATAATTTCATGATCACTGTGCCCCAAGCAGCCTCTAACCACCACATCTCCCACCAGCCCATCTCTATTTACAAACAACAGATCTAAAATAGTCCCTCTCGTGGTGGGCTCACCCAACAGCTACAACAAAAAATTGTCCTCCACAAAATCTTAAAGTTTCCTGAACTGCCTCTTTTCAGCTGTATTGAGTTCCCAGCAGATGTCCAGCAGATTGAAGTCACCTACAAGAACAAGGGCTGATGATCCAGAAACATTCTCTAGCTGCTTATAGAATGAGTTGTCCACCTCTTCTTCCTGGTTGCGTGGACGATAACAGACTCCCAGTAGGATGTCAGCCTTGTGGGCCTTCCCCCTAAGTCTCACCCATAGACATTCAACTCCATCATCATTAGTTTCAACATCTGTAGCATCAAAAGCCTCCCTAATATAAAGGGCCACCCCTCCACCTCTTCTCCCTTTCCTGTCTCTCCTGAAGAGCTTGCAGCCATCCAGTGCAGCGCTCCAGCCATGTGAGTTGTCCCACCCTGTTTCTGTGATGGCAATTACATCACAGCTCTGCTGCTGCACCATGGCCTCCAGCTCTTCTTGTTTGTCACCCATGCTGTGTGCATTGGTGTACATGCACCTCAGCTGGGCTGATGATTTCACCCCTAGATCAGGATTACCACCCACGAGCCTGCTTCCAGACAACCCAGCTGCATCCCCTTCCCCTTCAGACCTAGTTTAAAGCCCTCTCAAAAAGTTCTGCCAGTTCATGAGCTAAAATGTTTCTGCCCTTCACAGAAAGATGGAGCCCATCTGGCCCAAGCAGGTCAGGTGTTGTAAAAGTTGCCCGATGATTAAAGAATCTGAAATTTTACCAATGACACCAACCCTTGACCCACTCGTTGATAATGTGAGCTCTCCTATTGCTTTCACCGTTTTTCTCAGACTCCAAAGGGACTGAGGAAAAGACTGTCTGTGCCCCTGTCCTATTAACCACCTGACCCAATGCCCTAAAGTCCCTTTTATTGCCCTGACACTCCTCTTTTCAATCTCATCACTGCCAGCCTGGGGTATCAGCAGTGGGCAATAATCAGAGGGCTGAATCAGCCCAGGCAGTGTGTCAGTCATATCCCGTACCCAGGCCCCAGGGAGGCAGCAGACCTTCCTGTGGGGTGGGTCTGGTCGACATGTGGGGCCCTCTGTTCCCCTCAGGAGGGAGTCACCCACCACAATTACCCTTCTTTCCTTTTTGATGTTAGAGGTGCTGATCTGTTTCACAGATGAATCATAATTGGGAGGCTCACTGGGCAGATAATTTTCTTCTAAACCATCTGGCTGACTCTCCAGATCCAGGGGATCATACCGAATCTGAAGTGGCACCTGGCTTGGGAGAGGGGGTTGGGAGGGATTTTTATTATTACTTCCTCGAGTAGGTACCCACTCCCACTCCCCTTCATCGGCCAGGTGTCCTTCTATAGCCTGACAGTGGGAGGTGTGGGAGACAGCGGGAACCAAGGAGAGCATTCCTGCCCTGCCAGACCTCATGGAACCAAGGATCCATTGGGACACTGCAGGGGCCTGGGCACCACGGTGCCATTGTGACACTGCAGGGCCCAAGGATCCAAGGGACTTTGTGACACCAAAGGGACATTGTGACACTGGGAGGCCTCATGGAATCATGGAGACCACTGGGACACTCTGGGGCCTCATGGAACCATGGGCACTGATTCTTCCCCTGTGCACAGCACTGGTTGGGCAGCACCTCCAGTGCTGTGTCCAGTTCTGGGACCCCCAATTTAGGAAGGACCTGGAGGGGCTGGAGCGTGTCCAGAGAAGGGCAACAAGGCTGGTGAGGGGTCTGGAGCACGAGTCCTGTGAGGAGTGGCTGAAGGAGCTGGGGTTGTTTATCCCGGAGAAGAGGAGGCTCAGGGGAGTCAAGGCAGTGTCAGGGCACAGGTTGTACTGGATGATCTCCAAGGTCTTTTCCAGCCTTGCTGATTCTGGGATTCTCTGAAACCACACTGGGAGCAGTTGCAGGAGGAGCCCTGGGCCTCCTCTTCAGAAGCTCCAGCAGCCCAGGTCCCTCAGCTCCTCCTCACAGCCCCAAAGCCCATCCTGTCAGTCCTGCAGAGCCTCTGCAGCCCCTCCTCACTGCCCAGAACAGGCAGCCCCACAGCCAGACACAGCAGCCCAGATGTGCCCCCCTGGCCTGGGCTGCCTCTGGCACGGGAGCAGCACCAGGCACTGCAGGAGCCTGCAGACAATTCCTGCAGCACTTGTGGGATGATCCTGCTCCCCAAGGGCCGTTCCCATGGTGCCAAGTCAGGAACTGGAATGGGGGAGTGGGGCCAGAGAGGAAAGGACAAACACGGATGGGCTGGGTGCAAGGGAGGGAACAGGGATGGGCAATAGGGAGAAATCTGGATCATTAAAGAGGAAAGAAAGCAGAGGTGAAGGCAAGGAAATGCTCAGGGCAGTCTGGGGGTGGCTGCCAGGCAGCCCTGGCTCGGAGCAACAGCATATGCAGTGGGACAGGAAACTCCCAGCTGATGGGAACAAACTTTCTGGCTGACTGCAGAGGCCAGGACAAAGCTGAGTGGTTTCCCTGGCGTCCCCCAGCCCTTCCTGGCCCCAGGGGCTGATGGCATTTGTGCTCCCTCAGGTGCATGTCCCCACAGCAGCAGCATGGGGGTGCTCCCGCCTGCTGTGTGCAATGCAAACAGGGGCTCCTGAGCCAGCGCTGCCGTGGCTGTGCCTGCAAGGATGCGGCACCTGTGTGAGCTGGGGGAGAGACCAGGGCTGCAGAGGGGGGATGTTGTTGGCAGCTCCATCAGGACGCTCTGGGACGCTGGCCTGGGCTGTCCAGCGCACTGGGGATGGATCAGCCCCTGCTCTGCTGCTCCTTCCCGTCTCCCCCAGGGCCCTTGCAGAGCACCAGCCATGCTGTCTGCCCCCAGCCTGCCCACGGCCAGCCTGGGGCTGCTCACGGGGGTTTTCTGTGCTGAGCATTGGCCTGGCCGTGTTCTTGAGAGAGCCTGGGCAAGGAGCCTGGAGCCCCCAGGCCCTGGCCTGAGGCGTCAGCGCTGCCCCAGCAGTGCCCATGGGCTGTCCCTGCTGCAGCCCCGGCACTGCCACCCCCAGGACTGTGCCCGGCCCCGAGAGCACTCAGGCCCTGCAGCAACACCAGGGCCACCAGGGCAGCGGGGCAGGGCCACGGGAGCAGCACTGTCAACACCAAGTGCTGCTGCTGCTGGGCACAGCTGCTGTGCCAGCACTGATCTGCCCCAGCTCTGCACACAGACATTGCTGCTGCAGCTCCAGAGAAGGCAACAAAAGGGCATATCTGCAGAAAACTTTGCTGGGACATCCTTGAGTTCCTTTTAAGCCACCAAGAGGGCAGACCCTCATTGACACGGTCTGTAGCCACAGGGAAGGTGGAGAGAAACAAAGTGAGAAATGGCACAGACTGTATTTTTTATTTGTGGACAATATCAAAAAAGTAAAAATATGAACCTCCGAAATGAAACCAACAAGAAGTTACCGAGATGACTTTTATTAAAAGTGATTTGCAGAAATTGGCCAGCAGTTTAATGTCCCTGAATGCATCCAGTCATCAGTGTCCTCACTGCAGCCTTGAGCTCCTGGTTCCTCAGGCTGTAGATGAGGGGGTTCAGGGCTGGAGGCACCACTGAGTACAGAACTGACAGGGCCAGATCCAGGGATGGGGAGGAGATGGAGGGGGGCTTCAGGTTCGCAAGTATGCCAGTGCAGACAAACAGAGAGACCACGGCCAGGTGAGGGAGGCAGGTGGAAAAGGCTTTGTGCCGTCCCTGCTCAGAGGGGATCCTCAGCACGGCCCTGAAGATCTGCACATAGGAGAAAACAATGAACACAAAACAACCAAATACCAAACAGGCACTAACAGCAATGAGCCCAAGTTCTCTGAGGTGGGTTTTGGAGCAGGAGAGCTTAAGGATATGAGGGATTTCACAGAAGAACTGGCCTAGGGCATTGCCATGGCACAGGGGCAGGGAAAATGTATTGGCTGTGTGCAGCAGAGCATTGAGAAAGGCACTGGCCCAGGCAGCTGCTGCCATGTGGGCACAAGCTCTGCTGCTCAGGAGGGTCCCGTGGTGCAGGGGTTTGCAGATGGACACGTAGCGGTCGTAGCACATGATGGTCAGGAGGGAAAACTCTGCTGACATGAGGAACAGAAAGAAAAAGAGCTGTACAGCACATCCTGTGT
This sequence comes from Anomalospiza imberbis, assembly GCF_031753505.1. Classification (NCBI taxonomy): domain Eukaryota; kingdom Metazoa; phylum Chordata; class Aves; order Passeriformes; family Viduidae; genus Anomalospiza; species Anomalospiza imberbis. The sequence continues at coordinate 792,684 of NW_027100078.1, forward strand.
AGGAGATGGTGCTGGTGTCCCAGAGGGAATTGTGCATGGCTTTGGGGACAGTGGTGCAGATGGAGCCCAGGTCGCTGAGGGCCAGGTTGAGCAGGAAGAAGAACATGGGCGTGTGCAGGTGGTGGCCGCAGGCGACGGCGCTGATGATGAGGCCGTTGCCCAGGAGGGCAGCCAGGGAGATGCCCAGGAAGAGGCAGAAGTGCAGGAGCTGCAGCTGCCGCGTGTCTGCCAGTGCCAGCAGGAGGAAGTGGCTGATGGAGCTGCTGTTGGACATTGGCTGTGGCTGCACATGGGGATCTGTAAGAAAAGTGATCATGGAACAGTTGGGTTTTGAGAGGACTTTAAATATCCCACCCCAGCTTGGGGGCACTTTCCCACTCTGCCATCCCAGGGCTCTGCTGCCTGGAGCTGTCCCTGCCAGCAGCTGCTTCTCTGTGCCCAGGGCTGGGCCCTGCCAGTGCTGCCAGAGCCCAGCCCAGCCCTGGGGGCTCCGCTCTGCCCTGCAGACCCTTCCCAGCTCAGGCACTGCCCAGGGGCAGCTTTAGCTCTGCAGGCTCCGATGGCAATGCCAGAGCAACCATGAGAAGGCTGGAAAAGCAGCACTGATGCTGCCTGTGAGGGGCTCTGTGCTGATTTCTGTCACTGCCTGGTTTATTAACTCCTGAGAGAAAACATTTTTATTTTTCTCTCAGCCTGAACTGACTGATGAATATCTATGTGCAATTTCCCATCCAATCCACACAGATCAGTAGATTAAAAAAGCAGGATTTTCCCTTTTATGCTGCCCCTGCCTTGCTGTGCTCCCATATAATATACTTGGAAATGTTCTGCAGTTAAATGCCATGCTGGGAGCAGTCCTGAACAATGCAGCATCCTCACCACACAAGGAGAACACTTCCAACCTTTACCAGATGTCTCCATCCACCCACATCTTGTCCCCCAGGGCTGGGAGCAGCTCCCCGGGCCGGCTGAGAGCTGTCCCTGGCACGCAGCAGAGTCCCTGGCCCAGCACAGCGCCCTGGGCTGCAGGACCCTGCTCTGCAGGACAGCCCTGGGCACCCCTGGCTGCTCTGCACAAGAGATGATCAGAGAATGTACTCACAGGGTCTGTGGGCATTGGGATGTTCCAGCTGTAGGAGATCACTCCAGGAGCTGCAGCTGCATTGTCCTGCAGCCAGAGGTTCCTGTGCCAAGGGCTGCCAGGGATTCTGCCCCAGGCACTTCTCAGCACCTTCCCAGCCCTGACTGATGGAAGCTCTCTGTGCCTCTGTGCTGTGCCCGGGCTGGCTGCAGGCAGTGCCCCAGCCCTGCTGGGCTGGGAGAAGAGCTGCTCATCCAGAGAAATGTGCTTTTGAAGCTCTCCTTGGTTACCAGGATCACCCTCTGTGCCAGGAGCCCGGCCCAGCTCAGCAGCACAGACACAGCACAAGGGCTTTAATGACCCTCTGGGGCTTTGTGCTCAGGCCCTGAACATCAGGCCCTGAGAGGGAGCTGCAGAAACCTCTCCAGAGCTCCAAGTCAGAATCCAACTCCAAAGTTTCTTTGACTTTTAATGGGTCCCACTGAGGGACACGACTGAGAAAGTGTCCCCAGGCCCCAGGCAGAGCAGAGAACTGGAGGCACTGATGACAGGTGGGGACAAAGAGAAGCCAAGTCTTGGTGCCCTGGGGCACAGCAGGCTCTGTGCCACCAAGGGCTGTCAGGAGACACCTTGTCCTGAGGCACTGGGGCCTCCTGGCACAGCCCCAGCCAGGCTGGGCACTGTCAGCCCCTTGTCCTGCCCTCTGCATCCCCCCCTAGCCCACATCCCAGTGGCCTCAAGGATCTGCTGGAAGGAGTCCCTGGGGAGCCTTGCTCAGGAATGGCCCTGGGGGCTCCTTCATGCTCCCAGGGACTGCAGGTTTTTCAAAGCACTTTGGCTTTGGCTTTTGCCTTGGAGTCTCTGAGAGCTTTGTGCAATCATGGCCTCCAATTATCTGCTGTAATTAGTCCCTGGAGAGGCTTTGTCAGGAACAACACTCAGTGGGGCTCATTAATGCTTCAAGGTACTTCAGTTCTTTTAAGGTACTGTGTTTCCCTTTTGATTCAGACTCTGTGAGAGGTTTGTGCAATCATGGCCCCAATTATCTGCTTTAACGAGTCCCTTGAGTGCTTTGTGCTGACACTCAGTGGGGCTCATTAATGCTTCGAGATACTCAAGGAGTTTAAGGTGCTTTGGGTTTTCCTTTCCACACTGAGAGGGTTTTGTGCCATTTTGAGTCTCTGAGAGGTTTTATTTTTTTTTTACCATCCTGGCCTCCAGTTCTCTCCTCTAAGGACTCTATGAGGAGCCTGTGTTGGGGATGGACCTTTGTGGGTCCCATTTATGGTTTGAAACTCCAACAACTTCGGGGTTTTCTTCTGGCTTTGACCACTGCAAAGGTTTGTGCAATTTCCTCTCAGGCCCTGAGGTTCAAAGGCTCAGCTCCAGATGCACCACGGGGCTTATTAGGATCAAGCAAGTCTTAACAAACAGTGGCTGTGCCTTGATTTCCTTTGCTCCCGTGCAGTTCATCAGGAAGGTTTCCTGCTGCTGCAGTTATGGGGAAATATTTCAAAGAGTTTGTAAGAAATATATATTCCTATTTTAAAGGTTGTCTTTTATTACTTTTCTTATTACTAGAAGAGGTGATTGCAGTATTCACTGATATTGATCCTGGGACTCTCCTCAGGAGATCTGGCCTGGTCAGAGAAGCTGTGCCTTGAGCTCTGACCCAGTGTGGACAACCGTGCTCCACATTCCCCAGCCTCATCTGGTCTCTCCTTACTCACCTGGGATCTGCTTTGCTTAGCAAACTGGCTGCAATCAGCCAAAGAGGGATTTTCTTTCTTTTATTTTTGAAGCACTCTAAAACTCCTGAGTTTCCCCAGTAAAATCAGACACCCTCCTCAAGTGTGTGCCAAGCCCAAGGTGCCACCAGGGCCACTGCAGACCTGCCCTGGGCCAGCTGTGAGGGTGGATCATCAGCCCAACCTGCACTGGGCCATTGCAAGGGGCTCTTGCCATGGACACTGCACTGACCCCACTGCTGGGTTTGGGTGCCATGGCAACACTGATCACTTTAGGTTTCCTTGGGAACCACCCCAAGGAGCCATTTCTCAGAGCTCAGAGAGCCCTGGAGCTGTGACCCTTCCCTGGGGAGCCTGGGCAGTGCCCCAGCAGCCTCTGGCCAAAAACCTTTTCCTGAGATCCAACCCAAGCCTGTCCCTACTCAGCTGCAGCTGTTCCCTCCCATCCTGTCCCTGGGCATCAGAGTGAAGAGATTCCCACAGCTCCAGCCAGGGACCCGCTCCCAAGGCTGTTGCCATGGCCACCAGGGCTGGGACCAGCTAGGGTGCTTGGTTTCCAAGGGCCGGTGTTCAGGAATGGGATTCCCCAATTTCCTGCTCCCGCTAAAACTGTGCTGCCGCTCGCTGCCCTCTGGCTTCCAATGGAAAGCACAAAAGACAAAGTTCCTGGGCTGGGATAAGAACAATTTACTGGGAACAGCAATGAGCCAAGGAACAAACAGGAACAGAAACAATATTGATAATAGAAGGGATAAAAAAACCAATTTACAGGGAAAGCTACATCACCACCAACTTTCTCTTCCCAGCCATGTATTTCCTCCTGCCTGGAAAGGACACCCTTCTCCTCAGGCAGAGAGAGAGAGAGTGCCTTTCCTGCCCCTGGCAATGACCTGAGGTGAGAGTGAATATAATGACAGGGCCACAGCCAGACCCTCATGTTCTTTGATCCCACATCATGTCATTGGGAGGGGCAGGAAAAGGGAAAGATGTCTTTCCAGCATGGATGACAGGGAACATGGATCACCAAGACTCTTCCCAATATGGGTTCTCCCATGGGGGATGAAGCTGGAGCAGTGCACGAAGCTCCTCCTTCAGTTGGGGCACTCACACGGCTTCCCTTACCGGTGCCTCCGTTGGTGTTGGGTCAAGTGAGAGCTCTGGGTGAAGCTCTTCCCACACTGGGGACACTTGTAGGGCCTCTCCCCAGTGTGGATGCGCCGGTGTGTGACGAGGTGGGAGGTGCGTTTGAAGCCCTTCCCACAATCAGGGCAGCGGAAGGGCCTCTCCTCTGTGTGAATGCGCTGGTGCAGGAGGAGATTGGAGCTGATCCGAAACCTCTTCTTACACTCGGGACACTCATAGGGCCTCTCCCCAGTGTGGATGCGTTGGTGGATTACAAGGTCAGAGCTGTACCTGAAGCCCTTCCCACACTCCCCACACTCGTAGGGCCATTCTCCGGAGTGGATCATCTGGTGGCGGATCAGGTTGTTACTCTTCCTGAAGCTCTTCCCACACTCCAAGCACCTGTAGGGCTTTTCCCCATCATGAAGCTGCTGATGGCCCACCAGCTCTGAGCTCTGGCAGGAGCTCTGTCGACCTTCCTGGCACAGGGTGGATCTTTCCTCCTCAGAGCACCCTGGGCTGGGCTTCCAGCTCCTCCTCCTGCGGGATCTCCGGGACTTTTCCTCCCTTTTGGATTTCTGCACTGTGGAGCAGCTCAAAACGGCCTCTTCCATGAGGTTCTGCCGCAGGGATTTGTCCTTCCTGGCCTCCATCCTCAGCTCCTTGTCTGGGGGAGGAAGGACAAGGAGAGGATGGGATTTGCCTCCGTGCCATAGGGAAGGGTAAGGAGATCCTTCCAGTGCATCCCCGGCAAGATGGCGTTGGCAGTGAGGTTGTCCTGTAGTCGGGGGCCGTGCTGCGCTGGGAGATGGAGCAGGAGAGAGGGGGAAAGGGGCACTGACTTCCTCCTCACCTGCCTGGGTGTCCCAGGGTTCTTTCCTCTTCCTCGCAGCCTTCTCCTCCATTTCGCAATGGTTTGGAGAAGGAAAATTCTGTTTTGGGAGGAAAACAAGGGATGAGCACAATGAGTTTTGTACTGGTTTGAAGGCAAACCAGGAGGAGAGTCTAAGCCAGAATTACAATTTAATAAAAAAAATCAATATCAAGGCAATGATACAGAAACACTGGCTTAATCTGACAGAGTCAGGATTTAACCTGACACCCCGTTGGTCAGGGTGGTGGTAGCCGTCTGATGAAATGGAGGCTCCAGCCCTGTTGGAGTGATGAATGTGATTCTGTCAAAGCAGTGAGCCTGCAGAAGGGATCACCTGATGGGTCTTGCTCTGAAGGTCCAGTGGTGGTTATGGGGCTATTGTCCTCTGGGAATCCAGTAGGCAAGGTGGTCCTGGTGTTGGAAGGGTGAGATTATATCCAGGTAGGAATGCTTGGTTCCTCCCCCTGGGCGGAGCATCCCACAATGGGATGATGTAATTTTATCAGTCCTGCAGTGGCACTCAATGGCCCATTAACAGAAGATAGCCCCTGGAGGGCGTTATCAGGGCTGAGCCATGGAAGAGATAAAGAACACTGCCCCACCTGTTTATCACAGTTCATGAAGATGGTGACTGAAAACATACTTTGGGTTACATCTTACATTGCACCCTGAAACAGTGAGGCAATCCCTGCTCGGGGTGGGGGGTGAACACCACCCCCCTTTCCCAAACTGGCTCAGGTGTAAAACCCCCACCCTGGGAAGGCCACATACACAGGGGACAATGTCACACTTGCCCCACCTCAGGGGAGGTCTCTGTCCCTGTCACTCCCTTGCTCTCCCCCCTCTTCTCTTTCTTTCCATCTCTCTCTCTACCTCACATTTACTGTTCAATAAAATCCACTTGGGATTTGGTCTCGTTAGCACCTTAATTGTGGCAGAGGCACCTCTCTAACAATTTTATTAACCAGACTGAGACGCTATTTTGACGCAGTGAGTTCAGGGCATTGATGTCTGACCCCAAGTGCCTTTGACAACAGCATGGTTCCCTCCTCTCAGGAGGTTCTGGCTCTTTCTGGAGGAACTCTTGGACACCTGGAGGCAGCTTCTTCTGTGTGACTTTTGGGAGAACTTATGAGGAAAATGGCTGTTGTGGGTGGCCAGTGTAAAGAAAATATTTTGTTGTCCTCCCTAGAAAAGTTTGTTAAAATCACTGGAGGAAAGGGAGCAAATGATACCAGCAAGACTTATAAGGATCATTCACCACAAGGTGAGGAACACAAGGCTGTCAAAAGTCCTAGTGATTTATTAAAGAAATATGGATATTGATGTAGTACTGATATCCAACTGTGACGGGCAAAAACTATCTAACAGTTTAAAGTAAGAAAGTGTATGTTTATTACGATGCCAGGCAGCGTGCAGGATAGCTCTCAAATACACACTGCACCTTTCAAATGATTACAGAGTCCTTTTATCCATACAAGTATTGAATACCCAAAATGCAAATACATATTCATAATTTTGGTGCATCCCATTCCTCACTTTGTATGCTAATCATTTCCAAAGCTATTAAGCATGTGTAGTTTGTTCCTTGAAAAGGGTCAGAGGTCCCTTTCATGGGGAGGGGTCCCAAAATGAGGAAGTAAATGAAGTCTTCCTCATTCTGACCTTTCTACCTTTTCAATGCAAATAGGACAAATGAACCTTGGTAGAGCTCCCATTCCCTGTCTTCAATTGGTTTCAGAACAGAGGAGGCCCACAACTGTCTTATGTTCCTAAAAGCTATTTGTCAGTTTCTATATTCTTCATTATAAACCCAGCTAACTAAACATCGTGTTGACAAGCAATCAATTATTAGTTAACTACTAACTCTTAACTTCATCAAGGCCTACTCATTTGTTTTAATTAACTCTAGTAAGGCTTATCTCTAACTAAAATCTTAGCTCCTCTAAAATCTCTAAATCCCTTAAAGTTTATGTTTCACTAGAAGAAACCCAGCTCAAGTAGCTAAATTCCCAAATAACTCCCAAATTCACAGGCTTGTGGGCTTTGCCAAATGTGAGAATAATTTTTTTCTTCATCCCTGTCACCATTGTGACAGCTACACAGAGCTTTCCCTTCCTTTTAATAATCTGTATTGGGCCAAATTTTCACTTTTATCAGAACCTGCCAGCAGCAGAGCTGGAGCTGTGCAGGAAACGATGAAATTTGGAATTGCCACAGAATTGCTTCTATTGTCGGTTTGCTCATTTTTGGGATTTGTTTGCATTTCCATCACAAGTGACTTGTGGGAATATCAAATATTCATCAAAGTATTTTATGCAGAGTTAAGTTTGATTTCTGCTGAGATTATTTTGTCCGGTGCCCAGGGGATGCTCGAGGGCAGTCTGTGCCTCTTGTCCTGGCAGATGCTTGGGAGGAGCTTGGGGGGTTGTCCCTGTCCCTGTCACCCCAGGCCATTCCCCAAGGGGTGTCCCTGTCCCTCTCACCCCAGGCCATTCCCCAGGGGGTCTCCATCTCTCCATCGTTCTCACCCCAGGGAATGCCTGGGACGGTCTCCCTACCTCTCACCCCTGTGCCAGGGGAGTGCTCAAGGGAGTCTCTGTCCCTCTCAGCCCTGGGGGCGCTCGGGAGTTGAAACAGGCTATTTTACAGGGTAAATTTAACAGGGTAGAAATCCATGTGTATTTAGGTGAAATGTGCTGCTTTGAATCATTAGTAGCTTGCCAGCCTAGATAAAATACTGCTAGCTCTGCTGCTGAAACGTGGATGAAAAATCGATCCCACAAATCCCGTACGGAGCTGTAGAGACTGTGTGTTTATTGCAGCGCTGGACACGTGGGGATCCTTCCCCTTCAAAGGGCATGCACGCCCCTGTGTAAGAGACGGTCCCAAGTTCCCCTCATTTTTGCCTCACGTTTGCCACAATGGCAGAGACTGAGATCCTGGAGACCCCGATCGGAGTTCTGGCTTGGAGAGGTGGATGATTATTTTTGCAGGTGTATTTGCTGTGCCACCACGGACCACTGCTTTGAGCAGGGCCTGGCAAGGAGCGGCTTGTTCTACCTGCTTACACCTGCTTCACAATACCTGCTCAACCCACGAATTTTCCCACCTCTTGGCCAAATGAACTTTCTGGGGTAACTCTGGTGATCTCCCACGGAAGACCCCTCATCTGCCTCATGACCACTGTGACGGACAGAGATTGAAGCCCCTCCCAAAGACTGAGACTCAGACCCCTACCACAGGGAGGAGGGCTGGCCTGATCAATGCGAGATGTTTGCCCAGGTGTGGTCGATGGACCAAGAAGACAATGGCTCTCGCTCACTGCTGATAACATGACCTGTTCCCCTTTGGTGGCTTCAATGGACATTCATTGTCTTCTCCCCATCCCCCCCTTCCACAGAGGACTATAAAAGACCCCTGAGATAACCAAGATTTTGAGATTCTCCCTGATGTGACACGGCTCTTTGGGAGCCACTGCAGGAGCAGCACCCTGGGAGCCTCGGGAATGCCCCTCTGGGATCCACGGTACACACTCCCAGGGGCTAGAATTCCAGTTCCCAGCCAGGAAAAGATGTTCCTGCCCTTGAAGGCAAAGCTCTTAACAAGGAGCCAGAAGCCAAGTGGAGCAAGATCCTACAGTGACATTTCACTGCCAGCCTTCATAACTTCACCCATAGTTGTTGTAGCTCATGGATTAGGAATGAAATCAGGGCAGGGCCTTTGGTGGGAGCTGCCCTGGATCAAGGGAGACACTGAGAGAGACACAGAGCAGGCAAAGAGAGGCAGGAGAGAAAAGAGGACACAAACACTGAGAAGGTGGCACTCTGAAAACAGAACTGCAACTGACTGAAAAGGAATGGGATGGAAAGAAATAATTTTGTGACTTGTATTTCCAATCAAAATACAATTTCCTCCCTTTCTCACAAATCTCCTCCCGCTGTCATTCAGCAGGGCTGTCAGAACGTTCTTCATTCTGAATGGATGTTCCACGCAGCAGTCACAAAGAAACAGGGAACAGGGACCTTCCTGCCCGTGGGGAGTTTGCCATCCTCAGCTGAGGAGAGTAGAAGGCACCAGAAGGAAAGGACAGCTGGGCTTCACCCTTCCTCAGGAAAGAGGCAGGGGAAAAATCTCTCATCATGTCTGCACCTGCTCCCACAGGGATGTGAAGGCTGATCCCAGAGCCCCAAGGGTCACATTCAGGGCTGCCCGCAGGGAATGCTCGCCTGGTATTGAGGGGCAGTGTGGGAGCACCTGGATCTTGGAGAACCCAGCTGCCCCCCATGTTTGGAGGTGCCTGAGGAGGGCTGGGACGATTCCAGGGACATCCTGCAGTGACATCCTGCCTGTTCCACTCTGAGTGCGCTCAGTCCCAAACCTGACCCTGATCCTGCTCTCAATCTCACTCCACATTTAGACACACTCACAGTTCTGTATTTAATCTCATCCCAGAGGCAGAATTATCTAGCCTCAGACCCAATCCCAACCCCAGCCCTAAAGCCAATCCCATGACTAGCCTTAACCCCAATCCCAGCTCTAATCCAAATCTCAGTCCCAACTCCAAACCCAGCCCCAATTCCACCCTCTTCCTAAATCCTCATCCCAAATCAAATCCCAGGTTCAGCCTTTCTGGGTGTTTGGGGATGTCTCTGTCCCTCTGACCCTGATGACATTTGGGCAGGGTCACACCAGGGCTGAGAGGGGCAGAGAAACCCCCACCTCCCCAGGGATGAGAATGTTGGAGAGCCCCCCCGCCCTGAGCACCCTCAGAGGTGAGAGGGACACAGAGCCCCTGGTCCCCAGCCCTGCACAAGCATTCCCTGAGGCCAGAGGGATGGAGACCCCCTGAGCATCCCCCAGGGCAAGGGGACAAAGACCCCCGAGCACTCCCAGGGCTGAGAGGGACAGAGACTGCCCCAAGCAACTCCTGGCACAGGGTGAGAGGGAGGGAGACCCCCCAGACATTCCCTGGGGTGAGAACAATGGAGACCCCTGGAGAATGGCCTGGGGTGACAGGGACAGGGACACCCCCTGGGGAATGGTCTGAGGTGAGAGAGGGACACCCCCTGGGGAATGGCTTTGGGTGACAGGGACAGACCTTGGGGAATGGCCTGGGGTAAAAGGGACAGGGACAACCCCCCCAAGCTCCTCCCAAGCATCCTCCAGGGCGAGAGGCACAGACTGCCCTGGAGCATCCCTTCGGCACCAGACAAAATAATCTCAGCAGAAATCAAACTTAACTCTGCATAAAATACTTTGATGAATATTTGATATTCCCACAAGTCACTTGTGATGGAAATGCAAACAAATCCCAAACATGAACAAACCGACAATAGAAGCAATTCTGTGGCAATTCCAAATTTCATTGGTTCCTGCACAGCTCCAGCTCAGCTACTGGCAGGTTCCAATAAAAGAAAAGTGGAAATTCGGCCCAATACAGATTAATAAAGGGAAGGGAAAGCTCAGTCTGCCTGTCACAAAGGTGACAGGGACGAAGAGAAAAATGATTCTCACATTTGGCTGTTGTAGATGCAGGCAAACCCAATAGGAAGAATGAAGATGTCTAACTCCAGTTCAGAAGGCTGAATGATTTCTTTATTATAATTATGCTATAATGCATTAATATACTATATAAAAGAGGATACTAAAAGTACATGCTACTTTCTCTAACTATCATATCTAACTAACTCATTTGGCAAAGCCCCCAAGCCTGTGAATTTGGGACTTATTGGGGAATTTAGCTATTTGAGCTGGGCTTCTTGTACGACTTCGTGCAGCCTTGTGTTCCTCACCTTGTGCTGAATGATCCTTGTCAGTCTTGCTGGTATCATTTGCTCCCTTTCCTCCAGTGATTTTAACAAACTTTTCTAGGAAGGACGACAAAATATTTTCTTTACACTGGCCACCCACAGCAGCCATTTTCCTCATAAGTTCTCCCAAAAGTCACACTGAAGAACCTGCATTAAAGTTTCCAAGAGTTCCTCCAGAAAGAACCATAACCGCCTGAGAGGAGGAAACCATGCTGTTGTCAAAGGCACTTGGGGTCAGACAACAGCGCCCTGAACTCACTGCACCAAAATAATGTCTCAATCTGGTTAAAAATTTGTTAGAGAGGTGCCTCTGCCCCAATTAAGGTGTTAACGAGACCAAATCCCAAGTGGATTTTATTGAACAGTAAATGTGAGGTAGAGGGAGAGATGGAAGAAAGAGAAAAGGGGGGAGAGCAAGGGAGTGACAGGGACAGAGACCTCCCCTGAGGTGGGGCAAGTGTGACATTGTCCCCTGTGTGCGTGGCCTTCCCAGGGTGGGGGTTTTACACCTGAGCCAGTTTGGGAAAGGGGGTGGTGTTCACCCCCCACCCCGAGCAGGGATTGCCTCACTGTTTCAGGGTGCAATGTAACCCAAAGTATGTTTTCAGTCACCATCTTCATAAACTGTGATAAACAGGTGGGGCAGTGTTCTTTATCTCTTCCATGGCTCAGCCCTGATAACGCCCTCCAGGGGCTATCTTCTGTTAATGGGCCATTGAGTGCCACTGCAGGACTGATAAAATTACATCATCCCATTGTGGGATGCTCCGCCCAGGGGGAGGAACCAAGCATTCCTACCTGGATATAATCTCACCCTTGCAACACCAGGACCACCTTGCCTACTGGATTCCCAGAGGACAAGAGCTCCGTAACCACCACTGGACCTTCAGAGCAAGACCCATCAGGTGATCCCTTCTGCAGGCTCACTGCTTTGACAGAATCACATTCATCACTCCAACAGGGCTGGAGCCTCCATTTCATCAGACGGCTACCACCTCCCTGACCAACGGGGTGTCAGGTTAAATCCTGACTCTGTCAGATTAAGCCAGTGTTTCTGTATCATTGCCTTGATATTGATTTTTTTTTATTAAATTGTAATTCTGGCTTAGACTCTCCTCCTGGTTTGCCTTCAAACCAGTACAAAACTCCTTGTGCTCATCCCTTGTTTTCCTCCCAAAACAGAATTTTCCTTCTCCAAACCATTGCGAAATGGAGGAGAAGGCTACAAGGAAGGGGAAGGAGCCCCTGGAAACCCAGGCAGGTGAGGAGGAAGTCAGTGCCCCTTTCCCCCTCTCTCCTGCTCCATCTCCCAGCACAGCACAGCCCCCGACTACAGGACAACCTCTCTGCCAACGTCGTCCTGCCGGGGACGCACTGGGGGGGATCTCCTTCCCCTTCCCTATGGTACGGAGGCAAATCCCATCCTCTCCTTGTCCTTCCTCCCCCAGACAAGGAGCTGAGGATGGAGACCAGGAAGGACAAATCCCCACGGCAGAACCTCCTGGCAGAGGCCGTTTTGAGCAGCTCCATGACGCAGGAATCCAACGGGGAGGAAAAGCCCTGGAGATCCCACAGGAGGAGGGGCTGCAAACCCAGCCCAGGGTGCTCTGAGGAGGAAAGACCCACCCTGTGCCAGGAAGGTGGACAGAGCTTCAGCCAGATCTTGGAGCTGGTGGTCCATGATAAGCTTCAGGATGGGGAGAAGCCCTACAAGTGCTTGCAGTGTGGGAAGAGCTTCAGGAAGAGCAACAGCCTGATCTGCCACCAGATGATCCACACCGGGGAATGGCCCTATGAGTGTGGGGAGTGTGGGAAGGGCTTCAGCTACAGATCCAACCTCATCATCCATCAACGCATCCACACTGGGGAGAGGCCCAACGAGTGTGGGCAATGTGGGAAGAGTTTCAGCCTAAGGTCCCACTTGATCCGCCACCAGAGGATCCACACCGGGGAAAGGCCATACAAATGTGGGGAATGTGGGAAGGGCTTCAGCTGCAGCTCTGCCCTTGTCATCCACCAACACATCCACAGTGGGGAGAGGCCCTACGAGTGTGGGGAATGTGGGAAGAGCTTTAGCTTAAGGTCCCACTTGATCCGCCACCAGAGGATCCAAACTGGGGAAAGGCCATACGAGTGTGGGGAATGTGGGAAGAGCTTTAGCCGAAGGTCCCACTTGATCAGCCACCAGGGGATCCACACTGGAGAAAGGCCATACAAATGTGGGGAATGTGGGAAGGGCTTCAGCCAGAAGTCCCAACTGATCATCCACCAAATGATCCACACTGGGGAGAGGCCCTACGAATGTCCCAACTGTCAGAAGAGCTTTCAGACCAGATCCATTCTTCTCAAGCACCAGCGGATTCACACTGGGGAGAGGCCCTTCCGCTGCCCCCACTGCAGGAAGGGCTTCAAGCAAAACTCCCATCTCATCAGGCACCAGCACATCCACACCAGGGAGAGGCCCTACACGTGTCCCCAGTGTGGGAAGAACTTCTCCAGGAGCTCTCACTTGACCAGACACCAACGGAGGCACCAGTAAGGGAAGCCCTGCAAATGCCCTAGCTGCAGGAAGAGCTTCGTGCACTGCTCCAGCTCCATCCCCCATGGGAGAACCCATGTTGGGAAGAGCTCTGGTGATCCATGTTCCCTGTGATCCATGCTGGGAAGAGATCTTTCCCTTTTCCTGCCCCTGCCAATGACATGGTGTGGGATCAAAGAACATGAGGGTCTGGCCATGGCCCTGTCATCACATTCACTCCCACCACAGGTCATTGCCAGGGGCAGGAAAGGGACTCTCTCTCTCTCTTTGTGTCCCTGAGGAGAAGGGTGTCCTTTCCAGGCTAAAGGAAATACATGGCCAGGAAGAGCCAGTCAGTTGTGATGTAGTTTTCCCTGTAAATAATTTTTCTTATCCCTTCTGTTATCAGTATTATTTCTGGTCCTGTTTGTTCCTTGTCTCGTTGCTGTTCCCAGTAAATTGTTCTCCTCCCAGCCCGGGATCTTTGCCTTTTGTGCTTTCCATGGGAGGCAGGAGGGCAGCGAGGGGCAGTGTGGTTGTAGCAGGAGCAGGAAACTGGGGAATCCCACTCCTAAACCCCGGCCCTTGGAAACCGAGCATTCCAGCTGGTCCCAGCCCTGGTGACCATGGCAGCAGCCCCTGGCTGGGGCTGTGGGAACCTCTTCACTCTGGTGCCCAGGGACAGGACTGGAGGGAATGGCTGCAGCTGAGTCGGGGCAGGCTGAGGTTGGATCTCAGGAAAAGGTTTTTGCCCAGAGGCTGCTGGGGCACTGCCCAGGCTCCCCAGGGAAGGGTCACAGCTCCAGGGCTCTCTGAGCTCCAGCAGCGTTTGGACACCGCTGCCAGGCCCAGGCTGGCATTGTTGGGGTGTCCTGTGCAGGGCCAGCAGTTGGACTCGAGGATCTTGATGGGTCCCTCCCAGCTCAGCCAGTTCTGTGCTTCTGGGGTCCCATGGCCCTGGGGATGGGACTGCCAATGGTTGCCATGGCAACAGGCAACGGGCTTGGGCTCCAGGCCTGAGCTGGTGTCCACCCCTGGCATGGGGTCTCCATGGAGCTGCCCAGGGACAGACCATAGCAACAGGGGCTGGGGATGGTTGCCATGGCAAATGACCATAGCAACAAGGGCTGGTGATGGTTGCCATGGAAACTGACCATAGCAACAGGGGCTGGTGATGGTTGCCATGGAAACTGACCACAGCAACAGGGAGTCCTGGTGATGGTTGCCTGCTAAGGATCAAATTTGTCACAGGCACTCAGAGGGGTTCCATGGGGACTTTCCAAGAGTCTCCAAGATCCTCAAGAGCTGGAATGTCACAGGCAGAGACAGGGGCTCCATGGAGACCTCCCAGGGGTTTCTGGGGATGGTAAAGAGCCGTGTGGTCAGAGGCAGTCACAGCCATCCCATGGTGACATCCCAGGGGTTCTTTGGCTGCAAAGGCACCGATCTGTCACAGGCACTCACGGGAGCTCCACGGTGACATCCCAGGAGTCCCCAGGCTGCCAAAGAGCCGGGATGTCACAGACACTCAGGGGTTCCTGTCATGGGCAGAGTGGGAGCTTCAGGCAAAAGCTTTATTTCCTTACTGGAGAAACTCCTGCTGAGTCATGAGGTGGAGAAATGTCCCCCAACAGCCACCATAGATCCTCAAACCCCTGCAGGACCCCCAGACTTCTAGAATTCCTTCTAATAGAAGAGACTGGCAGCGCCTGGATCCCATCCCGACCCTGCAGATTGGACAGGTGGAATTGAACCTTAATGCAATTTGTCCCAAAAGATTAATGATGTAATACCAGATAAATCTGTATAAATACAGCTATGATTGATTCTGATCATTATTAGATAAAACGGTCTATTTACAACACAGAATAAAATTTAAAAAATAGTTATTTACTCCTCAATATAGGAGCTATACCAATTATAGACTATTCTGCTCTAGGAAGCAATTCTGACGTCACCAGGGCCTTGCTGGAGTGGTTTGAGCCCACCGCAGGCAGAGCCTCCTGCTCCAGCAGGAACTGCCTTTCCTGTGCCAGGAGCAGGGCAGGTCCCGCTGCAGGAAAAGCCCCAGGCCAGCCCCAGCACAGGGAAGGCCTCGGGCACAAGGGCAGAGTGCCATGCTGGGAGCTGTGCCAGGGAGAGCCTGAGGCACCAAAGGCACCTTGGCAGCAGCAGCTGCTTGCAGGGCATGGCCAGAAGCCTCCCTTGGCAAGCCAGCCTGGTGGCCAGCACTGCAGTGTCACTGTTGAGTAAGAAATGTCACAGGCTCATCAGAAGGCTGATTGGCATAATGTGCCATATGTTTGGAACTGCTCCTTTTTATATGCTGTTCCGATCCAGGTAGATAAAATCCCAGTGGCACATATCAGAGGTTTGTTAGGGAAGACAGTGTGGATCAATTCTGCCTCGAGTACAGACAAACGTATTCGTGGGATTGTCTTTGCTCAGTGATCGGGTTGTACATGGTGAATAATGCAGAAATATGGAAGAACTCGATGTGTACCTCAGGGAGATCTCATATGCAAATATCACTGTTGGATGTTACTGCCACTGTCTGTACATTAAACCACACCGACATGAGACAGAAGGAAATGTATAAGTGTCGAAGGTTTGTGCAAGTGATATAGAAGGAAATGTGTGTCAAAGGTTTGAGCAAGAGAGATGGAAGGAAATGTGTCTGAGTAAGTGAAAGATGGAAGTTTTTACCTGATTAAGTTTTTACATGATGTTTGGTAGTATGTTGACGATTCGGAGATAAGGGGTGGAATGTCCTAGGGTGACGTTATGGTGCTTGCATCCCCAATCGTGTGTTCTGTTTACGCTTGATGTTATGTTCTGTGCCTTCAGGACTGGCTCCGAAAAGTGAAGGTTTTTTTTGTCTTGTTATCAGCCAGCTCACCTCTCCCCAAAGTCTGTGTCTAGGAGAGGCTAGGGCTTGCTGGCTTTCTTGCTGGCTTGCTGGCTTGCTTGCTTTCACTTTGCTCTTGCTCCTGCTTTTTGCTTTTGCCCTTGCTTTTGCTTATTAGTTAGTTTAGCTAGGCAATCCAATTTTTTCCCTGGACTGTTTTTTTTCTTTCCCTTTCCTGAATACCATTTGAACCTGCTCAGGACTGGGACATGGGAAACACCAAGAGACATCGAGAGCCAGCATTTTGTGACCTGCAGCAGCCACCCCCAGTGCCGGAGACTGATAACTGGGCAACCACTCCCAGCAGAGACTTTCTGAATTTGTCACCTCTTCAGAGCGTAGAAAGACTTTTTGTCATCTGGTGTTGTTCATTTTTTTGTGCTGGGGAGTGCTTTGCCTGCTCAATAAAAAGGTTGTTTCCACTACTCTCTGGGGAAATTCTTCCTGAGCCAAGTGAGCAAGGGGCTGTGGGGGTTTGCTTTCTTGGGGCTCCTTCTGAAGGTTTTCTCCCAAATTTGCCCCAAACCAGGACACATTACTACATAAGCAGGCTGTTCTTCAGTGAGATCCAGCAGGGCCCTGTTCAGCCTGTGCTCAGCAAACTGACTGGCCATGAGCCACTGGTGGATGTACCTCACCATGGCAGGCACCTGGAGAAGTCATGGGGAGACTTGGAAAGCTGCCAGAGGGAGGAATGTCCCCAGCTTCCCCAGAGAAGTGCTTCCCTTCCCACCACACTGCCATGGCCTCAAAGGCTTCCAGTGACCAGTAGGCATGGCTTGGGAGGCCAAGCAATTCCTGGGAGGATGAAATCCTGGCCACAGGCTGCTTACTTGCTTTGGATTGGAAAACCCCTCCTCTACGAGCATATCCAGCAGGGCAGCACAGGTCTCCTGTGCAGGGCCAGCTCCAGGGCCTTCTTCCTCTCCTCCACCCAGGCCAGCTTGGGCACTCTCGGGGGTCACTGCTCCATGTCAGAGACTGGATTTGTGGCTACTCGCAGGAGAGATGCCTCGGAAAAGCTCTGAGTCAGCAAGGCCTGCAGTCATGCCTGGAAGGCACCTTCAAGAGAGAAGCCTCAGGAAGGCTACAGGACAGCAAGTCCTGCACTCTGGTCTTGAGGGCTCCTGCCACAAGGACAGGAGACTCCTGTCAAGGATTGTGGTCTGGCCTCGAGGGCACCGGTGGCAGGGATGGGAGATGCCTCCAGGGCACCAAGTCCCACAGTCTGCCCTCGAGGACACCTGCAGAAGAGAAGCCTCGGGAAGGCCATGGGTCATCAAGTCCTGTGGTCAGGCCTCGAGGTCAGCTGCAGGAATAACACCTCGGAAAAGCTCCGGGTCAGACACGAACGAGTGCGCTGTGCGGGGGCTCCTCACGGCACCGCTCTGTCCCGTCCTGTCCCGTCGCGTGCTCCGAGCACTGTGGCGTGGTCTTGTCACCGCCAGCTCCTATGTCACCCCGTGTCACAAAGGGCCCTTGGACACACTGTCCTGTTCCATGCCACGGTGACCGTGCTGCACCGTGTCACAAAGGGCCCCTGCACACACTTGCCCCATACCCTGGGGCCACCCCCAGCCCACCCAAAGTGGATCAGATTGGAAGGAATCCCTCACCCCAAGTGTCTAAGACAGCCCGACAGGATCTTTAGGAATGGCTCAAACCATCAGCAAACGCTGCCCTGCTCTGCAGGCTCAGGGCAGCAGAAGGAGCCCCCAGGGCTGCCGATGCAGCCGTGCTGGGAAGGGCACGGGGCCTTCACAGAAGCTGGCACGGCCTCCTTGGGACACGTCCCGGCTGGTGGCCATCCTAAACCCGTGGGTGTGACACAGACAAGGAACGTGTGGGCCAGGGCAGGAATGCTGCTCTGACCCCTGGGGCCCGGGGAGCGCTGACATCAGCAGGTGTGGCACAGTCCCTGCCCAAGCAGACCTGCCACCCCCCGAGCCCTGGCAGTACCGGTGCCCGTCTCCTGCCCCAGAGACCTGTGCCCGTGGGGGGCTTCTGTGCCAGAGGGAGCCAAAGGCCACGTGCATTGGGGGCTGCGCTCCTGCCTGCAGGGGCTGTTGGCAGGAGCACCTGGAGCAACGCTGGCAACACTTGGTCTCTGTCAGAAGCTCTTACTCTGTGCTGAAATTATTTTCTCATTGAAGTTATTGCCTTCAGGACAAAACACCTTAGTGGCGAAGGCACAGAAGAATCTGGCAAGTAAGAATCCTCAATTCAAGAAAGCTTTATTTCCCATTGCTCAACTCAAGCAGTTCCAAAAAGTTGCAAACTTCCCAAATTAATTGGGATGGCCTGAGGAGGTGAAGAGTTGGAATTTTGCTTCCCATCTCAAAGCAGCAACTCATTTGCCTTAACCTCATCCACGGAGGGTCACTTTACAGAACAGAGCACTACACAAAAAAAAGGGAAAAACCAAGGGCCATTCTTTGGTTTTCTATGAATGGATGATCATATCCTAATTCTCTTAAGAAATAAAAGCTCTCAAGAAATCAAAGTCCACTCAGTGGTAGAAAAGTAGCTCAAAGAAATGAGTAGATGGCAAAAGGGCTAATCCTCCCCCTGGTACAGAGATCTGAGTGGCCAGTAAAGTACAGCTCTCCCCTCTTGTTCCCTGCAGGAGAATCAGGACCATGAAGAGGAAAAGTCACAGATATTCCTTCTGCCCTCCCTAACCAAAGCTGTGCCAAAGCACAGATGCTGCCTTCAAACTGACTCAAATTCCAGCCTAGACCTCTCACCTTCCAGACAACTCCTTCTCCAACACCCCACCAACACCAGCCCCCCAAACTCCTGCACAGAAGCCCTCAACACCCCGCCAGGAGCCCCAGCTGTCCCCGTCCCTCCGCAGAGCTTTCCCACCCTCCAGCAGACGCCCTGGTTCCCTGCAGGTGCCGTGGGATGGCACTCAGGAGGATCTGCTCCAAGGCCTTCCCCTGGAGCACGCTCAGGCTGCCAGGCCTATGGATCCTGGATCATCCTTCCCACCGAGCCTTCCTGTGCACGGCTGTTCCATTTGCACCTTTGCCCTCAGCTCGGACTTCTCCACTTCACCAGGAGTGCTGGGAAAGGATGGAGAGCAGCCTGGCAAGCTCTTTCTGCAGCTCCCTCTTTACCCTCGGGGAGGGAGAACATTCCACAGGAAAGCAACTGGTGCCACAAGGAGCGGGTGGCCTCAGGCACCTTTGGGGATGGAACAAGGCCTTGGTTTGACATAAGTGAGCACAAGCAATTCACATGAGTAAACAAGTAATTAGCACAGACATGCCTAAGTACTTAGCACCAGTTAGCATAACAAAAACCTGGCAGGCCTAACTTGACATGAGAGTGACCTGACAAAAAGCTTTAGACACAGTCTACCAGAAGAACTAAGGGCAAGTGTGGAATCAGCCCTGTGCAGGGAAGCCGTGAGGAAGACTTTGTGCTGCTTTGGGGCATCCAGACCGCTCCTGGCCAGGGCCTGGACATCAGCTTCAAGTATGGGAATATGACACAATGTATTTCCAACCGCCTGCCTATGGAATCACCTCAGCAGTGTAAAGATGGATGGTGTTTTTGACACAACTCCTACATCAACCCACTGAAATTTATATGTGGCAGATAAACACTTTAGTGGGGTGCAGACCCCGGCCCTCCTGCCAGGTCAATAAAAGGGCTTTTGGCTGACAATGCATTTATCTGCCGATTTGTTTGAATGAGGGAGACCCCTCAGGACTGCTATATCCTGAGGGAACACCGTTGGCCTTGGCCTGTAGGCACCTGCACAAGCTTAAAATCAGCTGCCTCAGCTTCCAGGACCTCTCTTGGCCGGCATCCTGACGTGGATGGAGGACTGCTGCGAGGCACTGCTGGGACCCAGCGGGACAGGACCGGCTGTCTCGTGTCCACGCAGCACCCCTCACACAGCCAGGGCCATCCCGAAACCAGACAAACACTCACGTGTCAGCACAGGGGAGCAAGGAGCACTGGGCTCCTCTCAAGGTATCTCAAAGTTCGAGAATCCACCACAGCACTGGCAAATTTTTGGGGGGACCAAGGACTTTGAGTATCAAAAGGGAAACTCCAATTTGTAGAGAGGGAAGTTAAATTCCTAGGACGTGTGATTTGTCAAGGGAGCTGGCGGCTGAACCCTGAGAGAATTGCAGGGATAGCCTCACTCCCATGACCAAAAACTAAGAGAGAAGTCAGGAGGTTTTTAGGCCTGTTGGGATATTGCAGGCTATGGATTGAAGGATACACGCAGGCCATCAGGTTCTTGTTTGAAAAGTTAGTAGAAGAAGAGATTAGGTGGGAAGAAGACAACAAGCAAATTTTGAAGCTTTAAAGCAAAAATTAGTCAGTGCAGCAGCACTGAGTCTTCCTGCCTTAGACAAACCCTTCTATCTGTTTGTGGATATAGAAAAAGGGGCAGCACATGGAGGGTTAGCCCAGAACCAGGGAGGATCCAGGAAACCAGTGGCCTTTTTATCAAAACTGCAAGACCCTGTCATCAGGGGGTGGCCAACCTGCATTCAGGCGGTGGCAGCGAGCGCCCCACTCGTAGAAGAAAGCAAAAAATTAACCTTTGGAGGAAAACTGAAAATAGATACCACTCACTCCGTAAGGAGTATCCTCAGCTAAAAGGGTGAGAAATGGCTCACTGATTCCCAAGTACTAAAATATGAAGCCATCTTAATAGATAATGGTTTAGAGCTAGTCGTAAGTAACCAACTCAACCCTGCCCAGTTTTAGATGGAAAACCAGGTGAGGAATTAATAAATAATTGCCTAGAGGTTATAAACTATCAAACTAAAGTAAGAGAGGACCTAACAGATCAACCACTCCAAGGTGGAAAACGATTGTACATCGATGGATTTTCACGTGTAATCCAGGGCACAGGGTATTGGGGTAGGCTATAGCAGATGAAGAGTTAGTGGCCCTAGAAAAAGGAAATTCACCTTCCAACTGGTCAGCCCAAGCATGTGAGTTGTATGCCTTCAAGTGAGCTCTGGAAATATTCACACAGAAAAGAGAAACAATATATACAGACTCAAAATATGCTTTTGGAGTACTGTATACCTTTGGAAAAATTTGGAAAAAGAGTGAGCTATTTAATTCAAGGGGAAAGGAACTAAAAACTTATTTTAGAAGTGTTAGAAACTTTACAATTACCAGAAGAAGTGGCAGCAGTATATGTTAAAGGAACTTAAAAAGGGGTGACTCAAGAAGCACAAGGGAACCATTTAGCAGATTTAGATGCTAAGAATTCAGCCGAACCAGGAACAGAAAAACTAATGATAGCATTAA
Organism: Anomalospiza imberbis; assembly: GCF_031753505.1. Classification (NCBI taxonomy): domain Eukaryota; kingdom Metazoa; phylum Chordata; class Aves; order Passeriformes; family Viduidae; genus Anomalospiza; species Anomalospiza imberbis. Next base: position 814,040 of record NW_027100078.1, read on the forward strand.
CCCCCATGATAGAAATGGAAGAAGTCCCCGTATTCAGTGAGACAGAAGAGAAAGAATTCCTCAAAACAGGAGCCAGGAAAGATAACAAAGGGAAGTGGAGATTAGCAGATGGGAGGCAAATGTTGAATAAACCCCTTGCCAGGAAAATGCTAGAAGGCATACATGGAACAACACACTGGGGTACACAAGCGCTAAGTGATCAATTTCTAAGGGACTGGGCCTGCATAGGAATTTTTGGGATAGCTAAGCAGGTAATTGAAAGGTGTGTGATATGCCAACAAGTAAATGAGAAGGTCATGAGGAAAACACCAGGGGAGGGCGAGAACTAGCCTTACAGCCCTTTCAAAACATCCAAGTAGACTTTACCGAGCTTCCCCAGGTACAACGGTGGAAGTTTTTACTAGTGATAGTAGGTGACCTGACTCATTGGGTAGAGGCGGTACCCACGGTTAAAGCCAATGCCAATGTTGTGAGTAAAACACTTCTAGAATCAATCATTCCCCGATATGGGATGTTGAACAGGATTGATTCAGACCAAGTGTAAGAGGCCGTCTGAAGCCCCCACATTTGCCTACCGATTGCCAAGAGGAGAAACCCCTTCCCCCACTACAGTACCGGCTTGGAGAGAGCAGCAGTGCAGGTGCAGTTGCTGCACCGTTACGTTAGCTGTTCCGAACAAGGCCTGGCAAGGATTTGGCAAGGAATCGGCAAGGACCCGGCATGAACACAGCAAGGAACGGCCTGGTGTATCTTTGCCCACTCTCCTCCTGAAGCCGAATGAACTTTTGGGGTGACCCTAGTGGTTTCTCACTGAAGACCTCTCATCTGCCCCGTTACCACTGTGACAGACGGACGGAGATCAAAAACACTCCTTCTAAGGACTGAGACTGAGACCCCTACCACAGGGAGTGGGGAAACCACTAACGACATGACCTGTTCTTCTTCAGTAATTCCAATGGACTTATTCTTCATTGTGTTTGTCCTGCTTCGGTGGTTTCAGTGGACTCACCTGTTCCCCTGCAGCAATTACAATAGACTCTCATTGTCCTGCATGTTCCCCCCTTTTTTCCTCTGTGGAGTATAACTGAACCCCTGAGTTGACCAGAACTTCGAAGACTTCCCCGACACGACCAGACGGATCCCCATCGTCCGGACCAGTGAGGATCTCGCCTGTGTTGGTAGCTATTCCCATCCCCCTCTTTTCTCTCTCTCTCTATCCTTTTATCTCCTTTCTGATCCCCACTATCGCATTTACTGTTTTGGCCCCTAATAAAGGTGCATTTGTTGGGATTACCTAATAGTCCCTTGTTGTTTGCCTTTTTGCACGTTTGGGATTGGTGAAAAGAACCATCACAACACCCCACACAAGTGGATCATGACACCAAGGAACTCATTTCATCTCTAAAATATTGCAAAATGTTGTTCAAACCTTGGGAGTAAATGGGAATTACACACTCCAAGGCATCCACAGAGTTCTAGTCACATTGAGAGGATGAATCAAACTCTTAAAAGAGCTCTAGATAAGCTAATGATTGAAACCCAAATGTCATGGATGAAATGTCTCCCTTTGTCCTTATTAAGACTTAGAACTCAACCCCAGTCAGATCTGGGGGTGTCACCCTATGAAATGACGTTTGGGTTACCCTTTTTGACCTCACCCCAGAGGGTTGCCACCTATGAGGAAGGGGAAGCCAATGCCAAGAAATATGTTATGTCTATAGCAGAAACCTTAGAAGGGCTAAAACATAAAGGGGCTATTCCTCAAACTACCACCCTGGATTTCAGAATCCATAATATTAATTCTGAGGATTTGATCAAGTAATGATCAAGTCATGGAGAGATCAGCCTTTAACTCCTCAGTGGGAAGGTCCCTTTCAGGAACTGCTCACCACCGAATCAGCCGTGTGAACTGCAGAGTGGGGATGGACTCATGCCCACAGATGGACTCATGCCAACACAGTTAAAGGCCCAGCAGGAAAAACACAATGAGTGGACTGTAACATCCAGGCCAGGGGAAACGAAATTGACTCTCAGGCGGAGACTGAAAGACAACCAGAAAAACAGATTGACTCTCAGGCGGAGACTGAAAGACAACCAGAAAAACACCAAGACGCCCAAAGTCAATCTTCCACCAGCCAGCTTGAGAACTGTCTTCCTGCTTTAATGGGTGAGAATTACCAGCACCTGTTGAGGGGAAGTACACAAGGGACTGTAAGAGGTAATGGGACAGCTTCTTTAAGAAAATAAGACAAAGGAAGAAGGGCAAGACCCCTTTGTTCACTTCCAAGAAGATGGCATAGCCCTGCTGTGGGTAGCAACCCTGTAGTTATGGTAAGGTAGGGACAAAAGGCCATATCAGACCACTGTCATTCCCCAGCTGTCTTTGAATACAACAGGGACTGGAGGGCGAGACCAAGCTGGCCTCTGGACCCCTAAGATACAATGACTATGGGTAGCAACCACAGAGGCATGATAGATGGGAGTCAAAGCTGTCCTGGACCTCTGTTAGGCCCTTTTGTCCATTCCAAATAAGTGTGTCTAAGGAAAACCTGAGATTTTTCTCCTGTTCCCACTGTCCTTGCCCACATCAACAGATGCTAGTATGACTCATTCAAGAGAGAAAGAATTTTTTTTACTTAATTGTTCCAGCAAAATGACTTGTAAAAACAGAAAACGGGGGGTTGTTACAGATGGGTAATCCTATGGTTGACTCTCCCAATTAAGGGGTGAATATTAAGTATATGTTAAGAGAAGTTGTGTAGGTGGATCGTTATCTTTCCCTTCCCCTTGCATTGTTATCGTGGGATGCCCTCAGTAGTCAGGACATTTGGGAGGGTCGGCTTGTTGCTATGGCAGCGCCTGAGCTCCAATCAAGCTGTAAGAAAGTGATCTCCACCACTGGACAGTGAAGGAGGAGTGGATTGACAAGACTTTGGGAGGGGCTGGAGGTATAAAAGACAGAACATCCATTTTGTAGATGAGCACATGGTGACTGAATCCTTTGCTCCTGGCGCTGTATTCTTTACTTTATTCACTCTTCTGTTGTATTTTGATAAGTTCTTATTAAACCAGTTAAATTTTTGAAAGTGAAAATTGTTTCTCACATGGGGTTGGGGAATGTGGGGCAAGGTTGTCCACACTGCGTCAGACCTCAAGGTAAAACTTCTCAGACCTGGCCAGACCTCCTTAGGAGCGGACCTACATCAATATCAATCACAGAATGCTGCAATCAGCTCTTCTCAAAAGAGAACAGTAATAAAGACACTCTTTAAAGTAGGAATACATATTTCTTAGAAGCTCGTTGAAATATTTCTCCATAACTGTAAAAAGCAAGCTTCTTAATGAACTGCATTAAAGCAGAGGGAAATCAAGGCAGAGCCATGGCTTCTCAGGAATTGCTTGATCCTAATGAGCCCCGTGGTGCATTTGGAACTGAGCCCTGGATACTCAGGGCCTGAGAGGAGATTGCACAAACCTGTCCAGGAGTCAAAGTCAGAAGAAAACCCCAAAGTTTCTCGAGCCATTAATGGGTGCCACTGAGGTCCATCCTCAATGCAGGCTCCTCATGGACTCCTTGGAGGAGAGAATTGGAGGACAGGATTGCACAAAAACCTCTCAGAGAATCAGAGTGAAAAGGACAATCCAAAGTACCTTAAACTCCTTGTGTATCTCAAAGCATCAATGAGCCCCACTGAGTGTCAGTACAAAGCTCTCAGAGGGCTAATTAAAACAGATAATTTCAGGCTGTGACTGCACAATCTTTCTCACAGAATCTGTATAAAAAGGGAAACACCAAGTACCTTAAAAGAACGGCAGTACCTTGAAGCATTAATGAGCCCCACTGAGTGCTGTTCCTGACAAAGCCTCTCCAGGGACTAATTACAGCAGATAATTGGAGGCCATGACTGCACAAAGCTCTCAGAGACTCCAAGGCAAAAGCCAAAGTGCTTTGAAAAACCTGCAGTCCCTGGGAGCATGAAGGAGCCCCCAGGGCCATTCCTGAGCAAGGCTCCCCAGGGACTCCTTCCAGCAGATCCTTGAGGCCACTGGGATGTGGGCTAGGGGGGGATGCTGAGGGCAGGACCAGGGGCTGACAGTGCCCAGCCTGGCTGGGGCTGTGCCAGGAGGCCCCAGTGCCTCAGGACAAGGTGTCTCCTGACAGCCCTTGGTGGCACAGACCCTGCTGTGCCCCTGGGCACCAGGACTTGGCTTCTCTTTGTCCCCACCTGTCATCAGTGCCTCCAGTTCTCTGCCCTGCCTGGGGCCTGGGGACACTTTCTCAGTCGTGTCCCTCAGTGGGACCCATTAAAAGCCAAAGAAACTTTGGAGTTGGATTCTGACTTGGAGCTCTGGAGAGGTTTCTGCAGCTCCCTCTCAGGGCCTGATGTTCAGGGCCTGAGCACAAAGCCCCAGAGGGTCATTAAAGTCCTTGTGCTGTGTCTGTGCTGCTGAGCTGGGCCGGGCTCCTGGCACAGAGGGTGATCCTGGTAACCAAGGAGAGCTTCAAAAGCACATTTCTCTGGATGAGCAGCTCTTCTCCCAGCCCAGCAGGGCTGGGGCACTGCCTGCAGCCAGCCCGGGCACAGCACAGAGGCACAGAGAGCTTCCATCAGTCAGGGCTGGGAAGGTGCTGAGAAGTGCCTGGGGCAGAATCCCTGGCAGCCCTTGGCACAGGAACCTCTGGCTGCAGGACAATGCAGCTGCAGCTCCTGGAGTGATCTCCTACAGCTGGAACATCCCAATGCCCACAGACCCTGTGAGTACATTCTCTGATCATCTCTTGTGCAGAGCAGCCAGGGGTGCCCAGGGCTGTCCTGCAGAGCAGGGTCCTGCAGCCCAGGGCGCTGTGCTGGGCCAGGGACTGTGCTGCGTGCCAGGGACAGCTCTCAGCCGGCCCGGGGAGCTGCTCCCAGCACTGGGGGACAAGATGTGGTTGGATGGAAACAGCTAGTAGGGTTTGGAAGTGTTCTCCTTGTGTGGTGAGGATGCTGCATTGTGCAGGACTGCTCCCAGCATGGCATTTAACTGTAGAACATTTCCAAGCAGATTATACAGAGAGCACCGCAAGTCAGGGGCGGCATAAAAGGGAAAATCCTTCTTTTTTAATCTACTGATCTGTGTTGATTGGATGGGAAATTGCACATAGATATTCATCTCTCAGTTCAGGCTGAGAAAAATAAAAAAGTTTTCTCTCAGATCTGAATAAACCAGTCAGTGACAGAAATCAGCACAGGGCCCCTTAGAGGCAGCATCACTGTCGCTTTTCCAGCTGCCTCAGGGTTTCTCTGATGTTGCCATCTGAGCCTGCAGAGCCAGAGCTGCCCCTGGGCAGTGCCTGAGCTGGGAGGGGTCTGCAGGGTAGAGCTGAGCCCCCAAGGCTGGGCTGGGCTCTGGCTGCACTGGCAGGGCCCAGCCCTGGGCACAGGGAAGCAGCTGCTGGAAGGGACAGCTCCAGGCAGCAGAGCCCTGGGCAGGCAGAGGGTGGAAAGTGCCCCCAAGCTGGGCTGGGATATTTAAAGTCCTCTCCAAACCCCACTATTCCATGATTACTTTTCTTACAGGACCCCATGTGCAGTCACAGCCAATGTCCAACAGCAGCTCCATCAGCCACTTCCTCCTGCTGGCACTGGCAGACACGCGGCAGCTGCAGCTCCTGCACTTCTGCCTCTTCCTGGGCATCTCCCTGGCTGCCCTCCTGGGCAACGGCCTCATCATCAGCGCCATAGCCTGCGGCCACCACCTGCACACGCCCATGTTCTTCTTCCTGCTCAACCTGGCCCTCAGCGACCTGGGCTCCATCTGCACCACTGTCCCCAAAGCCATGCAGAATTCCCTCTGGGACACCACCACCATCTCCTACACAGGATGTGCTGCTCAGGTGTTTCTGCTTATCTTGTTCATGGGAGCAGAGTTTTCTCTCCTGACCATCATGTGCTACGACCGCTACGTGTCCATTTGCAACCCCTGCACTACGGGACCCTCCTGGGCAGCAGAGCTTGTGCCCACATGGCAGCAGCTGCCTGGGCCAGTGCCTTTCTCAATGCTCTGCTGCACATGGCCAATACATTTTCCCTGCCCCTGTGCCATGGCAATGCCCTGGGCCAGTTCTTCTGTGAAATCCCCCAGATCCTCAAGCTCTCCTGCTCCAAATCCCACCTCAGGGAACTTGGGCTCATTGCTGTTAGTGCCTGTTTGGCATTTGGTTGTTTTGTGTTCATGGTTTTCTCCTATGTGCAGATCTTTAGGGCCGTGCTGAGGATCCCCTCTGAGCAGGGACGGCACAAAGCCTTTTCCACCTGCCTCCCTCACCTGGCCGTGGTCTCTCTGTTTGTCAGCACTGCAGCATTTGCTCACCTGAAGCCCCCCTCCATCTCCTCAACATCCCTTGATCTGGTCCTGTAAGTTCTGTACTCGGTGGTGCCTCCCACCCTGAACCCCCTCATCTACAGCCTGAGGAACCAGGAGCTCAAGGCTGCAGTGTGGAGACTGATGACTGGATGGTTTCAGAAACATTAAACTGCTGGCCAGTTTCTGCAAATCACTTGAAATAAAAATCATCTTTGATACTTCTTGTTGGTTTCATTTTGGAGGTTCATATTTTGTTTTACTTTTTTCATACTGTCCACAAATAAAAAATACACTCTGTGCCATTTCTCATTTTGTTTTTCTTCACCTTCCCTGTGGCCACAGACTGTGTCAATGAGGAGCTGTGCTCTTACTGCCTTTAAAGGAACTCAAGGAACTCCCAGCACAGTTTTCTGCAGAGATGCCCTTTTGTTGCCTTCTCTGGAGCTGCAGCAGCAATGTCTGTGTGCAGAGCTGGGGGCAGATCAGTGCTGGCACAGCAGCTGTGCCCAGCAGCAGCAGCACTTGGTGTTGCCAGTGCTGCTCCCGTGGCCCTGCCCCACTGCCCTGGTGGCCCTGGTGTTGCTGCAGGGCCTGAGTGCTCTCGGGGCCGGGCACAGTCCTGGGGGTGGCAGTGCCGGGGCTGCAGCAGGGACAGCCCATGGGCACTGCTTGGGCAGCGCTGACGCCTCAGGCCAGGGCCTGGGGGCTCCAGGCTCCTTGCCCAGGCTCTCTCAAGAACACGGCCAGGCCAATGCTCAGCACAGAAAACCCCCGTGAGCAGCCCCAGGCTGGCCGTGGGCAGGCTGGGGGCAAACAGCATGGCTGGTGCTCTGCTAGGGCCCTGGGGGAGACAGGAAGGAGCAGCAGAGCAGGGGCTGATCCATCCCCAGTGCGCTGGACAGCCCAGGGCAGCGTCCCAGAGCGTCCTGATGGAGCTGCCAAAAACATCCCCCCTCTGCAGCCCTGGCCTCTCCCCCAGCTCACACAGGTGCCGCATCCTTGCAGGCACAGCCACGGCAGCACTGGCTCAGGAGCCCCTGTTTGCATTGCACACAGCAGGCGGGAGCACCCCCATGCTGCTGCTGTGGGGACATGAACCTGAGCGAGCACAAATGCCATCAGCCCCTGGGGCCAGGAAGGGCTGGGGGACGCCAGGGAAACCACTCAGCTTTGTCCTGGCCTCTGCAGTCAGCCAGAAAGTTTGTTCCCATCAGCTGGGAGTTTCCTGTCCCACTGCAGACGCTGTTGCTCAGAGCCAGGGCTGCCTGGCAGCCACCCCCAAACTGCCCGGAGCATTTCCTTGGCTTCACCTTTGCTTTGTTTTCTCTTTCCTAGTTGAAATTTCTTCCCATTGCCCACCCCTGTTCCCACCCCTGCAAACAGCCCATCCCTGTTTGCCCTTTCCTCTTTGGCCCCACTCCCCATTCCAGTTCCTGACTTGGCACCATGGGAACGTCCCTTGGGGAGCAGGATCATCCCACAAGTGCTGCAGGAATTGTCTGCAGGCTCCTGCAGTGCCTCGTGCTGCTCCCTTGCCAGAGGCACCCCAGGCCAGGGGGGCACATCTGGGCTGCTGTGTCTGGCTGTGGGGCTGCCTGTTCTGGGCAGTGAGGAGGGGCTGCAGAGGCTCTGCAGGACTGACAGGATGGGCTTTGGGGCTGTGAGGAGAAGCTGAGGGACCTGGGCTGCTGGAGCTTCTGAAGAGGAGGCCCAGGGCTCCTCCTGCAACTGCTCCAAGGGTGGTTTCACAGAATCCCAGAATCAGCAAGGCTGGAAAAGACCTTGGAGATCATCAAGTCCAACCTGTGCCCTGACACCGCCTTCTGTCCTCTGAGCCTCCTCTTCTCCAGGATCAATAACCCCAGCTGCCTGAGCCACTCCTCACAGGACTTGTGCTCCAGACCCCTCACCAGCCTTGTTGCCCTTCTCTGGACACGCTCCAGCCTCTCCAGGTCCTTCCTAAATTGGGGGGCACAGAACTGGACACAGCACTCGAGGTGCTGCCCAACCAGTGCCCAGCACAGGGGAAGAATCACTGCCCTGCTCCTGCTGGCCACACCATTCCTGATCCAGGCCAGGAGCCATTGGCCTTCTTGGCCACCTGGGCACACTGCTGGCTCATGTCCAGCCTGCTGTCCATCAGTCCCTGCAGGTCCCTTTCTGCCTGGCTGCTGTCCAGCCACTCTGTCCCCAGCCTGTAGCGCTGCAGGGGTTGTTGTGGCCAAAGTGCAGGACCTGGCACTTGGACTTGTTAAACCTCACCTTGTTGGATTTGGTTCCTGGATCCAGCCTGTCCAGGTCCCTGTGAAGAGCCCTCCTAAGCTCCAGCAGATCAACACTCCCCGCCAACTTGGTGTCACCATGGTTTCATGAGGCCCCAGAATGTCCCAATGGTGTCCATGATTCCATGAGGCCTCCCAGTGTCACAATGTCCCTCTGGTGTCACAAGGTCCCTTGGATCCTTGGGCCCTGCAGTGTCACAATGGCACCGTGGTGCCCCAGGGCCCTGCAGTGTCACAATGGATCCTTGGTTCCATGAGGTCTGGCAGGGCAGCAATGCTCTTCTTGGTTCCCGCTGTCTCCCACACCTCCCACTGTCAGGCTATAGAAGGACACCTGGCTGATGAAGGGGAGTGGGAGTGGGTACCTACTCGAGGAGGTAATAATAAAAATCCCTCCCAACCCCTTCTCCCAAGCCAGGTGCCACTTCAGATTCGGTATGATTCCCTGGATCTGGAGAGTCAGCCAGATGGTTTAGAAGAAAATTATCTGCCCAGTGAGTCTCCCAGTTATGATTCATCTGTGAAACAGATCAGCACCTCTAACATCAAAAAGGAAAGAAGGGTAATCGTGGTGGGTGACTCCCTCCTGAGGGGAACAGAGGGCCCCATATGTCGACCAGACCCACCTCACAGAGAGGTCTGCTGCCTCCCTGGGGCCCGGGTACGGGATATCACTGACACACTGCCTGGGCTGATTCAGCCCTCTGATTATTGCCCACTGCTGATACCCCAGGCTGGCAGTGATGAGATTGAAAAGAGGAGTGTCAGGGCAATTAAAAGGGACTTTAGGGCATTGGGTCAGGTGGTTAATAGGACAGGGGCAAAGACAGTCTTTTCCTCAGTCCCTTTGGTGGCTAAGAAGAACAGTGAAAGCAATAGGAGAGCTCACATTATTAACAAGTGGCTCAAGGGTTTGTGTTACCAGCAGAATTTTGGATTCTTTAATCATGGGGCAACTTTTACAGCACCTGGCCTGCTTGGACCAGATGGGCTGCATCTTTCTGTGAAGGGCAGAAGAATTTTAGCTCATGAACTGGCAGAACTTTTGAGAGGGCTTTAAACTAGATCTGAAGGGGAAGGGGATGCAGATGGGTTGTCTGGAAGCAGGCTTGTGGGTGGTAAGCCTGAGTTAGGGGTGAAATCAGCAGCCCAGCTGAGATGGGCTGAAAAAAGGTAGTCCAGGAAATTTTTAGAGTTTGTGGAGGACAATTTTTTGTTGCAGCTGATGGGTGAGCCCACCAGGGGAGGGACTATGTTGGATCTTTTTTTTGTAAATAGAGATGGGCTGGTGGGAGATATGGTGGTTGGAGGCTGCTTGGGGCACAGTGATCATGAAATTATAGAATTCTCATGGTGAAGTCAGGTGGAACACAAATAAGACTTTTACATTGGACTTCGGAGGGCAGACTTTGGCCTACTTAGGAGACTTATTCAGAGAGTTCCTTGGGAAGCAGCCCTTAAAAACAAAAGAGTTCAGGAAAGGTGGGAAGCTTCAAAACAGAGATCTCGAGGGCACAGGAACACACTGTCCCTGTGTGCCGAAAGACGAGTCGATGAGACAAACGTTCAGCCTAGATGGGCAACGAGGTTTTGAAGGAACTTAGAAATAAAAAGAGGATGTATCATCTTTGGAAGGAGGGTCAGATCTCTCAGGAAGTATTTAAAGGACTTGCTAGGGCATGAAGGGAAGAAATTAGGGAGGCTAAAGCTCAGTTTGAACTTAAAATGGCAGCTTCTGTAAAGGCTAATAAAAAATGTTTTTACAAATATATCAATGGTTAAAGGAAGGGTAAGAGCAATCTTTACTTTTTATTAGATGTGGAAGGGAATTTTATAATTGCAGAAGAGGAGAAGGCAGAGGTGCTTAACGCCATTTTTTGCCTCAGTTTTTAGTGAGAAGACGATTTGCCTTCAGGACAACTGTCCTCCTGGGCTGGTTGATGGTGCCAGGAAGCAGAGTGGGCCAGTGTTATCCAAGAGGAGGTAGTCGGAGAACTGCTGAGATGCTTGGATATTCATAAATCCATGGGACCAGGTGGGATCCACCCCAGGGTGATCAGGGAGCTGGCAGATGATCTTGCCAAGCCGCTCTCCATCATTTACCAGCAGTCCTGGCTCACTGGTGAGGTTCCAGATGACTGGAAGCTTCCCAATGTGATACCCATTCAGAGCAATGGTGGGAAGGAGGATCCTTGTGTCAGGGTCTGTCCGAAAATCCGTCATGTTTGCCTCACGACTGTCTCCAAGGACTGAGACCCTAGACCCTGAAAGTAGCTCTAGCCTGGTTGAGGTGGAAAGTCTGCCAAGCCTTAAGGACTGGTATGCAATGCCATGGGAACTCAGTGCGAGAACAATGGACTGGTCATGGTGGACTGAGCCCTAATCAGTTCGTCCTGTACCCTCGGTCCTGTACCCTTGGTCCCGCACCGATGCAACGGTTACAACTGGTTCCCAAAACAACGAGTCCACACCCACCATGTAGCCAGGAGAGCTGCCGCTTTGGCCAGATGCCACCCGCTTTGAGGAACCCTATAAAAGACTCAAAGAGTTTTGAGGAATTTGTCCGGACCACACCTGGAGAAGACAGCCTATAAGCATCTCGTCAAGCTCCGAGGGCCTCGTCTCTTCAGACTGGTAGCTATAATCCCCTTCCCCTCTTTCTCTATCTTTCACTCTATCTCTTTATTTCTCTCCCACTATCGCAGTTGTTGGCATTAAATAAAAGTGCATTTTTGTTTAAGCAAAGTGTTGTGTCCCCTGCTGTGTCTTTTGTGCTTTGAGATCTCCAAAAAGAACCTATGAGGGACCCTGCATGCATTTGCGGACCCTGACAGGTACTTTGGATTTTCCTTTCCACACTGAGAGGTTCTTGTGATATTTTGAGTCTCTGAGAGGTTTTTGTGCCATCCTGGCCTCCAGTTCTCTCCTCCAAGGAGTCCATGAGGAGCCTGTGTTGGGGATGGACCTCACTGGGTCCCATTTATGCTTTGAGACACTTTGGGGTTTTCTTCTGACTTTGACTCATGCAAAGGTTTGTGCAATCTCCTCTTGGGCCCTGAGGTTCCAGGGCTCAGCTCCAAATGCACCACGGGGCTCATGAGGATCAAACAAATCCTGAGAAACCATGGCTGTGCCTTGATTTCCCTCTTGTCTGAGGCAGTTCATCAGGAAGATTTTGTATTGGCTTTGCTTCTCCAATTTGAGATTTCTCGGCCAATGCGTTAATTACTGTGGTGGGTTCAGTGTTGGCTAATTACCAGGGCACTCGCTAGAATATACTTACTAATTTCTTGCTCTAAGATTAGGAGAAAGGCAAAGTGGGCTCAAAATTTTAAAAGGGTATAAAGAAAAGTTTATTTATAGTAAGTAAAATAAAGAGTAGTAAGAATCAGAACAAAACTTTCAGAACACTTCCCCTCTCCATACAACCTGAAAATGTAAAGAGACAAAACATAAAATTTTCAGTCAGTTCTCCACCTCTAGAATAGTCTTTCTTCAGTTCACTTAGGGAGAGAAGCTCCACTTGTAAATGTTATGGGGACTTCTCCACAAGAAAACAGTTGTCTCATGGCTTTTCATTTCCATGAATAGCAGCTGCCGGCAATGGTGAAGTCCCTCCCATTTTTTCACAGCTTTTCCCACAGCTGTGTTTATGGGCCATGTCAACTTATGGGGTATGAGTTTCAAGATGAGCTGTTTAAAAGCAAAGGTTCTCTTCATTTATTTCTGAAATCATCTTCATCTCTAGAAACAGAGGTCTTCTTCTCTCCCTGGGTCTCATCACTCTGCTGTCTTTCATTGTTCAAACTTCTCATGGGATCACAGCTACTTCAACATTTCCTTACATTAGCATGGAGGCCTTTGCTGAACAAGTCATCTGCCAATTCTTTTCAATGTGTTATAGGGAAAAAGAGAGTCTGATGTATCAATTACATCCTTCTCCATAGCGTTACCAGAGGATTTCAGCCCCAAGATCAAGGCATCTCCTCATCCCTCCCACCTGGGACTCAACTTCCTCTTCACTGACCTCGGTGTCTTCATGTTGCTCCTCTGTGTGCCTGCACTTTGTCCTTTTCTCTCACTCGAGGGAGGATGGAAGCACTGGAAGAGTCAATATCTCAGCCGGGGCCTGCAGATGGTTCCGTGACCCCGGCCGGGCTCGGTACTTGCGGCCGGAGCTGTTTTACCATGGAGGTTTCTGCAGCGGCTGCGCTGGGGCTGTGTCAGGCTGGGCCGCGCTGGGGCAGGGCCAGGATCTCAGCAGCCAGGCCAGAGCACAGCAGCAGCACGGCCGGGGCCCATGGCTTCTCCTCCCCCTGCCCGCTGGTTGCGGGCGAACCCCAAGGGCGGCAGAACCTTGGCCGAGCCAGCCCGGCCCGGGGCTGCTCCTGGGGCCCGGCGGATCCTGGCTGGGCCCGGGCTGGCGGCGGGGCAGGGCTCGGTAGCGGCCAGATGTCAGCAACCGCAGCCACGGCCCGGCCCGGCCTCGGCCCCGCGGCCTCCCCTGCCCTGCCCGGCAGCCGATGGGGCCTGGCGGCTCCCTGGGAAGGGGCCCGGCCCCACGGCAGGAGCCGCCCGGCCTGGCCTGGCTGAGACGGGGCTGGGCCGGACTGGTCACCTCTTTGCTGGCCAGAAGGGAAACAGACCCAGCCAGGCTTCTCCATCTTTAACTTGTGTCTTCACAGAGGCGTGTGCAGTTTCCTTAGTGGTTTAACAGATTGTCAGCTCTCAAAGCTAATTACTGACTGGTTTTTTGTCAGACACAGAGGAAACTGCTAGCAGCTTCTCTCAGGACATCACTTCCGTGATGTAAAACCACCACAACAGCACAGAGCACAGAGCTCCTTTGTCCATATGTAGTGGTCATGTGCCCGAGGCCTCAAAATCCCAACTTGGGAGATCTCTGGGCACTCTCCAGGGTGTTTTCAATGAAAACATTCAGCTCATAATCTAATAAAATCACCAGAGCATAGGGCCAGCCCGACCTGTCTGTCCTGGCTACTTTTGTCCGGGAGCAATCCTTGGATATACGGAATTTGGGAGGCCAAAATCTAATTTTTGCCATGGTATTTGGCAAAAAGGCTGTTTTTTATCCATAGGAAGGAAGGAAAAGAGCCCCTCTGTTTTAGGGGCAGATGAGAGGTGACCACTGGAGGCCAAGGCCAGCCAGAGCTAGCAGGTTTTTCTGAGAGTCACCTTTGCATAGAGGAAATTTTAAGGGAGCTTACCAATTTTGGCAATGGGCATCTGAAAAGAGGGACAGTTCTTTCCCTTAGCAAGGAAAGCATGGAGCCCCAGTGCTCCAGGAGCTGATGAGAGGCAGCCCTTGGCATTCCAAGATCAGCCAGTCCTGTCAGGTGGCCCCTGGGAGGCCAAGCCAGCCAGACCTGTTCCATGTTCCCTCGGTTCCATGGGGCCCCACAGTGTCCCAATGGTCCCTTGCTTCCATGAGGCCCTGAGGTATCACAATGCCCCCTTGGTGACACGAGGCCCTGAAGGGTCCTAATGGCCTCCATGGTTCCATCAGGCCCCACAGAGTCATAATGGTCTCTGGGTCCATGAAGCCCCGCTGTGTCACCATGGCCCCTTGGTTCCATGGGCTCCAGTGGTGCCACAATGATCCCCTTGCTTCCATGAGGTCCCCACTGTGTCACAGTGATCTCCATGGGAAAGAAAGAACCGAGCCCCAGTGTGGCAGGGGCAGCCACCAGAGGCCAAGGCCAGCCAGACTGGATGGTACTGGAAGATTTTGGCTGGGAGCAACTCTTGGATATAGGGAATTTGGGAGGTGGAACCCCAATTTTGGCCATTTCTGCATAGATAAGAAGGACAGTTCTTTTCCATAGGAAGAAAAGCACAGAGCCCAAGTGTTTCAAAGGCAGAAGAGGAGAGAGGTGGCTCCTGGGAGGCCAAGCCAGTAAGACCTGCTTGTCCTGACAGATTTTGTCATGGAGGAATCCTTGGATATACAGAATTTGGGAGGAGGAATCTCAATTTGGACCATGAGCACCTTGAGAAGACGGGCGGTTCTTTTTCATTGGAAGGAAAGCACCGAGCCCCAGTGTTTTGGGTGAGAGGCATCTGCAGGAGGCCAAGGGCAGACAAACCTTTAGGTCCTGGTTGCTTTCACCGGGGAGCAATCCTTGGATGTACAGAGTTTTGGAAGTGGAATCCCAGTTTTGGACATGGCCCCTGGAGGAGAAGGACAGTTCTCTCCCATAGGAAGGAAAGCCCAGAGCCCCAGTGCTTCAGGGCAGGTGAGAAGCAGCCCTCGACATGCCAAGGTCTGCTGGACCTCTCAAGTGGTCCACAGGAGGCCCAGCCAGCCAGACCTGTTCCATGTTCCCTTGGTTTCGTGTGACCCCACAGTGTCACAATGGTCTCCTTGGTTCCATGAGGCCCTGCAGTGTCACAATGTTCCCCTTGCTTCTGCAGTGTCACAATGGCCCTGTGCTTCCATGGGGCCTTGCAATGTCACAATGGCTTCATGGTTCCACAAAGCCCTGATGTGTCACAATGGCTCCTCGGCTCCATGCGCCCTCGCAGTGTCACAACGGCTCCTCTGTGACACTGCGGGCTCCACAAGGTCACCATGGAGCCTTGGTTCCTTGGGGCCCCCGTGTTCACAATGGTCTCCTTGATTCCATGAGGCAGCACAGTGTCACAACTGACCCATGGCTCCATGAGGTTCTGTAGTGTCACCGTGGTCGCTGTCAGAGGCTGGATGAGATCGATGTCCCGAGACGCCTTGGGATGCTCGGAATGCCCGTGTGGGGCCAGGAGCAGGTCAGGCCTTGGTTTGTGGTGGGACAGAGCCCCGCCCCCAGCCCTGGCCTGGCACAGCTGTCAATCACATGGAAGGGGCGGTGTTAACCCAGCTCTGATTGGCTGAGCTGTCAGTCAATCACACAGCAGGCAGGGCTAACCCAGCTCTGATTGGCCCAGCTGTCAGTCAGTCACACACCAGCAGCTGGTGCCTAACCTGACTCTGATTGGGCAAGCAACTGGCAGTCCCACCCCAGGGGCGGGCCCATGAAGGCCCAGGGGGTTAAAAGCCGGAGCACGAGGCCAGCCCATGGTCTGGCTCCTGCCTTCTCCTGGGGTTCCTCTGTTAATGGTGCTGGAACCTGAGCAGGTGGTGCCTCTGTGTGTGTCTTTCTATAGATCTTCTGTCTGTTGTTCTCTATTTCTTCTTCTTCTAATCCTGCTTACCTGGAACATTTTTGGGTAACTTAGCATCTTAAGGGTTAAAGGTTTTTAGGTTAAATGGGCTAAGATAATGGAGTTAATGCTATGATAAGAGTTTTATGTAGAACAGGATGTTGTGTTAAACCCTTTGTCAAAGTTCCTAGATTGTCTATATTTTGTCAGTAAAATTTTGTGTCATTTTGCTCTCTCAGCTCTGTTGGTTAGAGCATGGTGCTGGTATCACTGAGGCTGTGTTCAGTCTCTGTGTGGGCCATTCACTTCAGAGCTGGACTTGATGATCCTTGTGGGTCCCTTCCTACCAAGAATATTCTTGGCATCTGTCCATGGTGAGAATATCTGGTTGGTGTTTCTCCTGTGCACCAAACTCGAATGAAGGAACCTTTGGTGACCCCCAGCATTTCAGTGTTCTGGGGTGTTACAGCCCTGCAGGCTCACAATGGCCTCTTGTTTCCATGAGGCCCCACAGTGTCACACTGGCCCCTTGGCTCCATGAGGATCTGGAGTGTCACACAGGTTTGTGACATTTGTCCTTGCTGCCCCTCACATCCCCCTGCCCCACAAACAGCCCCGAGCCAGCCGTGAGGGACAGGCCCTGTTGTGCCAGGCTGGGCTCAGGGCTTGGCCTTTCTGCTTCCTGCAGCCAAGCCAGGCCTTGCTCAGCATCACAGTTCCCTGCTCAGAGCCTTGGGCTCCCTGCAATCCTGGCCTCACGGATCTGCTCTCTGCACTCCCTGGGGAGCCTCTGGCACTCCCTGCCCTCGCTGGGGCCCAGGGATGCTCCCAGGGACTTGGAGTTTTGCTTCTGCCTCCTTGAGCAGCTTCTTCATCCTTCTCCCAGTGCCTGAGGGTCCTGGACCCAGCCCCAAATCCACCGTGGGGCTGATGAAAATACAGAAAGCCCTCAGGAGCTCTTTGTCTTCCTTCCATGGTCTTCAAGGCTATAGGGCTTGTGCGGTGACTGGAGTCGGTTTGGAGTTCTGTGCAGGAGTGTGAAATACAAAGTTGTGTTTTGTGTCGGGTAAATAAAGGCAGCCTGTGCAGTTGTGGTTATGAAATGTATGGAACACGGCCATGGGACAGTTATAAAGATGAGTTCTAATACACAACCCAGGAAAACATGGAAGAAGGCTTTTGAACCAATCTTTTATCTGCAAATAACAATTACAAGTCTTAAACTTTTTTGTAATAAGAGTATTTGAATTCTAACTTAGAATGCTGCTTTTGAGGAGAACTTTTTACTTGTAATTAAGTCTTAAGCTGTTTTGCAATAAGAACCTTTGAATTACAACTTTGGAATGTTGCTTAGCATTAAGGATTTCAAACTGTAGCTTTGGAATATATAAAGGATTTAAACAGAAAGGGAAGTGACCCTATCCCAAGCTCCTGGAAAAGGAAGATGGACATCAAGGTTGCTGATTAATGATTTCGAAAGGGGAAGCTGGACATCACTACCATAGATTAATGATCCTAGAAAATAGAAGCTGGACCCCACCTCAGGAAGATGGACCCCACCATGTGGGACACACATCCCGGGATATTGAAACCTGGAATAGATCACAACAGAGAATAGAAATTGGAAAGGAACCAGACATCACCATCACAGATTTACGATCCTAAAGTACAGAATTGTGACGTCAAAAGTTAGAAATAGAAACTGCTGAAAGCTCACGTCAAAATGGGAAATAGAAGCTGCTGGGGAAAGCTGATGAATATGCATGAACATGATCAATAAACACCAGCAAGCCCAACAACCGGTGTGCAGGTGGAGGGGAAAACCCCCACCACTGCACCCAGCGCTGTCTCTGCTCATGCGTTACCATATTAATTAATAAATTTAATTGCTGCTTGATGTATTGGCTGAGTCAAGGTTCTCATTTCTAACAGAATGGAGAAGAATGAGCCCCTTTTGGGCTGACCCTGTTTGGACAACCTGCTCCTCACCTCCAGCGTCACCATGTCTGACACCGCCCACCTGGGACTGACACGCCAAAATACCCAAAAATGCTCATGTGATTTATTCTCTTATTTCTATTCTGTAACACATTATTTTATGTTAACCGCTGTGAAAAACACCAATCACTTGGTTTTTAAAATTTAAAATGTTTAATAATAATGAAGTGGTTATTAAAATAGTAATACAATTAGAGCAATAAAAATTTAGAGTTAGGGCGATTACAAGACAATAAAAAGCAAAGACTTACGGACGTCCGGATGCTCTCGGGCACTTAAGCCCGATAAGCACGTTTTGTGAACAAAGGAATAACCTTAAAAACCATACACTGTGGCATATTCATACATACTTCATGGTTATGCATACATTCTATTTAAAACAAGCAACTCTGTTATTTTTCAACTGCTTCCTTTAATCCCCACGGCATCTTTGAGTCTGAGCAAGGCTTGAAGAAATCAGCTTCTTCTGATGAGAAAACCATAAATTCCTCTTCTCTGGCAGATTTAGGTGTTCTGGGACTGTTAGCTCGAAGCCAGTGTCTCATTCCTTTAAAAAAACCCCACATACAGAGTTTCTGTTTTAAATACTAAAGCTTCATTTTAGCTACAAAACTACATTTACTTTACTATTAAAATGTAAATACAGCACAACTAACCAATATAACATAATACATATAGTAACTATCTGCGTAGAGCCATATAATATCCATTTTACACATATTTAATTATTTCGAGATGTATTAAATTTATTTCTAATAATAGCATTGGGTTTTGTTACCTAGTTTTAATATCTACATTAAAAATCTATACATTTTCAGTAGCCAGGAAAACGAATGTTCTTTGTATCTCAGTAACACAATTCCCTTCATTAATGAATTAAGATGTATTGGCTATTTATTTCTTCCTGTTTATGGCAATTAGCAATATTTCCAGTAATTTTGTCATCTTTTTTATCATCTTTTTCTCACACAGGGTTGAGGAGGGGCCACTTTGGGATCCTTGGAGACATTTCTGGGGCACATTTGGGGCAGTTCTGTGCCTGGGGAGGGAATTCAGAGAGAACTTGAGGGTCTGGAGGACACTTGGGGGAGCCGGGTGGGCACTTGGAGGGGCACTTAGGGGTTCTGAGGGACAGCTCGGGGTCCGGGGGAGCCCTTGGGGGTCAGGGGGGCCCTTGGAGGTCAGGGAGGGGAATTTGGGGCCCCGCGGGGCCCGGGCGGGCACTTGGGGGGCTCCAGCGGGGCTCTCCGGGGCGCGGGGGGTGATGGGAGTTGTAGGCGCGGGTAGAATACGGTTGAACGGGGCCGCGGAGCATCACGGGAGTTCTAGGCGCAGCTGCGATTGGGCGCGGGGCATGACGGGAGATGAAGTCACGGCTGCAACAGTGCGGGACGTGCGCCGCGGAGCATGATGGGAGCTGTAGTCCCGGCAGTGGCTGGGACGCGGCGTTTGGGGGTCCGGGAAGGCCCTTGGGGGACACTTTCGCGTCCGAGCCGCGACTTGAGGCCCTCGGGGCGAACGTAAACGGTTCGGGAGAACTTGGGGGGAGCTCGGGGAGCTCTACCCGGGCTCCTTAGGGCGCGGGGTACGGCAGGCGGTTTAGGCGCGTGACTGTGTTCTGAGGGGCTCTGGGGCCGCGGGGATTGAGAGGAGATGAATTCCCAGCAGTGGCTGTGCCGGGCATCCGTGGGGTCGGGAGCACTCCGGGGATCCGGGGGCGCCTTTGGGGGGTCCCGAATGGGCGCTGAGGGGCACTTGGGGATCCTGGAGGGTCTGGGGGACACTTACGGGACAGATGGGGGCGGGTACCGAGGGGGTTCTGTGGAGCGCGGGGCATGACGGGCGTTGTAGTCCCGGCTCCAATGGGGCTGAATCGGGCCGCGGGGCATGACGGGAGTTGTAGGCACTAGCGGAAGTATGGCGCCGACTCCAGGCACCGCCCCAAGGCCACAATCCCTGTCGCTGATTGGCTGCGGGCGGTGATGGGCAGGAGCCCCGGCAAATGGGAGGCGGCGGAGGCGGGAACAGCCCATCCAACCCCTCCAGTCCAGCCCAGTGCATCCCCAGTACAGCCCAGTACAGCCCCAGTGCTCCTCCAGTCCCTCCCAGTACAGCCCCAGTACAGCCCAGTACAACCCCAGTGCTCCTCCAGTCCCTCCCAGTACAGCCCAGTGCATCCCCAGTACAGCCCAGTACAGCCTCAGTGCTCCTCCAGTCCCTCCCAGTACAGCGCAGTGCATCCCCAGTACAGCCCAGTACAGCCCCAGTGCTCCTCCAGTCCCTCCCAGTACAGCCCAGTGCAACCCCAGTACAGCCCAGTACAGCCCCAGTGCTCCTCCAGTCCCTCCCAGTACACCTGAATTCATTCCCAGTCCCTCCCAGTTTCCCCCAGTGCCATGCATAGTCCGCTCCAGTGTCCCCCAGTCTTCCACACAGTGTTCCCAGTGTCCCCTGTTTGTCCCAGTATCCCCCAGTATAACTCCCAGTATGTCCCAGCATGTTTCAGTGTGTACCCCCACAGTCCATCCCAGTCCACCCAGATTCCCCTCAGCATTCCTCGTGTTCCCAGGCTCTCCCAGTCCTTCCCAAGGTCACTCCCAGTATGTCCCAGCATCTCCCACAGTGTTCCCAGTGTCTCCCAGTATGTACCAGTCCTCCCCAGTGTTTCCAAGGACAGTTTAATGTCTCAGGGTTGCCGTGGCAGCCAAACCCAGCAGTGGGGTCAGTGCAGTGTCCATGGCCACGGCCCCTTGCAGTGGCCCAGTGCAGCTTGGGCTGATGATCCACCCTCACAGCTGGCCCAGGGCAGGTCTGCAGTGGTTTTGGTGGCACCTTGGGCTGGCACACCCCTGAGGAGTGTGTCTGTTTTCCTGGGGAAACTCGGGAGTTTTAGATTGCTTCAAAAATAGACTAAGGGAAAGCCCCTCTTAGGCTGGGTGCAGCCAGCTCTGCAAGCACAGCAGGTCCCAGGTGAGCGAGGACAGACAGGATGGGCTTGGGCAATGTGGAGCAAGGCTGTCCACACTGGGCCAGAGCTCAAGGCACAGCTGCTGACATCTGGCTCAAGGGTGCAGTGATAGAGAAAACAAGGACTGAATCTGGGAACTCGGGGTGGGATTTATGGAAACGGGTAAATTGTAATTGGCATTTAGCGACTGTATATGAACAACACACTGACATGTCCACGTCAGGTTAGGAGTTATCCCATGTTAGACCTCAGGCCTGAATAAATGATATCCTCTGAAATAGCAAATGAGTGTTAAGGAGCCTCATTCTGAAATTTCAGAGATTTGGTGGCAGCGGGGCCTCACAGAACCAAGAAGTCAGCTGTGACACTGAGCAAACTCATGGAACAAAGGGTCCATGGTGACACAGCAGAACCCCATGGAACCAAAATCCATTTTGGCACACTGGGGCCACACTGAACCAATGGTCCATTGTGATACTGCGGATCCAAGGAGACCTTTGTGACACTGAGAAACCTCTTGGAACCAAGGGGCCATTCTGACACAGCAAGGCCTCGTGGAGCCATGGGTCCATGGTGACACTGTGAATCCAAGGAGACCATTGTGACTGAAGAACCTCATGGAACCAAGAGTCCATTGTTCCACTGTGGATCCTGTGGAACCAAGGGGAGCACAGTGACATTGCGGGGCCTCATGGAACAATGGAGACTCTTCTGACACTTTGGACCCACTGGAACCAAGGGACCATTACAGCATGGCAGGGCCTCGTGGAATCAAGGGGACTACAGTGAACACTGTGGGTGTCCATGGGATGAAGGGGCCATTCTGACACCGTGGAACCAAGGATGCCATTGTGACACTATGGGGCATCATGGAACCACAGGTCCACTGTGACACAGCAGGGCCTCAGGGAACCTTGGAGGCCATTTTGACACTTTGAGGCCTTGTGACACCAAGGAGGCATTGTGGCACTCCAGAGCCCTGTGCAGCCAAGGGGACCATAGTGACTCTGTGGGGCTCAGTGAAACCAATGGTCTGTTGTGACACTGCAAGGCCTTATGGCATCATGGAGACCATTGTGACACTACAGGCCCCATGGATCCAAGGGGCCATTGTGACACTACAGGCCCCATGGATCCAAGGAGCCATTGTGACACTACAGGCCCCATGGATCCAAGGGGCCATTGTGACACTACAGGCCCCATGGATCCAAGGAGCCATTGTGACACTACAGGCCCTATGGATCCAAGGAGCCCTTGTGACACTACAGGCCCCATGGATCCAAGGAGCCATTGTGACACTATGGAGTCTTGGCAGGCCAAGGGGCACTTGTCACACTGTGTGGCACCATGGAACCAAGGGGTCCATTGTGACACTTCAGGGCCCCATGGAACTAAGGATCCATGGAACAGTGCAGGACTCCATGGAACCAAAGGTCCACTGTGACATTGCGGGGCCTCATGGAAGCCTGGAGGCCATGGTGACACTTTGAGGCCTCGTTGAATCAAGGGCCTCTGCAGGGCCTCATGGAACCAAGGAGACCCTTCTGACACTGGGAGTCCCCATGGAACCAAGGGTCCATTGTGATACTGCGGCATCAAGGACACCCCTGTGACACTGCAAGGCCTCATGGAAGCAAGGGCTTGGCCTCCCAGGGGCTACCTGACAGGTCCAGCTGATCTTGGAATGTTGAGGGCTGCCTCTCATCAGTCCCTGGAGAACTGGAGCTCTGTGCTTTCCTTCCTATGGAAAAGAACCATCCGTCTTTCCAGGTGCCCACAGCCAAAACTGATACTCCTCCTGAAAAATTCCCTATATGCAAGGGTTCTCCCAGACGAAAGCTGGCAGGACAGACACCTCTGGTTGGCCTGGTCCTCTGGTGGTCACCTCTCATCTCAAGGAAGTCCTGAGGAAAGTATTTGAGCAGGTTTGACTGCTGGAACATCAATGAGTCTCTCATCCTCTAAAAAACTCAGATGCTCTTCTGATCATATGTGTCTTTTCTTTCTCATTGTGTCTTATGCATGAAATACTATTTTCAGCTAAAAAATATTATTCTTCTCCGTCTACCAGTGTTTGCTGACACAAAACAGCTCGTCTACATATGGATCCAGGTCACCTGTATAAGCAAACACAATAAAGAATCCAGCAAGAATTATTTGTCTCTGCTCCCATCTGTCACGTCTCCTCTGGAGCTGGAGGTGCAGCCCCAGCACTCGGGAGGGCACAGGGGCTCACCAGCTCAGCTCCCACACAGAGAACTTGCAGACCCTGGGCTGCTCTCCTTGGCCCCTGCACGCTCAGCCAGGCTGAGATGGACACTGATGGTTTCTGTGCCGGGCTCTCTGAGCCCAGCCCAGCTCCCTGCAAGCTCTGCCAGCTGCCCTGAGCTCTGTGCAGCACCAAGGGCCTCTCCCCAGCACAGCCCAGCCGGCTCTGGCCCCACAGTTCTGCTCAGCCCAGGCTGCTCTGGCCACTGGCCCCACGGCCTCAGCCCCTGGCCAGGGTACAGCAGCAGCTGCAGCTCAGCCAGGACTCAGCCCCAGCCATGGGGGAAGGGGCTTGGCCAAGGCCAAAGGAGGCTCCCTGGCTGCCCTGCTCCCCTCGGGCTGAGGTGCTGAGAGCTCTGCAGCCCCTGCTGCCATCCCATCTGCCCAGGCCAGCACAAGAGCCCCGGCCTTGGGGCCCTCCAGAGCTGCTCCTGCTCCAGGCCCAGGGCCCATCCCAGAGCTGGGGCAGCCACAAAGCTGTGCCCATTGCTGGTCATTGCTGCTCTGATGGGGATGGATCCTCAGCCAATTGGAGATTGGTGATGAATTTTACTTCTCCAGAGGCCTCTTCTTTCTTGAGCTCTTCAGTTCAGGAATTCAGTGATTTGTTTAAAACTCCCAAACAAAAAATGCTGCTGGGAATTATGGTAGCTTTCAATTCTTCTGTGGCTAATTATACTGATTTCAAAAGTGTATTCAAAGTGAATAGACTATATGGAAATAGTTTGCCCTGATTTCTTTTCCTGTTTATAGATTGCTATCAGCAATGTCCAATTGATATTGACCCCCAGCACCTCCTAATGCAGTCTGAACAGATGTGAAAATCAAGACCCTTCATGGCTGACAATCAATAACACTTTGTCCCCAACCCCTCCCCACCATTTCCCTCATCCAACCCCTGGCACTCAGAGCAGCTGAGGAATGGAGTCACACCCAGGGGTGTCCCCAGGGCTCAGGATTGGGGCCAGGTCAGTGAAATCTCTTTATTGCTGATCTGGACGAGGCCATCGAGGGCACCCTCAGTCAGTTCCCAGGTGAGCCCAAGTTGGGTGGGAGTGTGGCTGTGCTGGAGGGCAGAAGCTCTGCAGAGGGATCTGGACAGGCTGGAGCCATGGGCCCAGGACAATTGGATGAGGTTCACCAAGGCCAAGGGCCGGGTCCTGCCCTGGGCTCACAACCACCCCAAATCCCTGGCTGTGCCCTGCCCCTGATCCCCACAGCCTGTCCTGTTTCCTTCATCCCTGCATTGCCAGGGACTTTCTGGGACAAGGGAGCTCTGCTCTGGGGATGGAGGGAGGTCCAAGCGCCACCACTGGAGTGGGAACCACAACTCATCAGGTTTGTGTCCTTTGGGGATCAGGAACTGGTGAGACTCAGAGGCACAGAAAGTTTCTCTTCATGGCCAAGAGACCATGGTTGAACAGGACACAATTTAATAACAATCACACTCATCCCTGAGCTATGTGCAATGTCCCAGCAGTGTCTGATGAGTCCACCATCCACAAGTGATTTCCATATTAAAATTAATTTTAGACAAATGTAGTTCTGTGATAGCTAATAAACACAATTAATTTCTTGTATCAGGATGCTCATCCTGGAGTGGGGGCAAAACAGCTCAAACAATTCCTGATTTGCAAAGCTGTCAGTGGTGGATGGAGAAGGGAGGTCAGGCTACTTTTGGTGTTGAGGAAATGCTGAAACCAGCTTGACTCATTTCATCTCCTCCTGGCCTGGCTGATCTCCCCTCTTTCCCCTTCCACCCATTGGCTTCTGTCTCCCACCAGGCCCCCGGTGAAGAGCCTGGCCCTTTGTTCTCCCTCCCCTCCTCGCTGGCACTGCCAGGCTGGGATGAGGAGCCCCTCAGCCTTCCCTGCTCCGGGCTGGACAAGCCCAGCTCCCTCAGCCTCTGCTCACAGCCCAAGGGCTCCAGCCCCACCTTGGAGGCCCTTCCCTAACCCTGCTCCAGCTGCCAGACATCTTTCCTGCCCTGGGGAACCCAACCCAGGCCACAGGGACCTGGATAATCCACGTCCTTGATGTCCTGGTCACAAAGCCCTGGCCCCTTTTCCCGATGTCAGGCTCTGGGGTGGATCCTGTGGAACATCCTTTGGTGGAGGCTGTGGCTCCAGGTGGACCGGGGGGATACCAGGGGACAGGGACCCCGCTGGGCATGAACAGCATTGGACTTGTTGGGAGAAACTGTGAGGGGGAGCTGGGGCGGAGTGACCAACCGAGTGACCTCACACAGCCCTCCTGGGATGTCACACAGCCCCTCTGTGATGTCACAGACTGCTCTGGGATGTCACAGAGGCAGTTTATCTCATAGCTGCTCAATGACCTCACATAACCTACTCTGTGATGTCATAGCCCACTCTGTGACCTCATGTTACCAGATGATAAATTGTCTCCACCAGGTGAGCTGACACCTGGAGCTTGTTTTCCAAAACCCCAGGCCTATGGAAACCACACAATGCCCATTGTGTCAGAAGGGGAACTGGAAGTTCACCAGCCTCAGTGTCCTGCCAGCTCAGCCAGGCCCATGGGAACATTGGGGTCCACGACCACCAGGGACCACCAGAGAGACCCCCAGGACAGAAGAGAGCATGGGTAAAGGGGAGGGGAAATATGTCAATGATTCTGGGGAAATGATTATCAGATGTGTGTTTGGTCCAGGACAATCAGTGAATATGTGTGCAAAATACAGAATATGAACAGAAACTTTCCTGTACTCAGCATGCTCGGCTTTGGGAGGAGCTATCCCCCGTGCACCCGGCTGAATAAAGAATGCTGCTTCTTAATGCTGCATTGGTGTGAAGGAGTTTTCTGTTTTACCGAATTTTTGGTAACACTCCCACGCCCAAGGAAAGCTCTGTCTCCTGCTGCTCACAAACAGAGAAGGGCTGGTGGCAGATGTGGGGGTCGTTGGCTGCCTGGGGTACAGTGACCATGAAATAATCAAGTTTTCAATGTTCTGTGAAAGAAGGAGGGGCAGCAACAAAACTTCCACACTGAAATTAGGAAGGGCAGACTTTGGCCTATTTAGGATGCAGATTTGGGGAGCACCGAATCAGGTACTGATTTTTTAAAGGGAAACAGCCCTTAAAAACAAAGGGGTCCAGGGAGGATGGACACATTTCAAGAAAGTAATCTTAAGGGGGAAGGAGCAGCCTGTGCCAGTGTGGCCAAAGATGAGCTGGTGAGGAAAATGACTGCCCTGGCTGCCCGTGGAGCTTTTGTGGGAAGTCAGGGGAAAAAAGGACCGGCAACTCAGGAAGTGTTTAAGGATGTTGTTAGGTCATGCAGAAAGACAAGTTGACAGGTGAAAGCTCAATTAGAACTCAACCTGGCAGCTTGTGTAAAAAGAATAAAAAAAGTTTTTATAAAAAATTTTATAGCAAAAGGAGGAGGAAGGAGAAGTTCTACTTTTTATTGGATGCAGTGGAGAATATAGCAACTAAAGATAAGGAAAAGGCCGAGCAACTTAACATCTTGTTTGACTCAATTTTCAATATAACGACAGGTTGTCCTCGGGACAAGAGTTCTCCTGAGCTGGTAGATGGGCACAGGGAGCAGAACAGCCCCCTGTAATCCAGGAGGAAGCAGCTGGTGACCTGCTGGGCCACTCAGATGCTCACAGGTGTATGGGATCAGATGGGATCCATCCTAGGGGGATGAGGGAGCTGGTGGATGAGCTCCCCAAGCTGCTCTCCATCATTTACCATCAGTCCTGGCTCAGCAGGGAGGTCCCAGAGCACTGGAGGTGCCAGTGTGACCCCATCCCCAAGAATGGCTGGGAGGAGGATCTGGGGAACTCCAGGCCTGTCAGCCTGACCTCGGTGCCTGGCAAGGTTCTGGAACAGATCACCCTGAGTGCCATCACAGGGCACCCACAGGATGGCTGAGGGGTCAGAGCCAGCCAGCGTGGATTTCAATATCTGCATGGATGATCTGCATGAGTGGACAGAGTCCAGCATCAGCAAATTTGCAGACACCAAGCTAGATGTGAGTGTGGATCTGCTGGAGGGCAGGAGGGCTCTGCGGGGGGACCTGGACAGGCTGGATCCAGGGCCCAAATCCAACAAAATGAGGTTTAACAAGTCCAAGTGCTGGGTCCTGCACTTTGGCCACAACAACCCCTACAGCGCTACAGGCTGGGGACAGAGGGGCTGGACAGCAGCCAGGCAGAAAGGGACCTGCAGGGATTGATGGACAGCAGGCTGGACATGAGCCAGCAGTGTGCCCAGGTGGCCAAGAAGGCCAATGGCTCCTGGCCTGGATCCGGAATGGTGTGGCCAGCAGGAGCAGGGCAGTGATTCTTCCCCTGTGCTCAGCACAGGTTGGACAGCACCTCGAGTGCTGTGTCCAGTTCTGGGTCCCCCAATTTAGGAAGGACCTGGAGGGGCTGGAGCATGTCTAGAGAAGGGCAACAAGGCTGGTGAGGGGTCAGGAGCACAAGTCCTGTGAGGAGCAGCTGAGGGAGCTGGGGTTGTTTATCCTGGAGAAGGGGAGGTTCAGGGGACACAAGGCAGTGTCAGGGCACAGGTTGGACTTGATGATCTCCAAGGTCTTTTCCAGCCTTGCTGATTCTGGGATTCTCTGAAACCACCCTGGGAGCAGTTGCAGGGGGGGCCCTGGGCCTCCTCTTCAGAAGCTCCAGCAGCCCAGGTCCCTCAGCTTCTCCTCACAGCCCCAAAGCCCATCCTGTCAGTCCTGCAGAGCCTCTGCAGCCCCTCCCCACTGCCCAGAACAGGGAGCCCCACAGCCAGACACAGCAGCCCAGATGTGCCCCCCTGGCCTGGGCTGCCTCTGGCAAGGGAGCAGCACGAGGCACTGCAGGAGCCTGCAGACAATTCCTGCAGCACTTGTGGGATGATCCTGCTCCCCAAGGGACGTTCCCATGGTGCCAAGTCAGGTACTGGAATGGGGAGCGGGGACAGAGAGGAAAGGGCAAACAGGGATGGGCTGTTTGCAGGGGAGGGAACAGGGGTGGGCAATGGGAAGAAATTTGTAGCAAGAAGAGTAAAGAAAGCAAAGGTGAAGCCAAGGAAATGCTCAGGGCAGTTTGGGGGTGGCTGCCAGGCAGCCCTGGCTCTGAGCAACAGCGTCTGCAGTGGCACAGGAAACTCCCAGCTGATGGGAACAAACTTTCTGGCTGACTGCAGAGGTCAGGACAAAGCTGAGTGGTTTCCCTGGTGTTCCCCAGCCCTTCCTGGCCCAGGGGCTGATGGCATTTGTGCTCCCTCAGGTTCATGTCCCCACAGCAGCAGCATGGGGGTGCTCCCGCCTGCTGTGTGCAATGCAAACAGGGGCTCCTGAGCCAGCGCTGCCGTGGCTGTGCCTGCAAGGATGCGGCACCTGTGTGAGCTGGGGGAGCGGCCAGGGCTGCAGAGGGGGGATGTTGTTGGCAACTCCATGAGGATGCTCTGGGACGCTGCCCTGGGCTGTCCAGCGCACCGGGGATGGATCAGCCCCTGCTCTGCTGCTCCTTCCCGTCTCCCCCAGGGCCCTTGCAGAGCACCAGCCATGCTGTCTGCCCCCAGCCTGCCCACGGCCAGCCTGGGGCTGCTCACGGGGGTTTTCTGTGCTGAGCATTGGCCTGGCCGTGTTCTTGAGAGAGCCTGGGCAAGGAGCCTGGAGCCCCCAGGCCCTGGCCTGAGGCGTCAGCGCTGCCCCAGCAGTGCCCATGGGCTGTCCCTGCTGCAGCCCCGGCACTGCCACCCCCAGGACTGTGCCCGGCCCCGAGAGCACTCAGGCCCTGCAGCAACACCAGGGCCACCAGGGCAGCGGGGCAGGGCCACGGGAGCAGCACTGGCAACACCAAGCACAGCCCCCCATTGACACAGTCTGTGTCCACAGGGAAGGTGGGGAGAAACAAAAGGAGAAATGGCACAAACAATGACATTTTTTTGTGGAGAATATT
The DNA here is from genome assembly GCF_031753505.1 of Anomalospiza imberbis. Taxonomy (NCBI): domain Eukaryota; kingdom Metazoa; phylum Chordata; class Aves; order Passeriformes; family Viduidae; genus Anomalospiza; species Anomalospiza imberbis. Next base: position 842,985 of record NW_027100078.1, read on the forward strand.
GAAAAAGGAAAACAAAGATAATGGACTTTCAAAATGAAACCAACAAGAAGTATCAGAGATGACTTTTATTACAAGTGATTTGCAGAAATTGGCCAGCAGTTTAATGTCCCTGAAAGCATCCAGTCATCAGTCTCCTCACTGCAGCCTTGAGCTCCTGGTTCCTCAGGCTGTAGATGAGGGGGTTCAGGGCTGGAGGCACCACCGAGTACAGAACTGACAGGACCAGATCCAGGGATGGGTATGACATGGAGGGGAGCTTCAGGTGAGCAAACATAATAGTGCTGAGGAACAAGGAGACCACGGCCAGGTGAGGGACGCAGGTGGAAAAGGCTTTGTGCCGTCCCTGCTCAGAGGGGATCCTCAGCACGGCCCTGAAGATCTGCACATAGGAGAAAACAATGAACACAAAACAACCAAATGCCAAACAGGCACTAACTGTAATAAGCCCATGTTCCCTGAGGTGGGATGTGGAGCAGGAGAGCTTGAGGATCTGTGGGATTTCACAGAAGAACTGGCTCAGGGCATTGCCATGGCACAGGGGCAGGGAAAATGTATTGGCTGTTTGCAGCAGAGCATTGAGAAAGGCACTGGCCGAGGCAGCTGCTGCCATGTGGGCACAAGCTCTGCTGCCCAGGAGGGTCCTGTAGTGCAGGGGTTTGCAGATGGACACGTAGCGGTCGTAGCACATGGTGGTAAGGAGATAAAAATCTGCTGAGATGAAGAACAGAAAGAAAAAGAGCTGTGCAGCACATCCTGTGTAGGAGATGGTGCTGGTGTCCCAGAGGGAATTGTGCATGGCTTTGGGGACAGTGGTGCAGATGGAGCCCAGGTCGCTGAGGGCCAGGTTGAGCAGGAAGAAGAACATGGGTGTGTGCAGGTGGTGGCCGCAGGCTACGGCGCTGATGATGAGGCCGTAGCCCAGGAGGGCAGCCAGGGAGATGCCCAGGAAGAGGCAGAAGTGCAGGAGCTGCAGCTGCCGCGTGTCTGCCAGTGCCAGCAGGAGGAAGTGGCTGATGGAGCTGCTGTTGGACATTGGCTGTGGTTGCACATGGGGACCTGTTCATGGAGAAAGGACAGTGAAGAGTTAGAGGAGATATCTGTAACCAAAATCAAAGCCATTTCCCCATCTCAATGCCCTGGAACACACATAGACAGCCTTTTGTGTTCAAGAGTTCTGGGGTTTTCTTCATAAGCTCCCCCCATGTCTCTCCAGGTATTCTTGGATATCAGAAACCCTCAGCATTTCTGCTGCTCTCAGGGAGAACAGATCAAGTTCTATGAGGCAATGTGAGTAGAGGAGAGTAAGGGGAGATGGTCTGTCATTCTGACCTGTTCAGAGTTTCTCTGGGCTTTAACCTTTCTCAGGTAGAGGGTGATCACCTTGCCACACTTCTCCTAAAATGTCACCAAGCACTGATGAGAGCAGATGGATCCACCACAGCCCAGCTCCACATTTGTAGCCAAGGACTCACGTTGCTCATTTCATCAAGCCAACAGCATTTTCAGTGTCAGAACACCTCTGCCTTTCCCCATCAATCTTGTAACTCAGAGATGCTCTAGGACAGATTTGAATCTTGTATTGATGCTCCCAGCTTGGACCGAAATCTCAGGGAATCTTCCAAGTGTCCTTCTGATGGCACTGGATGCAGGGAGATGCAGCTCCTTCCCTGGCTGCACTGACAGCATTGCCCAGAGCCGGGCACTGGGGACAGCTGTGTCACCCAGAGCCAGCTGTGCCCCCTCCCAGAGCCCCCAGTGCCAGGCAGCTGCTCCCAGCCCTGTGCTCTGCAGAGGGAACTGGGCCCGGGGCTGCAGAGCTGCCCCACGGCTCTGCTGCAGCTCTGCCTGCACAGGAGGGGCTGCACGCCTTGGAGCCCCGGCCCTGAGGGCAGAGGCTTGGCTGGGGAGACAGGAGGGAGGGGGCTTGTTCAGAGGGAGGGGCTGCACTGGAGGGGATCCTCTGGCCATCTCTAAACTCTCCCTGTCACAACATTTGCTGGGTTTGCTTTCTCTCCTTCCCTGATCTTCTCTCTGCTTCCTGGGGATTTTCCTCCTGCAGGTGTTTCCCTGTGCCTGATCTCTCCCTGACAGCACTCAAGACCCCAAATCTCTGTGTACTCTCCTTGGCCTGACAGAACCCTGCCTGTTTGCAGGGCACTGGCTGGGGGCAGGTTCTGTTTGCAGCTTGGAGAAAGGACAGCTCAGACTGAGCCTGATGGCTCCAGCAGAGGTGATGCTGATGCTGTCCATGGGCAGAGTGTCTGCAAGCACATTAGGGATCTACTGTGACCCTATTGATCACTTAAAGTAACAGTTCAGATGTCTCATGCACTAGTCAAAATTCATAATCAATAATTCATATTAATCCTTTAATATTTATTTTTCCATCCCTGCCATTCTCCAGTAGTAAGAAACTGGATACAAACTCTTTGGAGATTTCCTCATTTTTGTCAAAATCCTTCTTTTGGAAACATTCTATGATTGATCAGAAGCCCTCAGCATGTCAGAGCTTCATGAGCATTTCACCTCCGCTGCACCAGAAATACTCAGAGTTGTACTCACAGGGTCTGTGGGCATTGGGATGTTCCAGCTGTAGGAGATCACTCCAGGAGCTGCAGCTGCATTGTCCTGCAGCCAGAGGTTCCTGTGCCAAGGGCTGCCAGGGATTCTGCCCCAGGCACTTCTCAGCACCTTCCCAGCCCTGACTGATGGAAGCTCTCTGTGCCTCTGTGCTGTGCCCGGGCTGGCTGCAGGCAGTGCCCCAGCCCTGCTGGGCTGGGAGAAGAGCTGCTCATCCAGAGAAATGTGCTTTTGAAGCTCTCCTTGCTTACCAGGATCACCCTCTGTGCCAGGAGCCCGGCCCAGCTCAGCAGCACAGACACAGCACAAGGACTTTAATGACCCTCTGGGGCTTTGTGCTCAGGCCCTGAACATCAGGCCCTGAGAGGGAGCTGCAGAAACCTCTCCAGAGCTCCAAGTCAGAATCCAGCTCCAAAGTTTCTTTGACTTTTAATGGGTCCCACTGAGGGACACGACTGAGAAAGTGTCCCCAGGCCCCAGGCAGAGCAGAGAACTGGAGGCACTGATGACAGGTGGGGACAAAGAGAAGCCAAGTCTTGGTGCCCTGGGGCACAGCAGGCTCTGTGCCACCAAGGGCTGTCAGGAGACACCTTGTCCTGAGGCACTGGGGCCTCCTGGCACAGCCCCAGCCAGGCTGGGCACTGTCAGCCCCTTGTCCTGCCCTCACATCCCCCCCTAGCCCACATCCCAGTGGCCTCAAGGATCTGCTGGAAGGAGTCCCTGGGGAGCCTTGCTCAGGAATGGCCCTGGGGGCTCCTTCATGCTCCCAGGGACTGCAGGTTTTTCAAAGCACTTTGGCTTTGGCTTTTGCCTTGGAGTCTCTGAGAGCTTTGTGTTCCAATCATGGCCCCAATTATCTGCTTTAACGAGTCCCTTGAGAGCTTTGTGCTGACACTCAGTGGGGCTCATTAATGCTTTGAGATACTCAACTTTTTTAAGGTACTTTGGGTTTTCCTTTCCACACTGAGAGGTTTTTGTGCTGTTTTGAGTCTCTGAGAGGTTTTTGTGCAATCCTGTCCTTCAATTCTCTCCTCCAAGGAGTCCATGAGGAGCCTGTGTCTGGGATGGACCTCAGTGGGTCCCATTAATGGCTCAAGAAACTTTGGGTTTTTACTCTGACTTAGACTCCTGGAAAGGTTTGTGCAATCTCCTCTCAGGGCCTGAGGTTCCAGGGCTCAGCTCCAAATGCACCATGGGGCTCATTAGGATCAAGCCAGTCCTGACAAACCATGGCTCTGCCTTGATTTCCCTCTGGTCTGGTTAGGAAGGTTTCCTGCTGCAGTTATGGGGAATTATTTCAAAAACCTTCTAAGAAATATGCATTTCTATTTTAAAGAGTGCATTTTATTACTGTTCTCCTTAGGGAAGAGGTGATTGCAGCATTTTGTGATGGATACTGACCCAGGGACTCTCCTGAGGAGGTCTTGCCTGATCAGAGAAGCTGTGCCTTGAGATCTCACCCAGTGTGGACAACCTTGCTCAACATTCCCCAACCCCATCCTGTCTCTTCTCACTCACCTGGGGCCTGCTTTGCTCAGAGAACTGGCTGCACTCTGGCAAAGAGGGTCATATATATATGTATAAATAAATATTGTAATACTGGCTTTTTGAAAATATTGAAATGGATGCTATATGTATAATGTTAAAATAATTTTGCTATAAAGATATAGGTTTTTTTGTGCTTATAAGTAAACATAGTGGTGAAATAGCTGATATAATCATGCTTGTGGTAATGGAACTGCCTGCTTGTCTGGGATAGCATCCAGTGAACATATGATGGAGACCCCTGCTGCTGACATGCCAGTTATCAGCACCCACTGTCTGTAGAAAATATGGACCAAAGCCCAAACTGGAGGTGATACAAGAACAGACTAAAACCACAGCCAGGAAATGTGCGTGCTCTAAAAAGGCAGACCCAAGGAGGAGACGTGCTAAATAGTTCTGGAACATGTAAACTAGTTTGGGGAGAAGTTTAAATATGCATCATTGTTTATGGATATGCAGCAGGCTGATGCAATAGAAAGGGTATGTAAAGGGCGTCTCTGAAATAGCAGGGGTGCTCTTGGCAGAATGTCAAACACCTGGCCATAAATCTTTGCTTTATTACCTTTGTCTCCTATTGTCATTTATTAAACTTCTAAATTTTACCAGGAGACTGAACCTCATTTTTCACATCCTTATTCAGTCTTCTGTTGTATTTTGATAAGCTTTTAATAAACCTTCTAAATTTTTAAAAGTCAGCAGCATTTCTCACATCTTTAAACTGAACCAGAGTGGGTTAAACTTGTTACAAGGAGAAAATATTTTACAATGAGAATGGCAAAAAACTGCAGCTGTTTTTCCAGAGAAGTGAATTTCCCATCCCAGGAATGCTCCAAAAGCAGGAGCCTTGTGCAACCTGACCCAGTGAAACCCTCTCATCCCCAAGGACATAATTCCTGTTGTGTGGGTTCTCTGATGTGCTGGGTGCCCTCACAATGCTTCTGGCCAGAATGTCTGCTGAGGGCAGCCAGGCTGCTGCAGGGGCTGTGACCTCACAGCCATCACCATTCCAGTGCTGGTACAAGGGGTTCCTGGCTGGGTAATAATTGACACAGACTCCATGCATTCACAGAAGGCTGATTATTTTCTTTTAGTAAGAAACCCCTACCTTTTATACCCTAGTTCACTACAAGTGGACCTAATTGGTCCTTTAATTAAAACACCATCACCATTGGCTAATTAAGAAACCACCCTTTGGTAAACAAATCTCCATAACACATTCCACATGTTCACAACACCAGGTGCAGCAACTTAAGATAAGAATTGTTTCTCATTCTTTTCTCTGATCTTCTCACAGCCTTTCCCGGAACCATGTCTGGGAAAGTTGTCTGTTTCTCTCTGTGGCCAGAGAGCTGCTGCCACAAACCAGCCCCGTCCCCTGGGCCTGGCTCTCCCCTTTCCTCTGCCCCTTCCTTGTCTCTGCTGGCAGGAAGAGTTTTGTCATTAATGTCCTGTCCCCAAGGTGCTGGGGCCAATGGCTTCCCCGTCAGGCTCCTGGAGCAGAAGTGGCTTTCCAGAGACCAGCCAGAAATGAGCCCTGAGGCAGCAGCTCTGCAGTGCTGGCCACCAGGCCGGCTTGCCAAGGGAGGCTTCTGGCCATGCCCTGCAAGCAGCTGCTGCTGCCAAGGCGCCTTTGGTGCCTCAGGCTCTCCCTGGCACAGCTCCCAGCACGGCACTCTGCCCTTGTGCCCGAGGCCTTCCCTGTGCTGGGGCTGGCCTGGGGCTTTTCCTGCAGCGGGACCTGCCCTGCTCCTGGCACAGGAAAGGCAGTTCCTGCTGGAGCAGGAGGCTCTGCCTGCAATGGGCTCAAACCACTCCAGCAAGGCCCTGGTGACGTCAAAATTGGTTCCCAGAGCACTACATTCTAATAATTGTTATAGCTTCTATACTGTGGAGTAGATAAGTCTGATAAGGATCTTTCTTCTAATCATGATCAGAAACAATCAGAGCTCTATTTATATAAATATATCTAGCATTCCATCGTTAATCCTGTGGGATAAATTGCATTAAGGTTCAATTCCACCTGTCCAATCTTTTACACCTTTGATAAAGTTTGGAGGTGGGATTGGATCCAGCTGCTCCCAGTCTCCTTTCTTAGAAGGAATTCTAGAAGTCTTGGAGTGCTGCAGGGGTTTCAGGATCCATGGTGGCTGTTGGGGGACATTTCTCCACCTCATGACTCAGCAGGAGTTTCTCCAGTAAGGAAATAAAGCTTTTGCCTGAAGCTCCCACTCTGCCCATGACAGGAACCCCTGTGAGTGCCCATGACATCCCGGCTCTTTGGCAGCCTGGGGACTCCTGGGATGTCACCGTGGAGGCCCCCTGAGTGCCTGTAACAGATCGGTGCCTTTGCAGCCAAATGACCCCTGGGATGTCACCATGGGATGGCTGTGACTACCTGTGACCATCTGGACCTTTACCATCCCCAGAAACCCCTGGGAGGTTTCCATGGAGCCCCTGTCTCTGCCTGGGACATTCCAGCTCTTGAGCAGCCTGGAGACTCTTGGAAAGTCCCCATGGAACCCCTCTGAGTGCCTGTGACAAATCTGATCCTTAGCAGGCAACCATCACCAGGAACCCCTGTTGCTGTGGTCAGTTTCCATGGCAACCACCACCAGGAACCCCTGTTACTATGGTCAGTTTCCATGGCAACCATCACCAGCCCCTGTTGCTATACTCTGTTTCGATGGCAACCATCACCAGCCCTTGTTGCTATGGTCTGTCCCTGGGCAGCTCCATGGAGACCCCATGCCAGGGGTGGTTGCCATGGACACCAGCTCAGGCCTGGAGCCAGAGCCCGTTGCCATGGCAACCATTGGCAGTCCCATCCCCAGGGCCATGGGATCCCAGAAGCACAGAACTGGCTGAGCTGGGAGGGACTCATCAGGATCCTCGAGTCCAACTGCTGGCCCTGCACATGACACCCCAACAATGCCAGCCTGGGCCTGGCAGCGGTGTCCAAACACTGCTGGAGCTCAGAGAGCCCTGGAGCTGTGACCCTTCCCTGGGGAGCCTGGGCAGTGCCCCAGCATCCTCTGGGCAAAAACCTTTTCCTGAGATCCAACCTCAGCCTGCCCCGTCTCAGCTGCAGCCGTTCCCTCCAGTCCTGTCCCTGGGCACCAGAGTGAAGAGGTTCCCACAGCCCCAGCCAGGGACCCGCTCCCAAGGCTGTTGCCATGGCCACCAGGGCTGGGACCAGCTGGGATGCTCGGTTTCCAAGGGCTGGGGTTCAGGAATGGGATTCCCCAATTTCCTGCTTCTGCTAAAACCGCACTGCCCCTCGCTGCCCTCCTGCCTCCAATGGAAAGCACAAAAGGCAAAGATCCCGGGCTGGGAGGAGAACAATTTACTGGGAACAGCAACGAGACAAGGAACAAAAAAGGACCAGAAACAATATTGATAACAGAAGGGATAAGAAAAACTATTTACAGGAAAAACTACATCACAACTGACTGGCTCTTCCTGGCCATGTATTTCCTTTTGTCTGGAAAGGACACCCTTCTCCTCGGGGACTGAGAGAGTCCCTTTCCTGCCCCTGGAAATGACCTGAGGTGGGAGTGAATGTAATGACAGGGCCATGGCAAGACCCTCATGTTCTTTGATCCCACACCATGTCATTGGCAGGGGCAGGAAAAGATCTCTTCCGAGCATGCATCACAGGGAACATGGATCACCAGAGCTCTTCCCAACATGCGTTCTCCCATGGGGGATGGAGCTGGAGCAGTGCACAAAGCTCTTCCTGGAGCTAAGGCATTTGCAGGGCTTCCCTTGCTGGTGTCTCCGTTGGTGTCTGGTCAAGTGAGAGCTCCTGGAGAAGTTCTTCCCACACTGGGGACACGTGTAGGGCCTCTCCCTGGTGTGGATGTGCTGGTGCCTGATGAGGTGGGAGTTTTGCTTGAAGCCCTTCCTGCAGTGGAGGCAGCGGAAGGGCCTCTCCCCGGTGTGAATCCGCTGGTGCTTGAGAAGAATGGATCTGGTCTGAAAGCTCTTCTGACAGTTGGGACATTCGTAGGGCCTCTCTCCAGTGTGGATCATTTGGTGGATGATCAGTTGGGACTTCTGGCTGAAGCCCTTCCCACATTCCCCACATTTGTATGGCCTTTCTCCAGTGTGGATCCTCTGGTGGCTGATCAAGTGGGACCTCTGGCTGAAGCTCTTCCCACATTCCCCACATTTGTATGGCCTTTCTCCAGTGTGGATCCTCTGGTGGCTGATCAAGTGGGACCTTCGGCTAAAGCTCTTCCCACATTCCCCACACTCGTAAGGCCTCTCCCCAGTGTGGATCCTCTGGTGGCGGATCAAGTGGGACCTTCGGCTGAAACTCTTCCCACATTCCCCACAATCGTAGGGCCTCTCCCCAGTGTGGATGCGTTGGTGGATGATGAGGTTGGATCTGTAGCTGAAACCCTTCCCACACTCCCCACACTCATAGGGCCATTCCCCAGTGTGGATCATCTGGTGGCAGATCAGGTTGTTGCTCTTCCTGAAGCTCTTCCCACACTCCAAGCACTTATAGGGCTTCTCCCCATCATGAAGCTGCTGATGGCCCACCAGCTCCGAGCTCTGGCAGGAGCTCTGCCCACCTTCCTGGCACAGGGTGGGTCTTTCCTCCTCAGTGCACCCTGAGCTGGGTTTCCAGCTCCTCCTCCTGTGGGATCTCCTGGGCTTTTCCTCCCCGTTGGATTCCTGCGCCATGAAGCCGCTCAAAGCAGCCTCTGACACGAGGTTCTGCCATGGGGATTTGTCCGTCCTGGTCTCCATCTTCAGCTCCTTGTCTGGGGGAGGAAAGACAAGGAGAGGTTGGGATTTGCCTCTGTGCCCTAGGGAGGGGGAAGGATATCCCCCCAGTGCATCCCCGGCAGGACTGCGTTGGCAGCGAGGTTGTCCTGTAGTTGGGGGCCGTGCTGGGCTGAGAGATGGAGCAGGAGAGAGGGGGAAAGGGGCAGTGACTTCCTCCTCACCTGCCTGGGTTTCCAGGGGCTCCTTCCCCTTCCTCGCAGCCTTCTCCTCCATTTCGCAATGGTTTGGAGAAGGAAAATTCTGTTTTGTGAGGAAAACAAGGGATGAGCACAATGAGTTTTGTACTGGTTTGAAGGCAAACCAGGAGGAGAGTCTAAGCCAGAATTACAATTTAATAAAAAAAAATCAATATCAAGGCAATGATACAGAAACACTGGCTTAATCTGACAGAGTCAGGATTTAACCTGACACCCCGTTGGTCAGGGTGGTGGTAGCAGTCTGATGAAATGGTGGCTGCAGTCCTGTTGGAGTGATGAACGTGATTCTGTCAAAGCGGCGATCCTGTAGAAGGGATCACCTGATGGGTCTTGCTCTGAAGGTCCAGTGGTGGTTACGGAGCTCTTGTCCTCTGGGAATCCAGTAGGCAAGGTGGTCCTGGTGTTGGAAGGCTGAGATTATATCCAGGTAGGAATGCTTGGTTCCTCCCCCTGGGCGGAGCATCCCACAATGGGATGATGTAATTTTATCAGTCCTGCAGTGGCATTCAATGGCCCATTAACAGAAGATAGCCCCTGGAGGGCGTTATCAGGGCTGAGTCATGGAAGAGATAAAGAACACTGCCCCACCTGTTTATCACAGTTTATGAAGATGGTGACTGAAAACATACTTTGGGTTACATCTTACATTGCACCCTGAAACAGTGAGGCAATCCCCGCTCGGGGTGGGGGGTGAACACCACCCCCCTTTCCAAACTGGCTCAGGTCTAAAACCCCCACCCTGGGAAGGCCACACACACAGGGGACAATGTCACACTTGCCCCACCTCAGGGGAGGTCTCTGTCCCTGTCACTCCCTTGCTCTCCCCCCTTTTCTCTTTCTTCCATCTCTCCCTCTACCTCACATTTACTGTTCAATAAAATACACTTGGGATTTGGTCTCGTTAGCACCTTAATTGTGGCAGAGGCACCTCTCTAACAATTTTTTAACCAGACTGAGACATTATTTTGGTGCAGTGAGTTCAGGGCGCTGTTGTCTGACCCCAAGTGCCTTTGACAACAGCATGGTTTCCTCCTCTCAGGCGGTTATGGTTCTTTCTGGAGGAACTCTTGGAAACTTCAATGCAGGTTCTTCAGTGTGACTTTTGGGAGAACTTATGAGGAAAATGGCTGCTGTGGGTGGCCAGTGTAAAGAAAATATTTTGTTGTCCTTCCTAGAAAAGTTTGTTAAAATCACTGGAGGAAAGGGAGCAAATGATAGCAGCAAGACTGACAAGGATCATTCACCCCAAGGTGAGGAACACAAGGCTGCACGAAGTCGTACAAGAAGCCCAGCTCAAATAGCTAAATTCCCCAATAAGTCCCAAATTCACAGGCTTGGGGGCTTTGCCAAATGAGTTAGTTAGATATGATAGTTAGAGAAAGTAGCATGTACTTTTAGTATCCTCTTTTATATAGTATATTAATGCATTATAGCATAATTATAATAAAGAAATCATTCAGCCTTCTGAACTGGAGTTAGACATCTTCATTCTTCCTATTGGGTTCACCTGCATCTACAACAGCCAAATGTGAGAATCATTTTTCTCTTCATCCCTGTCACCATTGTGACAGGTAGACTGAGCTTTCCCTTCCCTTTATTAATCTGTATTGGGCCGAATTTCCACTTTTCTTTTATTGGAACCTGCCAGTAGCTGAGCTGGAGCTGTGCAGGAACCAATGAAATTTGGAATTGCCACAGAATTGCTTCTATTGTCGGTTTGTTCATGTTTGGGATTTGTTTGCATTTCCATCACAAGTGACTTGTGGGAATATCAAATATTCATCAAAGTATTTTATGCAGAGTTAAGTTTGATTTCTGCTGAGATTATTTTGTCTGGTGCCGAAGGGATGCTCCAGGGCAGTCTGTGCCTCTCGCCCTGGAGGATGCTTGGGAGGGGCTTGGGGGGGTTGTCCCTGTCCCTTTTACCCCAGGCCATTCCCCAGGGTCTGTCCCTGTCACCCAAAGCCATTCCCCAGGGGGTGTCCCTCTCTCACCTCAGACCATTCCCCATGGGGTGTCCCTGTCCCTGTCACCCCTGGCCATTCTCCAGGGGGTCTCCATTGTTCTCACCCCATGGAATGCCTGGGGGGTCTCCCTCCCTCTCACCCTGTGCCAGGAGTTGCTTGGGGCAGTCTCTGTCCCTCTCAGCCCTGGGAGTGCTCGGGGGTCTTTGTCCCCTTGCCCTGGGGGATGCTCGTGGGGTCTCCATCCCTCTGGCCTCAGGGAATGCTTGTGCAGGGCTGGGGACCAGGGGCTCTGTGTCCCTCTCACCGCTGAGGGTGCTCAGGGCGGGGGGGCTCTCCAACCTTCTCATCCCTGGGGAGGTGGGGGGTTCTCTGCCCCTCTCAGCCCTGGTGTGACCCCGCCCAAATGTCATCAGGGTCAGAGGGACAGAGACATCCCCAAACGCCCAGAAAGGCTGAACCTGGGATTTGATTTGGGATGAGGATTTAGGAAGAGGGTGGAATTGGGGCTGGGTTTGGAGTTGGGACTGAGATTTGGATTAGAGCTGGGATTGGGGTTAAGGCTAGTCATGGGATTGGCTTTAGGGCTGGGGTTGGGATTGGGTCTGAGGCTAGATAATTCTGCCTCTGGGATGAGATTAAATACAGAACTGTGAGTGTGTCTAAATGTGGAGTGAGATTGAGAGCAGGATCAGGGTCAGGTTTGGGACTGAGCGCACTCAGAGTGGAACAGGCAGGATGTCACTGCAGGATGTCCCTGGAATCGTCCCAGCCCTCCTCAGGCACCTCCAAACATGGGGGGCAGCTGGGTTCTCCAAGATCCAGGTGCTCCCACACTGCCCCTCAATACCAGGCGAGCATTCCCTGCGGGCAGCCCTGAATGTGACCCTTGGGGCTCTGGGATCAGCCTTCACATCCCTGTGGGAGCAGGTGCAGACATGATGAGAGATTTTTCCCCTGCCTCTTTCCTGAGGAAGGGTGAAGCCCAGCTGTCCTTTCCTTCTGGTGCCTTCTACTCTCCTCAGCTGAGGATGTCAAACTCCCCACGGGCAGGAAGGTCCCTATTCCCTGTTTCTTTGTGACTGCTGCGTGGAACATCCATTCAGAATGAAGAACGTTCTGACAGCCCTGCTGAATGACAGCGGGAGGAGATTTGTGAGAAAGGGAGGAAATTGTATTTTGATTGGAAATACAAGTCACAAAATTATTTCTTTCCATCCCATTCCTTTTCAGTCAGTTGCAGTTCTGTTTTCAGAGTGCCACCTTCTCAGTGTTTGTGTCCTCTTTTCTCTCCTGCCTCTCTTTGCCTGCTCTGTGTCTCTCTCAGTGTCTCCCTTGATCCAGGGCAGCTGCCACCAAAGGCCCTGCCCTGATTTCATTCCTAATCCATGAGCTACAACAACTATGGGTGAAGTTATGAAGGCTGGCAGTGAAATGTCACTGTAGGATCTTGCTCCACTTGGCTTCTGGCTCCTTGTTAAGAGCTTTGCCTTCAAGGGCAGGAACATCTTTTCCTGGCTGGGAACTGGAATTTCAGCCCCTGGGAGTGTTGCCGTGGATCCCAGAGGGGCATTCCCGAGGCTCCCAGGGTGCTGCTCCTGCCGTGGCTCCCAAGGAGCCGTGTCACATCAGGGAGAATCTCAAAATCTTGGTTATCTCAGGGGTCATTTATAGTCCTCTGTGGAAGGGGTGGACAGGCAAAAGACAATGAATGTCCATTGAAGCCACCAAAGGGGAACAGGTCATGTTATCAGCAGTGAGCAAGAGCCATTGTCTTCTTGGTCCATCGACCACACCTGGGCAAACATCTCGCATTGATCAGGCCAGCCCTCCTCCCTGTGGTAGGGGTCTGAGTCTCAGTCTTTGGGAGGGGCTTCAATCTCCATCCATCACAGTGGTCATGAGGCAGATGAGGGGTCTTCCGTGGGAGATCACCAGAGTTACCCCAGAAAGTTCATTTGGCCAAGAGGTGGGAAAATTCATGGGTTGAGCAGGTATTGTGAAGCAGGTGTAAGCACGTACAACAAGCCACTCTTTGCCAGGCCCTGCTCAAAGCAGTGGTCCGTGGTGGCACAGCAAATACACCTGCAAAAATAATCATCCACCTCTCCAAGCCAGAACTCCGATCGGGGTCTCCAGGATCTCAGTCTCTGCCATTGTGGCAAACGTGAGGCAAAAATGAGGGGAACTTGGGACCGTCTCTTACACAGGGGCGTGCATGTCCTTTGAAGGGGAACGATCCCCACTTGCTTCCAGCACGGCAATAAACACACAGTCTCTACAGCTCCGTATGGGATTTGTGGGGATCGATTTTTCATCCACGTTTCAGCAGCAGAGCTAGCAGACTAAACAGCGTATTTTACCTATGCTGGCAAGCTACTAATGATTCAAAGCAGCACATTTCACCTAAATACACATGGATTTCCACCCTGTTAAATTTACCCTGTAAAATACCCTGTTTCAACTCCCGAGCACCCCCTGGGCTGAGAGGGACAGAGACTCCCTTGAGCACTCCCCTGGCACAGGGGTGAGAGGTAGAGAGACCCTCCCAGGCATTCCCTGGGGTGAGAACGATGGAGAAATGGAGACCCCCTGGGGAATGGCCTGGGGTGAGAGGGACAGGGACACCCCTTGGGGAATGGCCTGGGGTGACAGGGACAGGGACAACCCCCCAAGCTCCTCCCAAGCATCTGCCAGGACAAGAGGCACAGAGACACCTCAAGCATCCCCTGGGCACTGGACAAAACAAACTCGGCAGAAATCAAACTTCACCCTACATAAAATGCCTTGAGGAATATTTGCTCTTCCCACATGTCACTTGTGATGGAAACGCAAACAAATCCCAAACATGAATAAACTGACAATAGTAGCAATAATGTGGCAGTTCCAAATTTCATCGTTTCCTGCACAGCTTCAGCTCTGCTGCTGGCAGGTTTTGATAAAAGTGAAAATTTGGCCCAATACAGATTATTAAAAGGAAGGGAAAGCTCTGTGTAGCTGTCACAAAGGTGACAGGGATGAAGAAAAAAATTATTCTCACATTTGGCAAAGCCCACAAGCCTGTGAATTTGGGAGTTATTTGGGAATTTAGCTACTTGAGCTGGACTTCTAGTAAAACATAAACTTTAAGGGATTTAGAGATTTTAGAGGAGCTAAGATTTTAGTTAGAGATAAGCCTTACTAGAGTTAATTAAAACAAATGAGTAGGCCTTGATAAAGTTAGGAGTTAGTAGTTAACTAATAACTGATTGCTTGTCAACACGATGTTTAGTTAGCTGGGTTTATAATGAAGAATATAGAAACAGACAAATAGCTTTTAGGAACATAAGACAGTTGTGGGCCTCCTCTGTTCTGAAACCAATTGAAGACAGGGAATGGGAGCTCTACCAAGGTTCATTTGTCATATTTGCATTGAAATATTTGCATTGAAAAGGTAGAAAGGTCAGAATGAGGAAGACTTCATTTACTTCCTCATTTTGGGACCCCTCCCCATGAAGGGACCACCGACCCATTTCAAGGAACAAACTACTTAATATTAATATTAAGCTATTAAGCATGCTTAATATTAAGCATGCTTAATAGCTTTTGAAATGATTAGCTTATGAAGTAAGGAATGGGATGTACCAAATTTATGAATATGTATTTGCATTTTGGGTATTCAATACTTGTATGGATAAAAGGACTCTGTAATTATTTGAAAGGTGCAGTGTGTATTTGAGAGCTATTCTGCACGCTGCCTGGCATTGTAATAAACATACACTTTCTAACTTTAAACGGTTAGATAGTTTTTGCCCGTCACAGTTGGATATAGGTACTTGATCAATATCCATATTTCTTTAATAAATCACTAGGACTTTTGGCAGCCTTGTGTTCCTCAGCTTGTGGTGAATGATCCTTGTCAGTCTTGCTGGCATCATTTGCTCCTTTTCCTCCAGTGATTTTAACAAACTTTTCTAGGAAGGACAACAAAATATTTTCTTTACACTGGCCACCCACAGCAGCCATTTTCCTCATAAGTTCTCCCAAAAATCGCACAGAAGAAGCTGCCTCCAGGTGCTCAAGAGTTCCTCCAGAAAGAGCCAGAACCTCCTGAGAGGAGGAAACCATGCTCTTGTCAAAGGCACTTGGGGTCAGACATCAGTGCCCTGAACTCACTGCACCAAAATAATGTCTCAATCTGGTTAATAAAATTGTTAGAGAGGTGCCTCTGCCCCAATTAAGGTGTTAACGAGACCAAATCCCAAGTGGATTTTATTGAACAGTAAATGTGAGGTAGAGAGAGAGAGATGGAAGAAAGAGAAAAGGGGGGAGAGCAAGGGAGTGACAGGGACAGAGACCTCCCCTGAGGTGGGGCAAGTGTGACATTGTCCCCTGTGTGCGTGGCCTTCCCAGGGTGGGGGTTTTAGACCTGAGCCAGTTTGGGAAAGGGGGGTGGTGTTCACCCCCCACCCCGAGCAGGGATTGCCTCACTGTTTCAGGGTGCAATGTAAGATGTAACCCAAAGTATGTTTTCAGTCACCATCTTCATAAACTGTGATAAACAGGTGGGGCAGTGTTCTTTATCTCTTCCATGGCTCAGCCCTGATAACGCCCTCCAGGGGCTATCTTCTGTTAATGGGCCATTGAGTGCCACTGCAGGACTGATAAAATTACATCATCCCATTGTGGGATGCTCCGCCCAGGGGGAGGAACCAAGCATTCCTACCTGGATATAATCTCAGCCTTCCAACACCAGGACCACCTTGCCTACTGGATTCCCAGAGGACAAGAGCTCCGTAACCACCACTGGACCTTCAGAGCAAGACCCATCAGGTGATCCCTTCTGCAGGATCACAGCTTTGACAGAATCACGATCATCACTCCAACAGGGCTGGAGCCTCCATTTCATCAGACGGCTACCACCACCCTGACCAACGGGGTGTCAGGTTAAATCCTGACTCTGTCAGATTAAGCCAGTGTTTCTGTATCATTGCCTTGATATTGATTTTTTTTATTCAATTGTCATTCTGGCTAAGACTCTCCCCTGGTTTGCCTTCAAAACCGTACAAAACTCAATGTGCTCATCCCTTGTTTTCCTCCCAAAACAGAATTTCCCATTCCCAGACCTTTGCCAGATGGAGGAGAAGGCTACGAGGAAGGGGAAGGAGCCCCTGGAAACCCAGGCAGGTGAGGAGGAAATCACTGCCCCTTTCCCCCTCTCTCCTGCTCCATCTCTCAGCCCAGCACAGCCCCTGGTTGCAGGACAACCTCTCTGCCAATGCCGTCCTGCCGGGGACGCACTGGGGGGATCTCCTTGCCCTTCCCTGTGGCACGGAGGCAAATCCCATCCTCTCCTTGTCCTTCCTCCCCCAGAGCAGGAGCTGAGGATGGAGAGCAGGGAGGACAAATCCCCACGGCAAAACCTCGTGGCAGCGGCCGTTTTGAGCGGCTCCATGGCGCAGAAACCCAACGGGGAGGAAAAGCCCTGGAGATGCCGCACGAGGAGGGGCTGCAAACGCAGATCACGGGGATCTGAGGAGGAAAGACCCACCCTGGGCCAGGCAGGTGGACAGACCTCCAGCCAGAGCTTAGAGCTGGTGGTCCATGAGCAGCCTCATGACAGGGAGAAGCCCTACGAGTGCTTGGAGTGTGGGAAGAGCTTCAGGTGGAGCTACAACCTGGTCCGTCACCAGAGGATCCACAGTGGGGAGAGGCCCTACGAGTGTGGGGAGTGTGGGAAGGGCTTCAGAGATAGGTCCGACCTGATTGTCCACCAGAGGATCCACACTGGGGAGAAGCCCTACGCGTGTGACGAGTGTGGGAAGGCCTTTAGATACAGGTCAAGCCTGATTGCCCACCTGAAGATGCACAGCGGGGAGAGGCCCTACGAGTGTCCCAAGTGTCAAAAGAGGTTTCACACCAGCTGCAGTCTCCTCAAGCATAAGCGGATTCACACCGAGGAGAGGCCCTTCCGCTGCTCCAACTGCGGGATGGGCTTCAAGCTCAACTCCCACCTTGTCAGGCACTGGCGCATCCACACTGGGGAGAGGCCCTACGAGTGTCCCCAGTGTGGGAAGAGCTTCTCCAGGAGCTCTCACTTGACCAGACACCAATGGAGGCACCGGTAAGGAAGCCCTGCGAGTGCCCCAGCTGCAGTAAGAGCTTTTTGCACTGCTCCAACTACATCCCCCATCAGAGGACCCACATTGTTCAGAGCCCTGGTGACCCACATTCCCAGTGATCCCTGCTGAGAAGACAGCTGGCTGATGGTCTCCACATCCTCCTTGATCTCTCTAGGCACCTGGATGAACACAGGGGCAGGAACATCTATCAGGACTCTGATCTATACCTGTAATTCATTGGGAAGAAGTGATTTGTTGACTATACTCCGCCCAAAATCTCACCTGCTCTGTCCAGTTAATTCTTCTGGTGGCATCAACGAAAACTGGGGTGAAAATAAAGAAACTAAACAAAGAGATCGAAAGCTGCACCCTTTACTGGGATTTGGGGGTGAATTTTGGGTTGGTTCAAGACAATACAGTTCTTGATCCAGGCCAGGAGCCATGGGCCTTCTGGGCCACCTGGGCACACTGCTGGCTCATGTCCACCCTGCTGTCCATCAGTCCCTGCAGGTCCCTTTCTGCCTGGCTGCTGTCCAGCCACTCTGTCCCCAGCCTGTAGCTCTGCAGGGGTTGTTGTCTCCAAAGTGCAGGACCTGGCACTTGGACTTGTTAAACCTCACCTTGTTGGGTTTGGGCCCTGGATCCAGCCTGTCCAGGGCCCTGTGCAGAGCCCTCCTACCCTCCAGCAGATCAGCACTCCCAGCCAACTTGGTGTCACCACAGTTCCATGAGGCCCCAGAGTGTCCCAATGGTCTCCATGGTTCCATGAGGCCTCCCACTGCCACAATGTCCCTTTGCTTCCATGGGACCCCTTGGTGTCACAAAGTCCTTGGATCCTTAGGCCTGGCAGTGTCACCATGGATCCTTGGTTCCATGAGGTCTGGCAGGGCAGCAATGCTCTCCTTGGTCCCACGGTGTCACAATGGCCTCTTGGTCCCAAGGGACACTGTTGTGGTCTGGGGTGGTGAAATAAAGAAATAAAGACCACTGAACCAAATACCTCCAACCGCCCCCATATCCTCCCAGAGGTCTCCCAGAATCCAAGATTCCCCAAAACACAAGTAAAATGTGAGGCTTTAGATGCCTTTGATGAATTTGTTGATTTTTACCCCAGATTTCTGTATTTTGAAGGGAGGAAGATAAAAGATAATTAGAGACAAAATAAAAGGAACACCAGCCACTTCCCTCTGTGTATCAGAGGAAATGTGGGTCACCAGGGCTCTGCCCAATGTGGGTCCTCTGATGGGGATGGAGCTGGAGCAGCGCACAAAGCTCTTCCCGCACTCGGGGCACTCGCAGGGCTTCCCTTACCGGTGCCTCCGCTGGTGTCGGGTAAAGAACGAGCGGTCTGAGAAGCTCTTCCCACACTGGGGACCCTCGTAGTGCCTCTCCCCGGTGTGGATGCGCCAGTGGGTGACGAGGGTAGAGTTGTGCTTGAAGCCCATCCCGCAGTGGGGGCAGCGTAACGGCCTCTCCTCGGTGTGAATCCGCTGATGCACAAGATGGGAGCTGGTGTGGAACCTCTTCCCACACTGGGGACACTCGTAGGGCCTCTCCCCAGTGTGGAACCTCTGGTGGACAATCAGGTCGGACCTGTGGCTGAAGCCCTTCCCACATTCCAAGCACTCGTAGGGCCGTTCCCCAGTGTGGATCCTCTGGTGGCAGATCAGGTTGAAACTCCTCCTGAAGCTCTTCCCACACTCTAAGCACTCGTAGGGCCTCTCCCTGTCATGAGGCTGCTAATGGACCACCAGCTCTGAGCTCTGGCTGGAGCTCTGTCCACCTTCCTGGCACAGGGTGGGTCTTTCCTCCTCAGATCCCCGTGATCTGTGTTTGCAGCCCCTCCTCGTGCGGCATCTCCAGGGCTTTTCCTCCCCGTTGGATTCCTGCGCCGTGGAGCTGCGCAAAACGGCCTCTTCCATGAGGTTCTGCTGCGGGGATTTGTCCTCCCTGCTCTCCATCCTCAGCTCCTGCTCTGGGGGAGGAAGGACAAGGAGAGGATGGGATTTGCCTCCGTGCCACAGGGAAGGGCAAGGAGATCCCCCCAGTGCGTCCCCGGCAGGACGGCACCGGCAGCAGGGCTGTCCTGCAGCCAGGGCCGTGCTGGGCTGGGAGATGGAGCAGGAGAGAGGGGGAAAGGGGCACTGACTTCCTCCTCACCTGCCTGGGTGTCCCAGGGCATCTTCCTTGCAGCCTCCTCCTCCTCCATCCAGCCAAATTTTGGGAATGTGGAATCCTGGTTTGGGGAAAAACAAGGTGTGAACGCCTTGGGTTGGTGATTCCTCCTGCCCAAATCCATCTCCAGATGTCTCCAGGTGTCCATAAAAACCTCCAAAAATCAAGAGTGAATGAAAAAACCAAAAAACCAGGGGGTGTCCCATTTGCAGTCTGATCCCTCTGGGGTTCTGGTGGTTCCCCGTCTCAGGGCTGCAGGGGATCCCGTGGGTCCTGGGGATCCCCCTTCTCCAGGGTCCTGCTTAGGGATGCTGGGGGGTTTTGGGGTACAAGGGTTCCCCTCTCCAGCCTCCCCCCGGTCCAGGCACTTGGGGCTCTCCCCTCTCCCCACCACCCTGTCCTGGTTTAGGGCAAATTTGGGAGAAAACGCCCAAAGGGGGTTTTCGAGAAAGCAGATTCAAGCGACCCCTCCCCCAACCAGTTCGAGAAAAGATTTCCTTGGAGAAAAGTAGAAAAAAACTGTTTATTTAACAGGCAAAGCATTCACCAGCACAGAAAATGAACAATAGTAAACAATACAACCTGTTGCTGCTCCAAAAGAGATGACAAACTCAGAAAGTCCCTCCGTGGGCTGCAGCTCGGCTCACTCCATCTCTGATCAGTCCCTCCGTGGCCCAGGCCCGGCCCGGTGGGCCACAGGTGCGAGCTGCCAGTGCTCTTCTGGTGCTCAGTCCAGAGCAGGTTTAAACAGCTCCAAAGAAAAAGAAAAACCACCATCCAGGGAACTTCCCTGCCCCAGCGAGCTAAAAACTAACTAAAAGCAAAGGAGAGCTCTGTCCTGCTGCCTGTCTGCTAGCAGACAACTGATACCTTAGGTTTAAGTTTTTCTGTTCTGTTTTGCTGTGCAGCTTTAGCTTTCTACTAAGTGTTACTGCGATCTTTTCACAGGGTGGTGAAGACAAAACAATCCTGTTCTAGCTGGAGAGTCAAGGACAATCTCTTCAAACTTCAGGCCCAAAGCACAAACAACGGGAAAAGAGGAGGGCAGGAAAGCAAGCCAGCAAGGAGGATGAAACTTCATAATTTGAAGCTATTAATTGGGCAGTTAAATCCTGTATGCAAATGGAGTAAAACTTATAAAAATGTGAGATCTCATGACCAAGCCCTCTTTTGCTTCCATCTTGGAGCCATCCGGGCAGAGCCACGACTGTGGCTCCGGCACTGCCGGGGTGTGGCCTTTGAAGGCACTTCAATAAATATCCACTGTGAAAAATGCATATTACATGGCTCTACGCAGATATTTACTATATGTGTTATGCTAGGTTGGAAAGTTATGTTGTATTAACATTTTAATAATATAGTAAATGTAGTTTTGTATTTAAAATTAAGCTTTAGTAGTTAAAATAGAAATTATGTGTGTAAGGTATTCTTTTAATTAGCTCAAGAAAAGGAGAAGATAATCAAGAAATTCTTTGCACAGAGGTAACAATTACAGAAACCCATACATTTTCCAGAGGAGAGGAATTTATGGTTTTCCTTATCAGCAGAAACAAACTTCTTCAAGCCTGACTTAGACTGGAAGGCGCCTGGGGATTACAGAAAATTTCTTGACAAGTACCAGATGAATTTCTTGTTTTAAATAAAATATATGCATAAAGTGTTTTGTACATGCAACAGATTACCCTTCTTAAAGAGTAAATTTTCTTTTAACGGGGTCCTTTTCCTGGCTCACTTTTGTCCAGAAAGAGGTACCCAGCCCGGGCTGTAACTCTTTGCTGCTATTGTCTCATTAATTGTCCTAACTCTAATTGTTTAACCTTTATTACTACACTTGTATTATTTTTATAACCATTTTATTTTTATTTTTATTAAACTTTTCTAAATTTTTGAAACAAGTGATTGGCGTTTATTACATCCACTTTATTCCTCTTGGCTCCGTCTGGCCTCTGCTCCAGCTCCTTAAGGCATCACAGCAGTCCAGGAGCCGGAATGTGGAGGAGCGAGTGCAGCTCCTGGAAACAAACTGCGTGCTTCTTCCTGCCCCTCTTCGCTCTCAGAACCAGCCTTAAAGGTGCAGAACTCATTTCGGGCTACACGGACCAATGGGGGCACGGGCACCGCGAGGTCACCCCAGCACACGGCCCTGTCAGGGTCAGGGGGTCCCGTCCCCGCCTCATCTCCGGGCTGCCGGGGGTCCCCCAGCTCCGCTATCGCCCCTTCCCCTCTCCCCGCCCCGGGGGTCCCACGCTCCGCAGCCCCGGCTCTCACGGGGATCCCCAAAACCAATGTCCCGCCCTGTCAGTACCGGGCCAGCCCCGCCTGGACCCCCCGGGACCCTCCCGAGGGGCGATCACAGCTCCCCTCCCCCGGAAAAAGCTCCTCTTAGGGACGCCCGGAGGGATCCGGGGCCGGAATCTGCCGGCTCCGAAC
This sequence comes from Anomalospiza imberbis, assembly GCF_031753505.1. NCBI lineage: Eukaryota > Metazoa > Chordata > Aves > Passeriformes > Viduidae > Anomalospiza > Anomalospiza imberbis. The sequence continues at coordinate 864,774 of NW_027100078.1, forward strand.
ACTCTCCAGAAAAATCCTCCCGGAGACCCCTCGATAGAGGCGGGGCGAGCTCGGCCTCCCCCTCCCCTGCGGCTCGGGGCTGGGGGCGATGCTCCCGGGGCAGGGGGTGCTGCAGACCCAGCGTGCGAGCGCTGCGAGCGGCGGGATCCTCCCGCTCCTGCTCCTGCTGCTCCTCCTCCTCCTGTCCCTCCTCTTCCTCCCGCATCCCCTCCGCTCCCAGCCCGGAGCTCCCTTTCCCACCCCTCTGTCCCGGGCCGCCGCAGCACCGGCTGCTGCGTGGGGGCAGCCCCCGATCGGCCCCAGGGGTGGGCAGGGGGCTCGGGGACCCCCCCGGTGCGGATCCGTCCCCCCGGCCCGAGCCCGAAATTCCGCTCCCGGGCCCGCGGGGCTCTGCGGGTCCGCCCGGCAACTGGTGAGTCATCGGCGAGGAAAGCGCTGGTTGGCTGGAAATTGTCCAGCGCCTTCTCGGATCGGCTGGAATTGTGAAAGGCGCTGCGCCCCGCGGGTGTCCCGGGGAGCTGCGGAGTCCGGGCCGGAGCCTTTCCCTGTTTCTTTCTGTCTCTCTGAGACCTTTTCCCGATTGCTTTCTCTCTCTCTGAGATCTCTTTACTATTTCTGTCTCTCCCTTTCTCCTTCCCATTTCTTGTTCCGTCCAATCTATGTTCAGTCGAATCCGCACGTTGCGCTCCCATGCTCTCATTTGCACCTTCACTGGGGCAGAGGCGTCTCTCCCTCACGGGATCGTAACCCGCGGGCAGGGTCCGTTCCCACCCCAATCGTTCCGAGATTCTGTCGGGGACTCGCTTTCCTTTCCTCCCTCCCTCTGCCTACAGCCGGGAATGTGCTGGGAAATGTCCAGCACAGCCACCTTTGCTGCGTGCTGCAGGAGCCCACGGAGCTGCTGCACCTTGTCCCCTGGCCCTGCACAGCTCCTTGGGAGGCAGGGCAGGAGCAGCACCCTGGGAGCCTCGGGAATGCCCCTCTGGGATCCGTGGCACACACTCCCAGGGGCTGGAATTCCAGTTCCCAGCCAGGAAAAGATGTTCCTGCCCTTGAAGGCAAAGCTCTTAAGAAGGGGCCAAAAGCCAAGTGCAGCAAGATCCTACAGTGACATTTCACTGCCAGCCTTCCTACCTTCACCCATGGTTGTTGTAGCTCCTGCACTGGGAATTAAATCAGGGCAGGGTCTTTGGTGGCAGCTGCCCTGGCTCAAGGGAGACACGGAGAGAGAAACAGAGCAGGCAAAGAGAGGCAGGAGAGAAAGGGGGGCACAAACACAATCAGCTGAGAAGGTGGCACTCTGAAAACAGAACTGCAATGGACTGAAATGAATGGGACAGAAAGAAATAATTTTTAAACTTTATTTCCTATCAAAATACAATTTCCTTCATTTCTCAAAACTTCCTCCTGCTGTCATTCAGCAGGGCTGTCAGAAAGTTCTTTGTTCTGAGTGGATGTTCCAGGCTGCAGCCACAAGGAAACAGGGAATGGGGACTTTCCTGCTCCTGGGGAGTTTGACATCCTCGCTGAGGAGAGGAGGAGGCAGCAGAAGGAAAGGGCAGCTGGGCTTCACCTTTCCTCAGGGAAGAGGGGATTTTTGGGACTATGACATCACAGAGTTGGCTGTGACATCAGAGAATGGGCTGTGACATCCCAGAGCAGGCTGTGGCATCACAGAGGGGCTGTGTGACATCCCAGGAGGGCTGTGTGAGGTCACTGGGTTGGTCACTCCGCCCCAGCTCCCCCTCACAGTTTCTCCCAACAAGTCCAATGCTGTTCATGCCCAGCGGGGTCCCTGTCCCCCGGTATCCCCCCGGTCCACCTGGAGCCACAGCCTCCACCAAAGGATGTTCCACAGGATCCACCCCAGAGCCTGACATGGGGAAAAGGGGCCAGGGCTGTGTGACCAGGACATCAAGGACGTGGATTATCCAGGTCCCTGTGGCCTGGGTTGGGTTCCCCAGGGCAGGAAAGATGTCTGGCAGCTGGAGCAGTGTTAGGGAAGGGCCTCCAAGGTGGGGCTGGAGCCCTTGGGCTGTGAGCAGAGGCTGAGGGAGCTGGGCTTGTCCAGCCGGGAGCAGGGAAGGCTGAGGGGCTCCTCATCCCAGCCTGGCAGTGCCAGCGAGGAGGGGATGGGGAACAAAGAGCCAGGCTCTTCACCGGGGGCCTGGTGGGAGACAGAAGCCAATGGGTGGAAGGGGAAAGAGGGGAGATCAGCCAGGCCAGGAGGAGATGAAATGAGTCAAGCTGGTTTCAGCATTTCCTCAACACCAAAAGCAGCCTGACCTCCCTTCTCCATCCACCACTGACAGCTTTGCAAATCAGGAATTGATGAAGATGTTTTGCCCCCACTGCAGGACAATCATCCTGATACAAGAAATTAATTGTGTTTATTATCTATCATAGAACCACGTTTGTCTAAAATTAATTTTAATATGGAAATCACTTGTAGATGCTGGACTCATCAGACACTGCTGCGACATTGCACATAGCTCAGGAAAGAGTGTGATTGTTATTAAATTGTGTCCTGTTCAACCGTGGTCTGTTGGCCATGAAGAGAAACTTTCTGTGCCTCTGACTCTCACCAGTTCCTGACCCCCAAAGGACACAAACCTGATGAGTTGTGGTTCCCACTCCAGTGGTGGCGCTTGGACCTCCCTCCATCCCCAGAGCAGAGCTCCCTTGTCCCAGAAAGTCCCTGGCAATGCAGGGATGAAGGAAACAGGACAGGCTGTGGGGATCAGGGGCAGGGCACGGCCAGGGATTTGGGGTGGTTGTGAGCCCAGGGCAGGATCTGGCCCTTGGCCTTGGTGAACCTCATCCAATTGTCCTGGGCCCATGGCTCCAGCCTGTCCAGATCCCTCTACAGAGCTTCCTGCCCTCCAGCACAGCCACACTCCCACCCAGCTTGGGGTCACCTGGGAACTGACTGAGGGTGCCCTCGATGGCCTCGTCCAGATCAGCAATAAAGAGATTTCACTGACCTGGCCCCAGTCCTGAGCCCTGGGGACACCCCTGGGTGTGACTCCATTCCTCAGCTGCTCTGAGTGCCAGGGGTTGGATGAGGGAAATGATGGGGAGGGGTTGGGGACAAAGTGTTATTGATTGTCAGCCATGAAGGGTCTTGATTTTCACATCTTTTCAGACTCCATTAGGAGGTGCTGGGGATCAATATCAATCCGACATTGTTGATATCAATCTATAAACAGGATAAACTGGAAAAGAAAACAGGACAAAACATTTCTCTCTGCATAGTTTGCAAAGCAGTATATTCACTTTAAATACACTACTGAAATCTGTCTAATTAACCACAGAAGAATTGAAAACTTCAATTATTCCCATAGGCTGTTCTTGTTTGGAAGTTTTAAACAAATCTTTATGAGCCTTTCTCACTGAATTCCTAAAAGGAAGCGCTCAAGAAAGAAGAGGCCTCTGGAGTAGTAAAATTCATCAGCAGCCTCCAAGTGGCTGAAGCTCCATCCCCATCAGAGCAGCAATGACCAGCAATGGGCACAGCTTTGTGGCTGCCCCAGCTCTGGGATGGGCCCTGGGCCTGGAGCAGGAGCAGCTCTGGAGGGCCCCAAGGCCGGGCTCTTGTGCTGGCCTGGGCAGATGGGATGGCAGCAGGGGCTGCAGAGCTCTCAGCACCTCAGCCCCAGGGGAGCAGGGCACCCAGGGAGCCTCCTTTGGCCTTGGCCAAGCCCCTTCCCCCATGGCTGGGGCTGAGTCCTGGCTGAGCTGCAGCTGCTGCTGTGCCCTGGCCAGGGGCTGAGGCCGTGGGGCCAGTGGCCAGAGCAGCCTGGGCTGAGCAGAGCTGTGGGGCCAGAGCCGGCTGGGCTGTGCTGGGGAGAGGCCCTTGGTGCTGCACAGAGCTCAGGGCAGCTGGCAGAGCTTGCAGGGAGCTGGGCTGGGCTCAGAGAGCCTGGCACAGAAACCATCAGAGTCCATCCCAGCCTGGCTGAGCGTGCAGGGCAGGACTCAGCCCAGGCCTTGTGGGGCAGGGCCAGCGCCTGTGCAAGGCATGGAAAACAGGCAAGTGCCCGAGAGAGGAGGCTGCTCTGTGCCCTTGGGGGCATGGACACAGCAGGAACACTCAGGAGCCCAAAGAGCCTCCATGGCTGTGCTGGAGACCAAGGCTGGAGCAGGGAAATGCAGGGCTGCTGCGCCATGGGGAGGGCATTGAATTCCAGCACACACCTCAGCTCTCTGATGGTCCCGGCACCATGCTGGGCCCTGTTTCAGGCTGGAGCAGAGCAGATGTTGATGGCACAGGAGCCCTGCGGGGCTGGCAGGGACCTGCAGCTTGCAAGGTGCTCTGCTCCCCCTCAGCTCCTCTCTGAGAGATCCAATCCCAGCTCAGCACCTCAGGGCACAAGTGGCACTGCCTGGTCATGGGCACACAGCTGATGTCTGCCTGGAAAGGGCCACAGGTTTTAATACTTGTACATTTCATGATATGCAAGCACATTTTTACTATCTGGGTCACTTAAGTACTTTTAAGAAATGGCGAAGTTCTCCCACCAAAAACAGGAATGTTCCTGCTTGGATATCCCTTGGGGATGGGGGACATGTCAGATGCTGCTGGGACATCGCAGAGAGCTGAGGGAAGAGCTGGGATGGTTATTAAACAGTTCAAATGTTCAACTTGTGTTTGTTGGCAAGAAACCTTTCTGTGCCTATGAGTGTCACCATCCCTGAGCCCAAAGGACACAAACCTGATGAGTTGTGGTTCCCACTGCAGGGGCACATGGACCTTGGCTCTGCACAAGAGAGCTCTTCATCCAATTTCTCTCTTTTCCTCTCTCTGGGCATGGGAAAAAAAAAAATAAACAGGACCAAAAAAGTCTTTTCTCACTGTCTTTTTAAATGTAGTGTATTCACTTTGAAGAGGCTTCTGTAACTGGGCTAATTAACCACAAATTATTTGAACACTTACATTATTCCCAGAGGTTTGCCTTGTTAATCTGTTCTGAATGTTAATGAGCTCTGGGACACTGAATTGCTGAACTGAAGAGCTGAAGGCTGAAGAAGCCTCTGGAGCAGTAAAATTCAGCAGCAGCCTCCAAGTTGCTGAGGATGTCAGCAGCCCCCACTGAGGCCATCCCTGCCCAGAGACCGTGGGGGAATGGGCAGACAAGGAGAGCGTCCCTGGGGCTGGGGCAGCAGAACTCAGAGGCACCAGCGGCTCCAGCTGGGAAATGGAGTGTGGAATGTGGCTGTGAAAGCCCTGCCTGGGCTGTGCCAAGCAGGACACACAAGCCCTGACTCCCATCCCCCAAACAACTCTCTCAAGGAGACATTTCAAAGGAATTACAATTGTTTGTGTCCTCTGAGTTGGATGCACTGGAGAAATACCAACAAGAGATTCTCAGGAGCTCCAAACAACAAAACAGCCTTTACTGGCAACTTTAGAAAATCAGAATAACTTTGGGAAAAGGTTTAATTTGATAATGAATCAACAAAAAACATTTCTCAAATCATTACCTTGGCCCATTCAACATCACAAACTCTAAACCTGTTCAAATTTAAGGTAATCCAAACTTGGAAGAGGGAAGAAATAGAAGAAGACACAGAAAGAAAGACAAATAGGATTTAGAGAAGCATACACAGAGCCACCAGCTCATGGGTTCCAGCAGTGTTCTGACAGAAATTCCAAGAGGAGGTAGGGTCAAGATGTGTGCTTGCCTTGTGGTCAGCCTTAAATACCCCTTGGTGTTCCTGGGCCCTTCCCCCAGGTGGGACTTGGGGTCATTTGGTCACTCAGGAGCTGGGCTGGGGGCTCCAGAGGTGGCTGTGGAGCATTGCCTGTGCTGTGCCGGGGACTGGCAGACACTGCTGGGCTGGGATAGAGGCTCTGGGGGGACTGGGGTTCCAGGGCAGGGCAGGGCTGGGGTTCCAGGGCAGGGCAAGGCTGGACCTGCCCCTTCCTCCCCACACATGAAATGTTTCCAGCCAACAATCTCCTCCAGTCTGTCACAACAGGCAGTGTTGGAGGTGGAAATCCCAATTGTAGCCATGGGTACCTGCAGGAGAAGGACAGTTCTTTTCCATAGGAATGAAAGCCCCAATACTTGGCCAATTTCTGGTTTGATTGCCTGGATTTTGTTTGGTTTTGTTGTTGCTTTGTTTCCTTGGTGTGCCTGCAGTGTCCAGTCAGGAGCAGAGTGACTCTTGCCAGGGAACTTTGTGGTGCTGTCAGTTAATATTAAATCTGGTTTTTGCTGATCCCTTGCTGGGGATTTTTTCATCGCTCTCAAGCCCTCGTTGGTAACAGGGTGAAGGAGTCCCGGCCCAGGCTCTGGCCCTGGGGGACACGGGGATGCTGCCAGGGGGTCTTTGCCAAGGTGCTGGTTTGATCTTGAGTTCCTTGCACATCTGTGGCCCAGAATATCCCCCCATTAACTTGCTACCATGATCCCATTTCATTTCTTTTTCTCTCCTGTCCCGTGGGCCCTGAAATGATGAAATGACAGAAAGGGTGGGGATGGAAGGGACCTTTAGAGATCACCTAGTCCAAGCCCCCCGCTATGCTCGGGGCCACTCTTCACTAGACCTCTCTCCTCAGACCCTCATCCAACCTGACCCTGAACACTCCCAATGAGGGGACATCCACAACAGCCATGGGCATCCTGTTCCTGGCTTTCCCTCGAGCAGAGGGGCAGAACTCCCTCCCCTGACCTGTTGGACATCCCTCTTTAGACACAGCCACAGAGGGCTTTCAGGGCTGCAAGAACACAGCTCATAGCCAATGTTTCCTTCTCAAGGATCTCCCAGTCCTTCCCCACAGGGCTGCTCTCAATCCATGCATCACCCCTGCTGTTCTGCTAAGTTCTGGAATATGCCTTTCTAAAGAGGAGGCATTTCACACACTGGGAAAAAAGTTGTAGGTCTAAGGAAAGGAGGCTGAGCCAAATGGTGGCATTGAAATACAGGTGAGGTAGACATTCCTCTTTGATGAGAGGAATGGTTTGCAGGTTTGGGGTGCAAAATGTAACATTTGGGGAAGGAGAAAAAGGCACAGAAATTCAGGCTTTCAGCAGCTGAGAGGTGGCAGTATTAGAACACGCAGCAGCTGGTGAAAGCCATCTCTCTCCTTCAGGTTCTTGCTGTGTGGGAAGGTGCTGGGAGTTGTGGTGGCTGCACTCACCCTTTGCTGGGAGGATGATCTGTACCAGGGGAGAGCAGAAAGCTGCCATGGTGAGCAGAACATGCGCAGAGCATTACAGTTCAGAGAATGATACTGACCCTGAAGTGCAAAAAGCTTGAAAGCATCTCATTCTGTGCAGCACTGTTGTACAAATTTTCTCTTCTAGAACATGCCCCTTTTTGTATTCTGCAGATGAATTATCTGTTTTTATTGAATACATGGGGTTTTTTTCTTAAGGTTTTTGGGAGAACTCTCAAGTTAATTTTTATTTGCGATTTACATCCAGCATTTATACAGGTTTTAAAGTTGTTCTTTTGTAAATATTTGGGGAACAAATTCCCAACCATTTTTTATTCCTTTGGGATATTGTGATTAGTATTCTTGGAAAGAAAACTTGCTGAACAAGTGTGATAACACAGAGAGCAGGAAAACAGAGATATAAAGGAATGAAGATTGTAAAATTGCGCTGTGCGGAAGAGACCCACAGACAACCACTGTAAACACAGCTGAGAGATTCAGCCTGGAGTAGAGTGGAACTCATTCACTGAAGATCTCTGGTGCACAGGAATGCAAAGACTGAGGAGAAAGGAGAAAGTCATTCGTCATTTAGACTCCTGGAAGCATTGTTTAGAGATCTAAAAAGCTATTACATTACAAACCTAAAACATCCCCAAATGGATTGATAAGTGTGATGTGCACATCTCTGCTGTTTTCAGAGTCAATGAAAGTGACAATTAGGAATGGGAACCCAGATGTTTATCTCCATTACTCTAACAACACCTTAACAAGGCACTTTAGGAGCTGAGCACTAACATTCTCACCCTGCTGTATTTCCTTTACATTTGAATACAGGCTGGTAGGAGAAGAGATCTGGCTCTAATTTCTCCCCAAGTTAGCTGTTGCACTTTCAGGTTAGGAGTACATGTAAAATTCAGCTAATCACTCTCTCTATCCATGAATATTCCACTACTGAACTGACATACAGAAACATCCTTTTTCTCTTTGTACCTTCCTAAGTGTTGCCCTAATTAACAGGAGATTTGTGTAACTCACACAGGGAATCACCAAAATTGCTGAAATTGACTCTCAATTTCATTAAAAAGGCTTCTGAGAAAAGGCTTGGCAGGATCACTAAACAAACTGAAACTTGGAAGAGAAACATGCATTTTAGCACTGATCAAGAGAAAATAAGAATAAATCCTGTCAAAATTGCAAGTAGGAGATAAGGAGAAAGACAGGAAGCACAGGGAGAAAAAGGCCCTGTCAGATGACCTGTGGAAGGTAACTTTGTGCCCCAGCACTGTTGAGGTCGTTCCCTGCCATTGGTGCAAGCAGCTGGAGACATAAATACTAATGGATTTGGGGGCCACAATCTTGGTAGTGCAGTGTCGCCGTAGAGCAGGACGGGAACGAAAATTACTCCAAATCAAAGGCAAAGAGAATGAACTCTGATTTATTTCAAATGCACCACTCTATTTATAGAGAACATCGTGCGGACTGATTTCATTGGTCTTAGAGTAAAAACATCTCACACCATTGGTGTGCAGTGAATGACGCATGGTGGCAGAACCTATCGATAAACAATGTGAACAAGAGAGATTAGAGAATTATTTACATTCTCTCCCAACTGTCTCCCAGGCTCTCGCCTGGTTAGAAAACCTTCTCTTTTTCTCTCTGACTGAACTGAGAATATCCACAGAGGACATCGTTTGGGACCAGCTTTTCTTCCAGCGGGGGATGGCATCAGGTGGGTCCCGTCTGCTTGGCATGGTGGGATCAGAGCTTTGGGGAGATGGCAGCGAGCACAGGAGCATCCTGCTCTGGGCAGCTGCTGAGGGCTGGATGTGCCGTGGCTGGCTGCAGGCTGGGCACATGTCCTGCCCTCCTGCTCTGCTCCCAAAGGCAGCAGGGATGGGCAGCTCTGGGCACAGCTCTGGGCACGGCCAGCATGGCCCGGGCACCGCGGGCAGCTGGGACAAGGGGACAGGAGTCTTCAGCTGACAGGCGCTTTCTGGTTTCTCTCCTTGCAGCCGGGCTCTGCGGGTGCTGAGGCTGCTCTGGGCTCTGCCAGGGCTCTGCTGGAGTTCAGCAGCGGGCCGCAATCAGCCAAAGAAGAAATGGGGTGACCTGCAGCACAGACCTGCTGGAGCATTTCAGCAACACAGCTCAAGTGTGCAGAGTGTACGCCTCCCAGGGAAAACATGACACCACCCAAAAAATAAACTTGTTCAATAGCTTCTGAAATGAAATCAATCTGGGATGACCCCAAATGACATTTTGCAGCTTGCTCAAGCTGTAGCTCAGCCCTTCTCTGAACAGTTCTCTCCCCCACCTGCCTTGTACTTCCCAACTGCTCCCTCTTTTCCCCCAGTGCGTTCCCAGCCCATGGCAGTCTCCATCACACTGTTGCCTTCCTTGGTGCCCCTCACCACGAGGAAGGCTGAGCCCCAGGCTTAGGGACTCATCCTGTCGTGGGCTGAGGAGCAGCAATGTCTCAGAGGTCCAGTGGGATTTTAGTGTCATTCAGAGCTGCTCTCCAGCCCTCAGCTCTCCTCACTGCTGAGTTCCCACTCCCTTGTCCTCGTCCTTGCAGCAGGATGAGCTCTGTGAATCCCCTTGAGCCTCCCCACTCTTCCCAGCCCACGCACCCACCTCAGTTAGGCTGAAGCTGCAGCTTCTCTGTCTCCTGTGGCACACCAGTCCAGTCCCTTGTGCGGGGAGCCCCAGCCCCAGAGCACAGCACTCAGCAGTGCACTCCGGGCTGGAGCAGCTCGCTCCCAGCCCCAGCCCAGGGACCCCTCCAGTCCCAGGGACTGGGGCACGGTCAGCACCCGCTGCTGCAGCCACCGCTTCTGCTGGCCCTGACAGCAACACCCAAACTGGGGCTGATCCCGAGGCAGCAGCAGCAGGGCCTGGATCTGATCCCTGGGTCTGGGGCAGGCCTGGACAAATGACCCCCAGCAGCAGCAGCACGTGGAGCTGAATTTCAGCACAGCCCCTGCCACTCTTCCCTCCCGTGTGCAGCGGTGTCACAGCAGCCTGAGGCACCTGGGAGCCCCCAGGGCCAGCAGGGACTTGAGATGGCAGCCCTGGGCTCCTGGAGGTTGTGCAAGGAACGGAGCTGGGGACTCCCTGTCCATGGGGAGCTTCCAGATGGAAAAGGCTGCTGTGCCCAGGCAGCTCCAAGGGCAGAGAAAGGAGGGTCTCGACCCCTGGATCTGTGCCAGTCCCACAGTCCTGGGCAGCAGCCACCGAGCCCTGGGGGAGCAGAGGGCACAGCAAGAGGGACAAAAGCAGGCAAGGTCAGAGACTGGAGAGAGCCAGACCCGGCAGCAGGAGCAGCTGCTCCATTGCACTCTTGGAGAAAGCTCTTGGCTGGTTCAAAGCGCTGAAAGGCGTGCAGGGCAGAGAGGAGGCCACAGCAAACACTGCTCCTGTTTCCACAGCCTCCCCTCTCCTTGTCCCAGAAGGAATTGGATGGACTGTGTTCTTCTCCCCGAGTCGTCCGGTTCAGCACGAGCAGCTGAGCACCAGGAGCTGAAGGAGCTGAAGCCTCAGGCCTCAAGAGCTGGGCCTGAGGAGACTTTCTGAGCAAATGAATGCTGCTAACATGGACCTGGCTGAATGCAGCAGATGGAATCATGGAATCACAGAATCCTTTCTGTTGGAAAAGACCTCTGAGCTCATCCAGTCCAGCCGGTCACCCAGCAGTGTCGAGCCCAGCACTAAACCACGTCCCTGAAGTGCCAAGGCCTGGACAACAGCCCTGAGTGAGGCCCTGAGCCAAAGGTGGCCTCTGGATGAACCTTCCAACCAAGGGTTATCTTTGTATCTGCTCACTAATGAAATGTGCATGGTCATTAGCACTGTGATAGATGTATCCACTCATTAGTGAAACATGGATTGACCTTTCTGTGTTTAGAAGCCAGACAAGGCCATGAAATCTGACATCTGGCCTTGTCTGGGGCTGAATGGTCAAAGTCACCTCCCTTGGTTCCTCTTGGGCCCTGGCCAGGCTTTGGGAGGAACCCAGGAGGAGGATGAAACCAGATGTTCCCGCACCAGCAGCGCTGTCAGTTTGTTCATTCAGCACTGTCAGAGCTGGGCCCTCTCCCAGCGAGGCTGGAGCCCCACCTGTGGCTGGAGGCACCTGCAGGAATTCCCAGTGTCCAGGAGTGGCTCTGCAGCCCTTGGCTGTGACGGCTTCCCCAGCTGCTGTGTGGATCTGGGGCATGGCAAAGCCTGAGGGTAACTGCTGCTGGATCTTTCTTAATCACTGCTGCAATCTGATGGCTGGGTGCATTGCTGAGCTGCTCCTTTTGTGATTCTTTGCTGCTTTGAGCTACAGTCAATGACACTGAGTCCTTCAGTTGGTGTCTGTGTCTTTGGTGCTGACCCTGCCCACTGGTGAGACAAAACTGGCACAGTCTGGCCAGATCACAACAAAATGTCACTTTTTAAATGTAAATGTGAGGAATCAGTCCCATCAGAAATTCCCAGATGGGAAGCCCTTCCCTGGAGTTCCCTGGCTCTGGAGTGGGCTGAGGTCAGAGCACCCTGTGAGCAGTGGGGCACGCTGTTAAAAGATGCTGAACCCCTGGATGTCTTCAAATGCATCCAAAAATTGCATGTGGAAGAAGGCAAAGAATTGTGGGTTTGGGAATATGTGGGTGAAGTTTGTAAATGGCACATTGGAAACAGCACCAACAGAAGGAAGAATTGCTTTTGGAATGCTCCCACATGGAGGGACAGAGGAAGGTTAAAACTTGAGCTCAGGTTCATTTGTGCAAGTGAAATATAATATTAGTATTATCATCATTAATAACAGTTATATAAAAATAGAACATGATTATACATTTTTTTCAGATAGAATTAAAAATTGATAATGTGAAATAAGGCTGACAATGCTAATATGTCACCTTTGGCTGCTCACTGTGACACTGAATACCCTACAGAAAAGGACTGGCCAAGACCCAAATGTCACAATAGAACTTTGTGAATTGTGTATAATGAATAAAGGAGGAAGGGATGATGTAGAAACCCAGGACACCGGGAGTATTTCTCTGTCTGCTCTGGGGTGTCCTGACCCCCACGGGAGCACTGACTTTGACCCTCATTCATGGAGAAAACTTCCAAAGCCTCAAGGTAAACTAGAAACCACAAAAGTGTGAAATAGATTGTAGAGATTGTAGAGAGGAGTTTAGTATGTCACATGGGTAAGAAATTTAAGCTTTAGGATTTTTAGTATGTTATAGATGGATTCAAGATTGTTATAAATGAATGCTCCAATTTATTAATTAAATAAAATTTATTAAATTGTCCAAATATAAATTTAGAGAATAACAACGAAAAGCCACTATCAAAAAAGGGCAGTGCCGAGCCCGGGATCGGCGCTGGGTGAGACACAGGTTTGACCACTACAGCATAGGGTCCCCTATGTTCACCCCGACTGTTCTGTCCAAGTGATTTATATATGGTTTTTCTTGCCTGAGGCAAAGTCTCTTTCTTCTCTTCTGGGCTGCACCTATTCATGTGGAGTTCCTTCACTGTGGCAAGTTTAACAGAACCCGTCCGATTGATCGTGCTCCTGGAGTTTGGTATTCAGATGTATCTCCCTGATGGTTCTGGTTATCTCACTCTCAACTACTTACAGCGTGTTTCTCGTTGGGCGTTCCAAACATGTACATGTCACTTAGGGCGTGTAAGTGGTGCCATTGTGTTCAGCTGGATAAGATATACAGAAGTTTATTACATACAACAACTTGCAGAGTAAAATCTCGGACACTTTGTTATATATGGGATTTGACACAGAAAAAGGGAATTAGAGAAAGGGAATTGGCTCATAAAATGAGAAAAAGACGAGAATGGAGATGCGTGAGGCAAAGAGAATGAAGAGAGAAACAAAAAGATTAGCATATAGAATAGCATGGTAGGTTAGTGAACAAATTTTGGAATAGCAACAGCAAACCGTTTTACCAGCTCAAATGTGCAGCTACCAATAAAACAAAAGCAGCCAGCAAAGCAGTTCAGTAATGTTTTACTTTCTAAATGTCTAGAAGGATTCAGCAAATCAGTACAAACATTCTGAAATACCTTGGCTAATGCTGGAGAATAGGAGGGGAACAGAAGCCCCGTGTTTTAAAAATTCTGCACTGGGACATTGAGCAGTCACTGTGGTGGTGAGATGGTTTCTCCTTGAAGCTGATGAGGGACAAAGCAAACCTCCAGCCAGCCACCCTGCTGAGAGCTTGGCAGTAAAGAGCCTGCAGCCAAGTAGGTGCTTTTTATCAGAAGAATTCAAAATAGTGTGCCAATATCCAAACCTGACCACTGATTGGTTTGACCCAACTTCCTGAAAAAATTCATTTCCATGTCAAACCACGACAAATATGTAAAATGTAACATAAGATACTTGAAAAATGATGAATGCCAAAGGATCTGAGTATTAGATCTTTCCTCAAAGAGAATCCTTTTTGCTAACATCTACATGCCAGGAGCTGCAGTGTAGCACCAGGGAGACAAAGGAACCCACGAGTGCTGAAAAGATCCCATCTCAGAGCCGGCCACGTCCATTCGTTTGCAAATTAAGTCCTTTTCTCCCTGCTGCCAGCTGCGGGTCTGAAATATTGTGAAGCAACCTACCCGTCCTTGGTGGGGTGCTTAAAAAAACTTACAGAATATTTCTTACCAATATAACATATTTCATACATCTATTTCTCACAAGCACAAATTATCTAAAATACACATAACAATTCCATGATTCCATCTGCTGCATTCAGCCAGGTCCATGTTAGCAGCATTCATTTGCTCAGAAAGTCTCCTCAGGCCCAGCTCTTGTGGCCTGAGGCTTCAGCTCCTTCAGCTCCTGGTGCTCAGCTGCTCGTGCTGAACCGGATGACTCGGGGAGAAGAACACAGTCCATCCAATTCCTTCTGGGACACGGAGAGGGGAGGCTGTGGAAACAGGAGCAGTGTTTGCTGTGGCCTCCTCTCTGCCCTGCACGCCTTTCAGCGCTTGGAACCAGCCAAGAGCTTTCTCCAAGAGTGCAATGGAGCAGCTGCTCCTGCTGCCGGGTCTGGCTCTCTCCAGTCTCTGACCTTGCCTGCTTTTGTCCCTCTTGCTGTGCCCTCTGCTCCCCCAGGGCTCGGTGGCTGCTGCCCAGGACTGTGGGACTGGCACAGATCCAGGGGTCGAGACCCTCCTTTCTCTGCCCTTGGAGCTGCCTGGGCACAGCAGCCTTTTCCATCTGGAAGCTCCCCATGGACAGGGAGTCCCCAGCTCCGTTCCTTGCACAACCTCCAGGAGCCCAGGGCTGCCATCTCAAGTCCCTGCTGGCCCTGGGGGCTCCCAGGTGGGCACAAGTGGGGCAGCAGAGCCAGCAGGGAGCCTGCGAGTCTCTTCCAGCCCTGTCTGTTCTGAGTTTGGGCCTTGGAGCCTCAGGTGGCCAAAGGCAGCTGCTGCTGGTCCCTCTGTGTGCCCGTGTCCAGCAGTGCTGCTCCATCAGTCTGTGCCCAGCCACGGGGAAAAGCCTCAGCCCTGCAGGGCCAGGAGCTGCCGGGCTCTGCCTGAGCAGCTCAGCCAGAGGGAAGGGAGCTGCTCCCCACGGGAACCAGGAGCCAAGGGCTGGAGCACCTCGTTCTGGGGCAGAGCCCAAATTCTGTGAGGGAGTAACAGAGTTATTCACGTGCACTGGTGTGTCAGCTCTGCAGGTGCTGTGCCTGCAAACACATGGCTCAAGGTGTGCAAAAGAATTCTGCAACTCTTGGCTGGAGCAGGATGTCAGCAGTGCTGAACTCCAGCTTAGTCCAAAGCAAACACTTGACACCTCTGCTCACATCTGCTAGATTTTTTACATCGGGATATCCAGAGAAAAGCAAACAGAGGAGTAAATATTTTCATTATTTATCAGAAACATATCTCATTTTGCTGAACATTTCTTTTTCCGGACGTGTTATCTTCATAAAAAGAAAAAGAAAAAAGAAAAAAACCTGAGAAAAATATGAAAGAGAAAAAAAAGAAACAAATGTGTAGTGAAATCTTCTTTAACTTTGGATTAAGAGATAACTGATCTTTTTAAAAGGAGAACTCATTTAATTTGTGCATGTTCTCATGCCTGGATCCATCTTATGGACTGACCTCAGCATCCATTTTAAAGACTTTGGGTTTTGTTTCCAATATTAAGATTTTTTTTTTTTAATTGGAGTTGAAGCAATAGGAGGATGAGAGATGGATTGTGCACGACTGTGTCTTGAGGCCAAAAAAAATTGCAATTTGAAACTTGGACCTAAAGTATTGAAAATGAAACTTACAAATCCCAGTGCATTGTGTGACAGCAGCTTTTCCTATAGGATGTGCAGCATCACAAAGACTTCATCAGTGGGGTTGGGAGGGCTTGGAGCTTTGTCCTGTGCCACTCTGGGATGTCATGAACCAGGACTTCACCTGCCACCAGCCCAGGTCACCCTCTGCCACCGCAGCTCCTTGGGCCTTGTGTCCCCAAAGCAGACACAAAGTGTTTCTGCTGCTCCCCCTTTGCACAAACCCACAGAGCGCTGGGATTTTTCCAAGGCTCGTGTCTCCATTGGGCCATATTCCCAAAGAACCAGCAGCACATCCTGATGAATACGGCGAGTTACGTGGATGGTTGTCAGCTCCACTTCCTGCCTAGAAATCCTGAAACTGCTTCTAAATGCTGCTCCTTCAGCTCCTGGACACCTTCTCACACAGAGCTGGGGAAAAAAATCCCCTGGCCTTTGGCTAAAAGGTGAGTTATGCCCAAGTTAGAGCTCTGTGGGAAATCTCTGTCCCTCCCTGACGTTTTAATGTATCTGTACATGGGGGTGTGCATGGATGCGTCTTGTATACAAAGGAAGGAGCATGCAAGCAACAGGACTGACACTTTCAGTGTCCATGCTATTCCATACCCATGGGCACAGAGACATTATGGAAACCCTGGCACAGACAGGGCCTTCTGTCCATGGATACAGAGACATCCAAGAGCCCCTGGCACACACAGAGCCTTCTGTCCATGGGTACAGAGACATCCAAGAGCCCCTGGCACACACAGAGCCTTCTGTCCATGGGTACAGAGACATCCAAGAGCCCCTGGCACACACAGAGCCTTCTGTCCATGGGTACAGAGACATCCAAGAGCCCCTGGCACACACAGAGCCTTCTGTCCATGGGTACAGAGACATCCAAGAGCCCCTGGCACACACAGAGCCTTCTGTCCATGGGTACAGAGACATCCAAGAGCCCCTGGCACACACAGAGCCTTCTGTCCATGGGTACAGAGACATCCAAGAGGCCCTGGCACACACAGAGCCTTCTGTCCATGGGTACAGAGACATCCAAGAGCCCCTGGCACACACAGGCCTGGCACACACAGGCCTGGCAGCACAGGTGGCTTTCCCCACAGGCTGCAGGAGATGAGAAAACAACATTTGCCAACACTGACTGCAAGCCACAGCTCTGGGTGCTCCCCGTGAACCTCAGCTCTGGGACCACTGTCTGCCCCAAGCTTCAGGGACTGCAGTGGGAGCCTGGCTGGGCTCTGCCCTGGGGCCATCCTGCAGGGACAGCTGCAAACAGGGAGCATTCCCTTGCCACAAACAGCCAAGCCAGGGCTGCAGGGCAGCTGCTCCAGCCCGGAGTGCACTGCTGAGTGCTGTGCTCTGGGGCTGGGGCTCCCCGCACAGGGGACTGGACTGGTGTGCCACAGGAGACAGAGAAGCTGCAGCTTCAGCCTAACTGAGGTGGGTGCGTGGGCTGGGAAGAGTGGGGAGGCTCAAGGGGATTCACAGAGCTCCTCCTGCTACAAGGACGAGGACAAGGGAGTGGGAACTGAGCAGTGAAGAGAGCTGAGGGCTGGAGAGCAGCTCTGAATGACACTAAAATCCCACTGGACCTCTGAGACATTGCTGCTCCTCAGCCCGTGACAGGATGAGTCCCTAAGCCTGGGGCTCAGCCTTCCTCGTGGTGAGGGGCACCAAGGAAGGCAACAGTGTGGTGGAGACTGCCATGGGCTGGGAACTCACTGGGGGACAAGAGGGAGCAGTTGGGAAGTACAAGGCAGGTGGGGGACAGAACTGTTCAGAGAAGGGCTGAGCTACAGCTTGAGCAAGCTGCAAAATGTCATTTGGGGTCATCCCAGATTGATTTCATTTCAGAAGCTATTGAACAAGTTTATTTTGGGGTGGTGTCATGTTTTCCCTGGGAGGTGTACACTCTGCACACTTGAGCTGTGCTGCTGAAATGCTCCAGCAGGTCTGTGCTGCAGGTCACCCCATTTCTTCTTTGGCTGATTGCGGCCCGGTGCTGAGCTCCAGCAGAGCCCTGGCAGAGCCCAGAGCAGCCTCAGCACCCGCAGAGCCCGGCTGCAAGGAGAGAAACCAGAAAGCGCCCGTCAGCTGAAGGCTCCTGTCCCCTTGTCCCAGCCGCCCGCGGTGCCCAGGCCATGCTGGCCGTGCCCAGAGCTGTGCCCAGAGCTGCCCATCCCTGCTGCCTTTGGGAGCAGAGCAGGAGGGCAGGACATGTGCCCAGCCTGCAGCCAGCCACGGCACATCCAGCCCTCAGCAGCTGCCCAGAGCAGGATGCTCCCGTGCTCGCTGCCATCTCCCCAAAGCTCTGATCCCACCATGCCAAGCAGACAGGACCCACCTGACGCCATCCCCCGCTGGAAGAAAAGCTGGTCCCAAACCATGTCCTCAGCCCTCTCCAAGGGCACGGCCCATCCACACCACAGTTGCTCCCAAGCACTTCCTGATCCAGACTGGACCCCAGCTAGAACGCTTCCTCTAGAAAAACACACAAAGAATTATTGAAAATAGATTACAGACAAAAAGGGGAAACAAGAAAAAAGGTCAAAAATCATATTACTGTCAGGGACTTGAGGAAGGCCCAACCCCTGCATGCCAGGGAAAAACCCACCCACAGGTGAGGGAAGCCCAGGCCTTTCTCCCTTCCCCCCTGCACTGCCCCCCAAAAAAACGGTGACCCCAAAGCAAACAGGGGCAGTGGAGCAGCCCAAGCCCTTCCTTGCCTGCAGAGCAAAGCAGCCCCTGCACAGGTTCTGGAGTCCCACCTCTGCTCCCACCATGGGGGTTTGTTTGTGTCGGGCTGGCTGCCCCAGCCCCAGCCCCAGCCCAGGGCACGGTGGGTGCTGGGGGCTGTTGGCAGGGCCAGGAGCCCACTCCCATTTCATCACCACCCCAGCCAATCCCCCAGCCCTGCCAAAAGCAGCCTGGCAGCCGACTGAAGGATCAGCTGCATCCGCCCCCGCAAAGGGGGAACCTTTGGTTCCTGGCCAGGCTGTGCAATGCCCAAATCTGGGAGCATCCCCCTGCGTGTGGACTCACCTGCTAATTCCCTGTGGAGCCTGGCTTTGGAGAAGGTGCCAGAATCGAAGTCCATCATCCTCAGCTGCCGGTGGCCAGGTGGAGGAAGAGGTTGTCATCCTTGATGTCATCCTTGCTGTCCTCAGCAGCAGCAGCCCCACTTGGTACAGCTCCTCCAGGGGCTCCTTCTCCTTCCCTGGGGGTGAGCCCAGGCTGTCTGGGTTCGGCCCAGGGCCCCAGCTGTCAGGGAACCAGAGAAGCAAACCAGCTCAGATGGCAGCCACCAGTGCTGGGCAGAGCAGCTCAGCTCCAGCACAAGGGCTGCGTGTTCCCATCTGATGACCCCTGGGCAGTGACACAGGCAGGACAAAATGTCTGGGTTCCTTTGCTTCTGATTGCCAAGGCATGTGTGGAGCTGCAACTTACCAGGGCCTTGCATCAAAGTGTGCCTGTGGCTCTCTCCCTTCTTCTAGGGCCGATCAATATCCTGCAGCCAGGGATCACATAACAGCTCTTCTAACGAGGGCCTGTCCGAGTGCAGCATGGATAAACACCGCCTGATCACATCTTGGCACTCTGGGCAGAGAAACCAGAACCCGCCGGTCAGCTGGAGAAGGCTCCTGTTGGCTTTGCCCCACTATTCCCGTGCCCAGGCCATGCTGGATGTGCTCAGAGCTGGGCCTAAACTTCCCCATCAATTCCCTGTTTTGGAGGAGAGCAGGAGAGCAGGACATGTGCCACCTCCTCAGCAGCTGCCAGAGCGGGATGCTCACGAGCTGCTGCTGTCTCCCAGCACTGGCATTGCCCCCGTGGCCAGAGATGAGGATCCACCTTGAGAGAGCCGTCGTGGCAGCGAGAGCTGATGGTCCCAGCTGATGTTCTGGCTCCTCCTGAAAGGGTGCTCCCCGCAGACCATCTGGTGCAGCAGGATGCCCAGGGACCAGATGGTAGCTGGCTTGCCGTAGTAAAATCGAAAGTGGGTCCATTCTGGGGGCCTGTATGACCGTGTTCCTGTGGAATACAGATGGGGTTCATCAGGGGGATGCTGCTGCTCCCAGAGCCTGGCCCCAGCATCCCTGGGCGTGTGGGGGCTGCCCCAGTGGCACACGGGGTGACCCGCTGCCCTCTCGCCAGCACCTGGGACTTGTGTACAGACTCGGGGTTGGAAAAGAAGCCACTGGGGTTGGAAGAGGGCAGCAGAAGTCCTGGCAAGGCCCGACCATGAGGAGGAAAAACCCACCCAGTGCTTGGGAAAACCATGCCTTCATCCTCCCTGCCTGCACTGCCCAAAAACATCATGAATCCAAAACAAACCAGGTGAGTGGAGCAGTCCAAGCCCTTTCGCACCTGCACACCAAACCGGCTGGGACACAGGTTACGGCCCCCCTCTCTGCTACCCCCACCCACCCGTGTTTTTGTTGGGCCCTAGCCCCAGCCCCAGCCCCAGTCTTGGGCAGAGTGGTGGGCAAAGGCTGCCAGCAGGGCTGGAAGCTGGCTCCCCACCCAGCCCTGCTCAAATGCAACTCAGCTGAAATCTCAGTGCCATGAAGGGCAGCAAAAGGGAGAATCCCTGCTGCCACAGCCAGCTTGGGCTGTGAGATGTTGGGCCATGAGATGCCAGGACCGAGAGCACACCCCTGCGTGGGCTCACCTGCAAAGCGAGTGTAGGCTGTGTCTTGCAGGTAGGTGCCACAGCCAAAGTCAATCAATTTGGCCTGCCCAGTGGCCAGGTCAACCAGGATGTTCCCTGGTTTGATGTCCCTGTGCAGGACTCCACAGCTGGTGCAGTGCTGCACGGCCTCCAGGACCTGGCGGAACAGATCCCGCGCCACCTCCTCGGACAGGAACCCCCGTGCCCGAATGAAATGGTGCAGGTCCTGAGAGTGCTCTGGGCGTTCCAGCACGATCAAGATGTCGTTGGGGAGCTCAAGCCACTCCAGCAGCTGGACGACACCGGGGAAGCCAGTGGAGACCTTCTCCAGCAGCACGATCTCCAGGGGTGCGCTGGTGCCGTCGGGCTGCGGGAGGAGCACGATGCCATCAGTGGGGCTGATGCTGTGCCGGGGGTCATGAACTCCTCACCCAGCACGGGATGCTCTGCGCCCTGAGCTGGCCCCACGCCTGCTCTCCCTCGAGGTGTCCTGGTGGCTCCCACCCTGCCGGGCCTCGGCTCATCCCCGCCCGGCACGGCCCGGCTTCTGCCGCTGGCCCCGCTCACTCACCAGCTCTCCCCAGTGCCGGACGCGGTTCCTTGGCACCCTTTTGATGGCCACCTGCAAGCCAAGAGCAGCAGCGGGCTGAGCTCACCACCCACCCTGCGCAGCCCCAGCTCCATCGCCATCCTCCTCCCCCTTCTCCTCCTCCCCCTCCTCCCCCTCCCTCTACTCCTCCTCCTTCTCCTCCTTCCCCTCCTCCTCCTCCTCCTCCTCCGCCCGCCGCCGGCCCCGCCGCTCACCGGGGCGCCGTCCGAGAGCCGCGTGGCCGCGAAGACGCTGCCGAAGCCGCCGCTGCCCAGCAGTGAACCCAGCCGGTACCGCTCCTGCAGGCCCTGCTGCGCCTTCCCTGCGGGCGGGACGCGGCTGTCAGCGCTCGGCCCGGGGCCAGGAGCGGCCCCCGAGCGCCCCCCGACCGCCCCGGGCCGGCCCTCCCCAGGCGTTCGCTCCCGGCAACGGGACAGCGGCGGCTCGGGGGCGGCGGCCGCGCTGCCGAGCGGCGGAGCTCGGGCCGGGGAAGCCGCAGCGGAGGCGGCGGCAGCGGCCGCGCCGCGTGTGTCCTCCGCGGGGCCCGGGAGGAGCCGGGGCCGGGGCCAGGCTCGGGCCAGGCGGAGCCAGAGCGAGGCGATGCCGCTCCAGCCCCAGGCACCGATGCCCGCCCAGAAGCGCCACCGCCAGCACGGCCAGAGCCGGGCGGAGGCGAGACCCCGGCGGGACGGCCGGGGGCGGGGATGGGGCAGCCCCGCCCGGAGCCGGGGGCGGGCCGGGGGCATGGCCCGGCCGGGAATGGGGAGAGAGAGAGACTGGGAGAGGAGGGGACAGCGGAAAAGGGAGAGCGGGAGACGGTGCGGGACAGAGGGAGAGGGAGAGGAGAATCAAGAGGGAATCAACAAAATCGCTGCTTTGGCTGCTGCCGCCGCTGCTGCCGCTGCTGCTGCTGCTGCTGCTGCTGCTGCTGCTGCAACTGAAGCTCCGGGGCCGTTTGTCCCCGTGTCCGTTTGTCCGTTGCCCGCTCGCCCCTGCGCCCAGCCCCCCGCTCCCCGGGGGCAGCCCCTGAGCCTGTCCAAACACGGGAACTTTGCCGCGTTCAGCCCAGACCCAGAGTCTGGACTCCTGCACAGCGGCACAGAAATCCTCTTGGTCGCTGCTGTGCATTGTCCCTGCTGAGGGTCAAATACTATGGGAGCACATTCCCTGAATGCAGAATTTGTGCCTGACCCAAGCACTGAACTTAGTCTCCAGCACTGCTTTCCAAGAAAACCAGGGGAAGGCAAACTGTGTGTAGCTCATGGTATTTTACAGTGTCTCAAACTTGCCATGTCATGGATCTTAGAGGTGAGATCCAGTTGGATTAATGGGATGGAGAAGCAGTGCAAGATGGAAAAGGGGAGCATAAAAATAAACAGAGGAAAACATCTAGGATTGTTTCTTTCCATTTTCATTTCATTTCCTAAAAGCTCATTCAGTTTTCCCAGAATCTTCTCCACAGTCCTGTTTGCTCTTTCCAAGAGCCTTTCCTGGAGAACGAGGTGCAGCTCCTGTCACAACATGTGCCACCAGCTGCAGCTTCTCTTGGCTTTCCACACCGTGAGTGCAGCACGACTCTTACAGCAAAGCAGGACTAATGTTAGAAAAACTTGACAGCTTGTTCTTTCTTTTCCTTGTGGGCTGGGCAAGGTGAGGTTTTCATTGTTACTGTGATACCGTAAGAATCCATGACGGGCTACCGGAAATTATTAGGGAATGCAAGCCTGACTGAATGCAGAGAAAGAATCTGCAGAGCCTGCAGCCAGAAATGGAGAGCTGTGGGATAATCATTCCAACATCCCCATGGGCATCTTGAAAGTGATGTAGAAGATGAAAATGGGCTGACAGGGGAGTTCGTTTCTGTGTTCACTTTAGATGCTTCTACATCTCATGCACTGATATAATTCAAGAGTTCAATCAATTAATGACAAGCACCAGACCAAGCTGGACCTCTCAGGAGATGACTGAAAGAATCTGAAAAGGAGAAATGCAGGCAATGACGTGGTGATCTTTTTCTGTAAGAATGGTCATTTTTTTCCTAATAATTGTCAGTCCACTCCCTCCGCTTTTGTCCTTCCTAACAAGGCCATTTTCATCCTAGATTCCCCATGAAATGGGAACCCGGAGCTTGTGGAAGTGCCTGAAAGATGCCCTGCTTCTCTGCAGGGACACTGAAGCTGAAACAGGAGCCGGAGCCCTCTCTGGGGAAGCCTCCTCCGAGCTGGAATGTGTGCCGTGCTGGGAGAGGAGCAGGAGGGGGAGAACGCTGGGCGCTGTGAGGCAGGAGCAGGAGGTTTGGGCCGCAGGACATTCCATCTGCACCGTGCCCGGGGCTCTGGGCCTGGCTCTGCGTGCGCTGAGCTCCTGACACTGCGGGAGCCCCCCGGGCTGGGCTCAGGTTCCCACTGGGACTGGGCAGCAGGCTGGACTCCACTGGGATCAGAAGCAGCAGGGAATATCTCTGGGCATCTCCATTTTCTGCTGCTGCTTGGAAGAAACAATGAAGTGTGTCGAGAAATTCTGGTTTCTCTTTCTCCTGGTGGAATTTTTCATTGTATTTGACACTCCAGAGGCAATTTCTGTGATGGCCTCTGTCAGCTGATCCTAGTTCAGCAGCAGCAGCAGCAGCAACAGGGCTGTGTTTGAGCACTGCAGATGTGTCCTGTGTGGCTTTAATTCTCTGTGACTTAGTGCTCACGGACATGAGAGCATTTCAAGATCTGCTAATCATGATGCCTGTGACAAAAAGTCTGAGTTTCCTGTCACAAAAGCACTCTGGGTAGCACTGACAAAATTGCTGGCCAGCTTCTGCAAATCATTTGTAAGAAAAGTCATCTTTGATTGTTCCTGTTGGTTTGGTTGTGGGGTTTTTCCCGTGTTTTAGTTTTTTAAGATTGTCCACAAAGGCCATTCCTTGTGCCATTTCTCATTTTGTTTCTCTCAACCTTTGCTGTGGCCCCAGACTGTGTCAATGAGGAGCTGTGCTCTCAGTGGCTTTAAATGAACTAAAGGATCTCCCAGGAAAGTTTTCACCAGAAATCCTCCTTTTGTTCGCTCCTCTGGAGCTGCAGCAGCAATGTCTGTGTGCAGAGCTGGGGGCAGATCAGGGCTGGCACAGCAGCCCTGGTCCTGCTGGCCACACCATTCCTGATCCAGGCCAGGAGCCATTGGCCTTCTTGGCCACCTGGGCACACTGCTGGCTCATGTCCAGCCTGCTGTCCATCAGTCCCTGCAGGTCCCTTTCTGCCTGGCTGCTGTCCAGCCACTCTGTCCCCAGCCTGTAGCACTGCAGTGGTTGTTGTGGCTAAGGGGCAGGACCCGGCACTTGGACTTGTTAAACCTCACCATGCTGGATTTGGGCCCTGGATCCAGCCTGTCCAGGTCCCTCTGCAGAGCCCTCCTATCCTCCAGCACATTCACACCCACACCCAGCTCTATGTCATCTGCAAATTTGCTGATGCTGGACTCAATCCCCTCATGCAGATCATCCATGCAGACATTGATATCCACGCTGTCTGGCTCTGACCCCTCGGCCATCCTGTGGGTGCCCTGTGATGGCACTCAGGGTGATCTGTTCCAGAACCTTGCCGGGCACCGAGGTCAGGCTGACAGGCCTGGAGTTCCCCAGATCCTCCTCCCAGCCCTTCTTGGGGATGGGCTCACACTGGCACCTCCAGTGCTCTGGGACCTCCCTGGTGAGCCAGGACTGATGGTAAATGATGGAGAGCAGCTTGGGGAGCTCATCCACCAGCTCCTGCATCCCCCTAGGATGGATCCCATCTGATCCCATACCCCTGTGAGTATCTGAGTGGTCCAGCAGGTCCCCAGCTGCTTCCTCCTGGATTCCAGAGGCCTGTTCTGCATTCTGACCCCATCTGCCAGCTCAGGAGAACTCTTGTCCTGATGACATCCTGTCCTAATATTGAAAATTGATACAAACAAGGTGTTAAGTAGCTTGGACTTTTCCTTATCTTTAGTTCCTATATTCTCCACTGCATCCAATAAAGAGTAGGGGTTCACCTTATTCCACATTTTGCCATTAATTTATTCATAGACACATTTTTATTTTTTTTCACAGAAGTGGCCAGGTTAATCTCTAATTGAGATTACACCTCTTTCTTTTTTTTTTTTTACTGCATGACCTGACAACATCCTCAAATACTTGCTAAGTTGCCTGACCATCTGTCCAAAGTTAATGCACACTCTTTTTTCCCTTAAGTTCCCACAAAAGCTCAATGGGCAGCCAGGGCAGTCATTTTCCTCACCAGCTCATCTTTGGCCACACTGGGACAGGCTGCTCCTTCCCCCTTAAGATTACTTTCTTGAAATATGTCCATCCTTCCTGGACCCCTTTGTTTTTAAGGGTTGTTTCCCATTAAATATCAGTACCTGATTCGGTACTCCCCAAATCAGCATCCTAAATAGGCCAAAGTTTGCCCTTCCTAATTCCAGTGTGGTAGTTTTGTTGCTGCCCCTCCTTCTTTCACAGAACATTGAAAACTTGATTATTTCGTGGTCACTATTCCCCAGGCAGCCAATGACCCCCACATCTGCCACCAGCCCTTCTCTGTTTGTGAGCAGCAGGAGACAGAGCTTTCCTTGGCAGTGGAGTGTTACCAAAAATTTGGTAAAACAGAAAACTCCTTCACACCAATGCAGCATTAAGAAGCAGCATTCTTTATTCAGCCGGGTGCACGGGGGATAGCTCCTCCCAAAGCCGAGCATGCTGAGTGCAGGAAAGTTTCTGTTCATATTCTGTATTTTGCACACATATTCATTGATTGTCCTGGACTAAACACACATCTGATAATCATTTCCCCAGAATCATTGACATATTTCCCCTCCCCTTTACCCATGCTCTCTTCTGTCCTGGGGGTCTCTCTGGTGGTCCCTGGTGGTCGTGGACCCCAATGTTCACGGGGGCCTGGCTGAGCTGGCAGGACACTGAGGCTGGTGAACTTCCAGTTCTCCTTCCGACACAATGGGCATTGTGTGGTTTCCATAGGCCTGGGGTTTTGGAGAACAAGCTCCAGGTGTCAGCTCACCTGGTGGAGACAATTTATCATCTGGTAACATGAGGTCACAGAGTGGGCTATGACATCACAGAGTGGGTTGTGTGAGGTCATCGAGCAGCTATGAGATAAACTGCCTCTGTGACATCCCAGAGCAGTCTGTGACATCACAGAGGGGCTGTGTGACATCCCAGGAGGGCTGTCTGAGGTCACTGGGTTGGTCACTCCGCCCCAGCTCCCCCTCACAGTTTCTCCCAACAAGTCCAATGCTGTTCATGCCCAGCAGTGTCCCTTGTTCCCTGGTATCCCCCCGGTCCACCTGGAGCCACAGCCCCCACCAAAGGATGTTCCACAGTATCCACCCCAGAGCCTGACATGGGGAAAAGGGGCCAGGGCTGTGTGACCAGGACATCAAGGATGTGGATTATCCAGGTCCCTGTGGGTTGGGTTCCCAGGGCAGGAAAGATGTCTGGCAGCTGGAGCAGGGTTAGGGAAGGGCCTGCAAGGTGGGGCTGGAGCCCTTGGGCTGTGAGCAGAGGCTGAGGGAGCTGGGCTGGTCCAGCCCAGAGCAGGGAAGGCTGAGGGGCTCCTCATCCCAGCCTGGCAGTGCCAGCGAGGAGGGGATGGAGAACACAGAGCCAGGCTCTTCACCGGGGGCCTGGTGGAAGACAAAACCCAATGGGTGGAAAGGGAAAGAGGGGAGATCAGCCAGGCCAGGAGGAGATTACATGAGTCAGGCTGGTTTCAGCATTTCCTCAACAGCAAAAGCAGCCTGATCTCCCTTCTCCATCCACCACTGACAGCTTTGCAAATCAGGAAGTGTTCTGAGCTGTTTTGCTCCCCCTCCAGGATGAGCATCCTGATAAAGGAACTTAATTGTGTTTATTTCTACCACAGAACCACGTTTGTCTAAAATCAATTTTAATATGGAAATCAATTGTGGATGCTGGACTCATCAGACACTGCTGGGACGTTGCACATAGCTCAGGGAAGAGTGTGATTGTTATTAAATTGTGTCCTGTTCAACCATGGTCTCTTGGCCATGAAGAGAAACTTTCTGTGCCTCTGAGTCTCACCAGTTTCCAACCCCCAAAGGACACAAACCTGATGAGTTGTGGTTCCCACTCCAGTGGTGGCACTTGGACCTCCCTCCATCCCCAGAGCAGAGTTCCTGTGTCCCAGAAAGTCCCTGGCAATGCAGGGATGAAGGAAACAGGACAGGCTGTGGGGATCAGGGGCAGGGCACAGCCAGGGATTTGGGGTGGTTGTGAGCCCAGGGCAGGACCCGGCCCTTGGCCTTGGTGAACCTCATCCAATTGTCCTGGGCCCATGGCTCCAGCCTGTCCAGATCCCTCTGCAGAGCTTCCTGCCCTCCAGCACAGCCACACTCCCACCCAGCTTGGGCTCACCTGGGAACTGCCTGAGGGTGCCCTCGATGGCCTCGTCCAGATCAGCAATAAAGAGATTTCACTGAGCTGGCCCCAGTCCTGAGCCCTGGGGACACCCCTGGATGTGACTCCATTCCTCAGCTGCTCTGAGTGCCAGGGGTTGGATGGGGGAAATGGTGGGGAGGGGGTAGGGACAAAGTGTTACTGATTGCCAAACATGAAGGGTGTTCATTTTCACATCTATTCAGACTGTATTAGAAGGTGCTGGGGGTCAATATCAATTGGACATTGCTGATATCAAACTACAAACAGGAAAAACAAGAAAAGAAAACAGTACAAAACAGTTCTCTCTGCATAGTTTTCAAAACAGTATATTCACTTTAAATACACTTCTGCAATCTATCTAATTAACCTCAGAAGGATTGAAAACTTCAATTATTCCCAGCGGCATTTCTTGTTTGGGAATTTTAATAAATAGTTATGAGCCTTTTTCACTGAGTTCCTGAACTGAAGAGCTCAATAAAGAAGAGGCCTCTGAAGTAGTAAAATTCATCAGCAACCTCCAAGTGGCTGAGGCTCCATCCCCATCAGAGCAGCAATGACCAGCAATGGGCACAGCTTTGTGGCTGCCCCAGCTCTGGGATGGGCCCTGGGCCTGGAGCAGGAGCAGCTCTGGAGGACCCCAAGGCCGGGGCTCTTGTGCTGGCCTGGGCAGATGGGATGGCAGCAGGGGCTGCAGAGCTCTCAGCACCTCAGCCCGAGGGGAGCAGGGCACCCAGGGAGCCTCCTTTGGCCTTGGCCAAGCCCCTTCCCCCATGGCTGGGGCTGAGTCCTGGCTGAGCTGCAGCTGCTGCTGTGCCCTGGCCAGGGGCTGAGGCCGTGGGGCCAGTGGCCAGAGCAGCCTGGGCTGAGCAGAGCTGTGGGGCCAGAGCCAGCTGGGCTGTGCTGGGGAGAGGCCCTGGGTGCTGCACAGAGCTCAGGGCAGCTGGCAGAGCTTGCAGGGAGCTGGGCTGGGCTCAGAGAGCCTGGCACAGAAACCATCAGTGTCCATCCCAGCCTGGCTAAGCGTGCAGGGGCCAAGGAGAGCAGCCCAGGGTCTGCAAGTTCTCTGTGTGGGAGCTGAGCTTGTGAGCCCCTGAGCCCTCCCGAGTGTTGGGGCTGCACCTCCAGCTCCAGAGGAGATGTGACAGATGGGAGCAGAGACAAATCATTCCTGCTGGATTCTTTATTGTGTGTGCTTATACAGGTGACCTGGATCCATATGTAGACGAGCTGTTTTGTGCCAGCAAACACTGGTAGAGTAAGAAGAACAATATTTTTTAGCTGAAAATAGTATTTCATGCATAACACACAATGAGAAAGAAAAGACACATATGATCAGAAGAGCATCTGAGTTTTTTAGAGGATGAGAGACTCACTGATGTTCCAGCAGTCAAACCTGCTCAAATACTTTCCTCAGGACTTCCTTGAGATGAGAGGTGACCACCAGAGGACCAGACCAACCAGAGGTGTCTGTCCTGCCAGCTTTTGTCTGGGAGAACCCTTGCATATAGGGAATTTTTCAGGAGGAGTATCAGTTTTGGTTGTGGGCACCTGGAAAGACGGATGGTTCTTTTCCATAGGAAGGAAAGCACAGAGCTCCAGTTCTCCAGGGACTGATGAGAGGCAGCCCTCAACATTCCAAGATCAGCTGGACCTGTCAGGTAGCCCCTGGGAGGCCAAGCCCTTGCTTCCATGAGGCCTTGCAGTGTCACAGGGGTCTCCTTGGTGCCGCAGGATCACAATGGACCCTTGGTTCCATGGGGACTCCCAGTGTCAGAAGGGTCTCCTTGGCTCCATGAGGCCCTGCAGAGTCCTTTGATTCAACGAGGCCTCAAAGTGTCACCATGGCCTCCAGGGTTCCATGAGGCCCCGCAATGTCACAGTGGACCTTTGGTTCCATGGAGTCCTGCACTGTTCCATGGATCCTTAGTTCCATGGGGCCCTGAAGTGTCACAATGGACTCCTTGGTTCCATGGTGCCACACAGTGTGACAAGTGCCCCTTGGCCTGCCAAGACTCCATAGTTACACAATGGCTCCTTGGATCCATGGGGCCTGTAGTGTCACAATGGCCCCTTGGATCCATGGGGCCTGTAGCGTCACAATGGCCCCTTGGATCCATGGGGCCTGTAGTGTCACAATGGCCCCTTGGTTCCAGTGGGTCCAAAGTGTCAGAAGAGTCTCCATTGTTCCATGAGGCCCCGCAATGTCACTGTGCTCCCCTTGGTTCCACAGGATCCACAGCTGAACAATGGACTCTTGGTTCCATGAGGTTCCTCAGTCACAATGGTCTCCGTGGATCCGCAGTGTCACAGTGGCCCCTTGGCTCCATGTGGCCATGCTGTGTCACAATGGACTTCTGGTTCCATGAGCTTTCACTGCCCACAGCAGTCTCCTTGGTTCTGCAGTGGTCCCTTTGTTCCATGAGGTTCCGAAGCAGAACACGGTCACCTTGGTTCCGAGAGGTTCCGCAGTGTCACCATGGACCCATGGCTCCACGAGGCCTTGCTGTGTCAGAATGGCCCCTTGGTTCCAAGAGGTTTCTTAGTGTCACAATGGTCTCCTCGGATCCGCGGTATCACAATGGACCATTGGTTCAGTGTGGCCCCAACGTGCCAAAATGGATTTTGGTTCTATGTGGTTCTGCTGTGTCACCATGGACCCTTTGTTCCATGAGTTTGCTCAGTGTCACAGCTGACTCCTTGGTTCTGTGAGGCCCCGCTGCCACCAAATCTCTGAAATATCAGAATGAGGCTCCTTAACACTCATTTGCTATTTCAGAGGGTATTGTTTATTCAGGCCTGAGGTCTAACATGGGATAACTCCTAACCTGACGTGGACATGTAATTCTACCAGTGTGTTGCTCATCTACAGTCGCTAAATGCCAATCACAATTTACCCATTTCCATAAATCCCACCCCAAGTTCCCAGATTCAGTGTTTGTTTTCTCTATCACTGCACCCTTGAGCCAGATGTCTTCTTCTTCTTCTCTTCCAGCCATCCTTGCTGGGAAAGCAGCCCCTGCATGCCTTGTTCCTGTGCTGGAAGTTCACAGGCACGGTAAAAATGGAATAAACCCTTTGGGTACCAAGGCCAAGGCTTTGTGTGGCCAGGCAGGGGCAGGCAGGAGGCAGAGCTGTCAGCAAAGGAAGGGGCCAGCGAGGTGGGGCAGCCGGGGAATGACGACAGCCTGCAGGGACAGAGGCCAGGGCAGGGACACCGCAGGACAGCCTGGGCTGCAGAGGGCACAGGGATGTGCAGCAGCTGCAAGGCCCTGACAGAGCCAACCTGTGCAGCCCTTTGGCCATGGCTGCTGGCCCTGGGCCTGAGGCCACGAGGGGACAAGTGACCCTTGCAGCCCTGGGGCCTCATGGCCTCCTTGTCCCTGCTCAGCAGCCTGGCAGGGGCCGCCCCATGGTCCTGCCCTTGGCATGGCACATCCCCACATGGCAGTGCCCATCCCGGGAAGAGCCCTGAGCAAGGAGGGAGGGACAGGATCTGCCTTGCCAGGGGCTGGGGCTCAGCCTTGGCCCTTTGCATTCCTGAAACACATCCAGGTTTGCTCAGCACCAGAGACACCTTTGCCTTGTTTGTCCCCACCTGTCATCAGTGCCTCCAGGGTTCTGCTCTAACTGGAACCTGGGGACACTTTCTCAGTCGTGTCCCTCAGTGGGACCCATTAAAACTTCAAGAAACTTTGGAGTTTAAATTTGAGTTCTTGAGAAGTTTTTTGAAGACACTCTCAGGGACTGAGTCTTGTGTAAACAACACCAAAGCCCTCAGAGGGCCATTAAAGTTTTCCTATTGCAGTTATGGAGAAAGATTTCAAAGAGCTTGTAAGAAATACACTGTCCTCTTTCAAAGGGTGTATTTTATTACAGTTCTCTTTAGAGCAGAGGCGATTGCAGCATTCTGTGATTGATACTGACCCAGGCTCTCCCCTCAGGAGCTCTGGCCTGCTCAGAGCAGCTGTGCCTTGAGCTCTGGCCCAGTGTGGACAGCCTTGCTCCACATTGCCCAAGCCCATCCTGTCTGTCCTCGCTCACCTGGGACCTGCTGTGCTTGCAGAGCTGGCTGCACCCAGCCTGAGAGGGGCTTTCCCTTTGTCTATTTTTGAAGCAATCTAAAACTCCCGAGTTTCCCCAGGAAAACAGACACACTCCTCAGGGGTGTGCCAGCCCAAGGTGCCACCAAAACCACTGCAGACCTGCCCTGGGCCAGCTGTGAGGGTTGGTCATCAGCCCAAGCTGCACTGGGCCACTGCAAGGGGCGGTGGCCATGGACACTGCACTGACCCCACTGCTGGGTTTGGCTGCCACGGCAACCCTGAGACATTAAACTGTCCTTGGAAACACTGGGGAGGACTGGGACATACTGGGAGACACTGGGAACGCTGTGGGAGACACTGGGACATACTGGGAGTGACCCTGGGAAGGACTGGGACAGCCTGGGAACACGAGGAATGCTGAGGGGAATCTGGGTGGACTGGGATGGACTGTAGGGGTACACACTGAAACATGCTGGGACATACTGGGAGTGATACTGGGGGATACTGGGACAAACAGGGGACACTGGGAACACTGTGGGAAAGACTGGGGGATACTGGAGCGGACTATGGATGGCACTGGGGGAAACTGGGAGGGACTGGGAATAAACTCAGGTGTACTGGGAGGGACTGGAGGAGCACTGGAATTGTACTCGGCTGTACTGGGGTTGCACTGGGCTGTACTGGGGATGCACTGGGCTGTACTGGGAGGGACTGGAGGAGCACTGGGGTTGTACTGGGCTGTACTGGGGATGCACTGGGCTGGACTGGGAGGGACTGGAGGAGCACTGGGGTTGCACTGCGCTGTACTGGGAGGGACTGGAGGAGCACTGGGGCTGTACTGGGCTGTACTGGGGATGCACTGGGCTGTACTGGGAGGGACTGGAGGAGCACTGAGGCTGTACTGGGCTGTACTGGGGATGGACTGGGCTGTACTGGGAGGGACTGGAGGAGCACTGGGGTTGTACTGGGCTGTACTGGGGATGCACTGGGCTGGACTGGAGGGGTTGGATGGGCTGTTCCCGCCTCCCATTTGCCGGGGCTCCCGCCCATCACCGCCCGCAGCCAATCAGCGAAAGGGATTGTGGCCTTGGGGCGGTGCCTGGAGTCGGCGCTATACTTCAGCTAATGCATACAACTCCCGTCATGCCCCGCGGCCCGATTCAGCCCCATTGGAGCCGGGACTACAATGCCCGTCATGCCCCGCGCTCCACAGAACCCCCTCGGTACCCGCCCCCATCTGTCCCGTAAGTGTCCCCCAGACCCTCCAGGATCCCCAAGTGCCCCTCAGCGCCCATTCGGGACCCCCCAAAGGCGCCCCCGGATCCCCGGAGTGCTCCCGACCCCACGGATGCCCGGCACAGCCACTGCTGGGAATTCATCTCCTCTCATCCCCCGCGGCCCCAGAGCCCCTCAGAACACAGTCACGCGCCTCAACCGCCTGCCGTACCCCGCGCCCTAAGGAGCCCGGGTAGAGCTCCCCGAGCTCCCCCCAAGTTCTCCCGAACCGTTTACGTTCGCCTCGAGGGCCTCAAGTCGCGGCTGGGACGCAAAAGTGTCCCCCAAGGGCCTTCCCGGACCCCCAAACGCCGCGTCCGAGCCACTGCCGGGACTACAGCTCCCATCCTGCTCCGCGGCGCACGTCCCGCACTATTGCAGCCGTGACTTCATCTCCCGTCATGCCCCGCGCCCCATCGCAGCTGCGCCTAGAACTCCCGTGATGCTCCGCGGCCCCGTTCAACCGTATTCTACCCGCGCCTACAACTCCCATCACCCCCCGCGCCCCGGAGAGCCCCGCTGGAGCCCCCCAAGTGCCCGCCCGGGCCCCGCGGGGCCCCAAATTCCCCTCCCTGACCTCCAAGGGCCCCCCTGGACCCCCAAGGGCTCCCCCGGACCCCGAGCTGTCCCTCGGAACCCCTAAGTGCCCCTCCAAGTGCCCACCCGGCTCCCCCAAGTGTCCTCCAGACCCTCAAGTTCTCTCTGAATTCCCTCCCCAGGCACAGAACTGCCCCAAATGTGCCCCAGAAATGTCTCCAAGGATCCCAAAGTGGCCCCTCCTTAACCCCGTGTGAGAAAAAGATGATAAAAAAGATGACAAAATGACTGGAAATATTGCTAATTGCCATAAACAGGAAGAAATAAATAGCCAATACATCTTAACTCATTAATGAAGGGAATTGTGTTACTGAGATACAAAGAACATTCGTTTTCTTGGCTACTAAAAGTGTATAGATTTTTAATGTAAATATTAAAACTAAGTAAGAAAATCCAATGCTATTATTAGAAATAAATGTAATACATCTAGAAATAATTAAATATGTGAAAAATGGATATTATATGGCTCTATGCAGATAGTTGCTATATGTATTGTGTTACATTGATTAGTTGTGCTGTATTTACATTTTAATAGTATAGTAAATGTAGTTTTGTAGTTAAAATGAAGCTTTAGTAGTTAAAATAACAACTCTGTATGTGGGGGTTTTTTAAAGGAATGAGACACTGGCTTCGAGCTAACAGTCACAGAACACCTAAATCTGCCAGAGAAGAGGAATTTATGGTTTTCTCATCAGAAGAAGCTGATTTCTTCAGGCCTTGCTCAGACTCAAAGATGCCGTGGGGATTAAAGGAAGCAGTTGAAAAATAACAGAGTTGCTTGTTTTAAATAGAATGTATGCATAACCATGAAGTGTGTATGAATATGCCACAGTGTATGGTTTTTAAGGTTATTCCTTTGTTCACAAAACGTGCTTATCGGGCTTAAGTGCCCGAGAGCATCCAGACGTCCGTAAGTCTTTGCTTTTTATTGTCTTGTAATTGCCCTAACTCTAAATTTTTATTGCTCTAATTGTATTACTATTTTTATAACCACTTCATTATTATTAAATTTTTTAAAATTTAAAAACCAAGTGATTGGTGTTTTTCACAGTTGTTAACATAAAATAATGTGTTACAGAATAGAAATAAGAGAATAAATCACACGAGCATTTTTGGGTATTTTGGCGTGTCAGTCCCAGGTGGGCGGTGTCAGACATGGTGACGCTGGAGGTGAGGAGCAGGTTGTCCAAACAGGGTCAGCCCAAAAGGGGCTCATTCTTCTCCATTCTGTTAGAAATGAGAAGCTTGACTCAGCCAATACATCAAGCAGCAATTAAATTTATTAATTAATATGGTAACACATGAGCAGAGACAGCGCTGGGTGCAGTGGTGGGGGTTTTCCCCTCCAACTGCACACCGGTTGTTGGGCTTGCTGGTGTTTATTGATCATGTTCATGCATATTCATCAGCTTTCCCCAGCAGCTTCTATTTCCCATTTTGACATGAGCTTTCAGCAGTTTCTATTTCTACCTTTTGACGTCACAATTCTGTACTTTAGGATCGTAAATCTGTGATGGTGATGTCTGGTTCCTTTCCAATTTCTGTATCTATTCCAGGTTTCAATATCCCGGGATGTGTGTCCCACATGGTGGGGTCCATCTTCCTGAGGTGGGGTCCAGCTTCTATTTTCCAGGATCATTAATCTATGGTAGTGATGTCCAGCTTCCCCTTTCGAAATCATTAATCAGCAACCTTGATGTCCATCTTCCTTTTCCAGGAGCTTGGGATAGGGTCACTTCCCTTTCTGTTTAAATCCCTTATATATTCCAAAGCTACAATTTAACATCCTTAATGCTAAGCAACATTCCAAAGTTATAATTCAGAGATTCTTATTGCAAAACAGCTTAAGACCTAATAACAAATAAAAAGTTCTCCTCAAAAGCAGCATTCTAAAGTTAGAATTCAAATACTCTTATTACAAAACAGTTTAAGACTTTTAACTCTTATTTGCAAATAAAAGATTGGTTCAAAAGCCTTCTTCCATGCTTTCCTGAATTCAAATACTCTTATTACAAAACAGTTTAAGACTTTTAACTCTTATTTGCAAATAAAAGATTGGTTCAAAAGCCTTCTTCCATGCTTTCCTTGGTTGTGTATTAGAACTCATCTTTAAAACTGTCCCATGGCCGTGTTCCATACATTTC